>NC_041066.1:16239199-16839199 GCF_900634775.1 Gouania willdenowi
TTAAATTTACGTCGTAAAGGTGTTTATAGTAATAGTAATAACTTTAATTTGTAAACCACTTTACATTTCGCAATCTCTCAAATTGCTACAGGAACAGAGCAGCAGAAACAATATAAATGTTTGACATTTGGTGGGGAAAATTGACATGTAACATTTAGTCAATTTCTCTTTTCTAGTCCTACCTTCCTAATTTTACACTAAAATCTGTATTTCCCAAATATTATCATTAAAACAAAGATTTCTGCCATAATATTTAGTCAATTTATCTTCATTTCAATTCCTACCTTCCTAAATATACACTACCATCTGAATTTCCCCAAATTATCATATCATCATAAATATCTATATATATATTTATATTAGGCTCCCTGTTGGGATTGACATGAGTGGCAGAGATTCAGCAATAGATAAAGGAATGAATCCAGTTCTAGTATGCCAGGAGAGCTATGCCTGTGGGGGTTCAGATGAGGCCGCCTTTGAGTGTGATGAGTGTGGCAGTTTGCAGTGTTGTCGCTGTGAACTGGAGCTTCATCGCCAGGAGCGAATGAGGAATCACGACCGGGTTCGGATCGCTCCAGGCCACGTTCCCCTCTGTGACTCGTGCAAAAGAGATGGCAGCTGCTCTGTCCGAGTTAGAGCAGTGGTCCGCTGCCAGGGATGTAAGATAAACCTGTGTTTGGACTGCCAGAAACGCACCCACAGTGGAGTAAATAAAAGGAAGCACCCTCTATCGCCTTACCCCCCTGCGATAGCTCCACAGGACAGCAGTGTCAGTGCTGGGGAGACAGAAATGGAAATTCTTAAAGCCAAGCTGGACAAGGTGTGCAGCTTCCTGTTGGTGGATGAAAAAGAGGAAATGCAGGTAAGCTTTGGTCCAACCTTTACCTGCCAACACATTTCTCACATTTTTGCTTGATGACATAAATATTGTGTGGATACATAGGTGAAGAACGAGGAGGAGTTTATCAACCAACTGGGCTGCAGAGCAGATGAGCTTCTGAAGGTGGTGTCCATCTTTGGAAACACGGGCGAGGGCAAATCCCATACGCTCAACCATACCTTCTTTCTTGGAAGAGAAGTCTTCAAGACGTCCCCCACCCAAGAGTCTTGCACTGTAGGCGTGTGGGCAGCTATGGACCCCCTCCACTGGGTTGTAGTCATTGACACGGAGGGACTGCTCGGTGCAGGTAACAAACTATTACCTTTTACTGCATGTTTTACCCTTGGGGTCAGTCTGACCCTTGGGTAATTTGCCTCCAGAAAATGATTTTCCAAAAATTGTTGACCAAGTGTTTGTGTCATGCACTTTGTTTATTTGTTGAATACATAAATAAGCCCTTAGTAATGAAATCTGGACCTGTTTTCTAGCGCCACCATCAGGCCACACTTTTAAATTAATCTTAAAGAGTAACTAAACCCCTGCTTTCTCCTGACCGTCCCCTAGGAGGGAAATTAAAAAAAATGCCTTGATTGTGGGCGGGGCTCCTTGAGCCATTGAGACACACCCAGTCTATACTATAAAATCTTCAATGAACAATCTTATGCAATGCTAATTAGCTACTCATTACTCAATATACCCCTCTATTCACTCTTCTCTCAATCCAGCCTACTCACCACAGATTGTAGAGCTCACAGGTGCTAGTTTTTAGGCCGGGCTACTCGACTCAAAACACCACTCATTTTGTTCTTCCTCTTGTTGTTGTTCTTCTTGCTGTTGTGTACACGAGTTAATATTGCTACTCCTCTGTTATTCATGAACGGATCAGGCTGAAATTTGGTAGGTATAATCTATAGATGTGTACGCATAGACGCTCGGAGATTGAGATTTGATTTGGGGCCCAGGAAGGCCCCAAGGGGCCCCAAAAGAAAAGAAAAATACACAAGTCGATTTCTCATTTAATTGTGAGTCAAATATTACGAAGGTTGGTGGTACCGAATCATTGGCACTTACCAATATATGAATGGGGCCCATTACCCCGTATGTGTAACAGGGACGCCAGGGGGTCCCCGGCGGCCCCATTTTCAATGACTACTCCTCCGTTAGTTCTCGTTAGATCGGAATGCAGTTTGGTATGAATACTCTAAGAATGAATATGATGAGATGCTCAAAGCCCCTTTTCTGGTAACTTCTAAATTTATCGGAACATAGTCGTGTGATATATCGTTTCAAAGGTAATTCAACGTAGATTACGATAATGTCTCGCATTATTTGATTTGTTTTACTCGGTGGAACCGAGTCATTTGACTGAGTTCTCGGGAATGTGGTACGTGCTATTTGGCGTGGAGATGTTTCGCGGGTTTTGCCGTAGTTCATCTGAACTTGTTATAAAAGGGCAGGGCTAACTGTGCTTGTTTGTGATGCAAGATGGTCCCAAAACGTCACATGATCTTGTTCTCAGCCAATATCAAAAATCAATTGTTTATTTTTTTTATACATAAGCATTCAACACTTTATTGTTCATTTGCATCTTGTTGTTCAGTTTACCTCACATCCTTGTCTCTCTGCATGGGTGTATTATTATATTATTATTATTATTATTATTATTATTATATTATTATTATATTATTATTATTATTATTACTACCAGTGTTTTCATTTCTATTTTCATTTTTTTCCTCAATTTTTTTCTTTATATGCCATACTTTGCCTTTCAAATTGCCCTATGGGATGATTAAAGTTTTTTTTTATTCTGATAAAGATCAGTCACTCTGACATTTTACAACTAAATATGCCAAATTGAAATACTTTGACTGAAATGTTGAGTGTTAGACCAGGATCAATCAATAGCGCCACTTCATACACAAATACATTTGGATTAAGCAGAAAAAAGTGGTGAATGAACCCTATTGGTTGTGGTCAAACATTGGGGTCAAATTGACCCCAAGGATAGTAGGAGGTTTACCAGTCACTCACACCCTCCTTTGACCCATCAGGCACTCACCAGGGTCAGCGAACCCGTCTGCTCCTTAAAGTACTCGCCATATCTGACGTAATTATCTACCGAACGCACGCTGACCGTCTCCATGACGACCTCTTCAAGTTTCTTGGAGATGCATCGGATGCCTACATGAAACATTTCACCAAGGAGTTGAAGGCAACGACCACCCGCTGTGGTTTGGATGTTCCATTGTCCACTCTGGGCCCCGCAGTGATCATTTTTCATGAGACCGTCCACACTAAACTGTTGGGCTCAGGTACAGCAAACAATAATATTCTGATTTTTACCTGTAATTTACTGTCGTGTAACCCACGTTTCTCTTCTTGGTGGATGCAGACAAACCCTCTGAGTCAGTAGACCGTCTGCTCCAAGAACGTTTCAGGAAGCTGGATCTCTTTCCGGAAGCATTCAGCTCCATTCAGTATCGTGGGACTCGCACTTACAACCCTCCAACGGATTTTTGTGGCTTGCTGCGAAGCCTGGAACAACAGCTGGATAACAACACCACCCGCTCACCCCGCTCTGCTGGTGTTATTTACAAAGCACTGCAGGTAACGGTGCTACACTACATTTGTCAGTTGTTTACCAAGATTCTCTAACTTGCCTTTTCTCTTTGAACTTTAATTGTTCAGGCCCTGAGTGATCGCTTCAGTGGGGACATCACAGAGGAGTTTATGGCCAGTAACACCTTCTTTCCTGATGAGTACTTTACCTGTTCCAGCATCTGCCTCAGTTGTGGGTGTGTATCTCTGCTTGCTGTAGCACAAAGACAAAACTAGCCATCAAACAGAAACATTGAAAGCTAGTGGCCACAATGCATTTTTTAATTAGATAAAATCATAGTGTTTGCCTCATAGAGCAATTCATTCAACATTATTTACTCCAAAAAGTAAGGGAAAAACATCGAAATTTCACCTTGAAAGTTTGTTTTTACTTCCATTGTAAACACTCCATTGCACGCATTGCATTATGGGATGTGGAGTTGCAGAAAAGTGTTTTTACGTCACTCTAATGTCACGGGTAATACACAAAATCGAAAAATCATGTCAAGCCAAACACTGTCCTAGTTTTTTGGCAAAAAACACAAAAAATAACTGTAATAATGAAGTAAAAACACTTCTATGCATCAGTTTACGGGAATCCACATCCCACAATGCATTGCACGAAACTTTTCTGACAATGTCAATAAGAGAGTCTTTACAGTCGAGATCAAAACAAACTTTTGAGCGTCAAGTTTCACCTTTTTCTTTCCTTTTTGGAGCAAATGATTCATTGATTTCTGAGGCAAACGCTATGATTCTATTGATTTAAAAATATCCTGGGTAGCAGCTTTAATGGCCACACCCTCCTTTGGGTCCATTACACATGTTCATTTCTGTGCACCTGATTAAAGGTCGGGCTGTAAGAGAAGCATGAATCACCTGAAGGAAGGTCTCGACCACGAGGCCAAGCATAGGTGCCGCTATTCTGCACAGTACGACAATCGCATCTACACCTGCAAGGCAAGAACGAAACACACGCCTTACAGAAAAATTTCCTTTTTTTTTTTACAACAATCTGAGGTTTTTGTGCTGAACCTCGTAGACTTGCTACGAGGGAGGAAAAGAGGTGATCGTGGTTCCTAAAACGACTGCTTTCCGACTCGCCCTGGTTTGGCTTGGCCATCTATGCCTGGTCAGGGTGAGTTCAAATCTGATTTATAGTTTAATCAGCGGACTCTCAATAGAGGAAGAGAGGTGAAATTGCTCGTTCCATAATGTGATGTAATACATGTAAAGCTGTTTATATCATTTAACTAAGGCATGTCTTATCTGTGGTCTTTTTCTGTAGATATGTTATTGAATGTCCCAACTGTGCGGTGATCTATCGAAGCAGGCAGTACTGGTATGGAAACCAGGATCCTGTGGAAACAGTAGTCAGGACAGAGATCCAGCACATCTGGCCTGGAGTAAGTCTGAAACGGGGTCAGGGTCTATTACATTTTTCAGTTACAATTACATTTTCAATTACCCTTGTTCAATTACAATAACAGTCCAAATACAATTAAATTCCAGTTATTTTTGTCCTCAGAAAGTCAATTAAAATTCGTCCTCAATTACTAAAGTTTAATTACAATTAATCACAATTATTGAGCCTGAAATAAATAAAAGTTAACCTTACTCTTGTGTTAGCTTTCTGTTAGCCTCTCTTATGATAACGGGTCCTAAATCAGCTGTAAAAAAAAAACACTAAAAACCAATATTTATCATTTAATTTTTTTCTATCTATTGATTATCTTGTTAGGCTTCCTAATCAATGAACATAGGTTTTAATATTTCTGGTGTGGGTGTTTGAGCCTTTTTGTGTCAGTATATCCTTAATTTTTTTTTTTCATTGGTAAAATGATGGAAAGCTTGATATGAAACATATTTTAATAATTAACTACATACTGTATGTGTAGAACTGTAACATGGTTCCCCAGTTTTGCATTAAATTATAATTTATATTTTTTTACAGAATTTTCATGGCAATTCCAATGACAGTCAATTATCTAAACTCAATTACATTTAATTACGATTACGACAACATATATTTTTAAACCCCAACGAGGGTTGGGGTCAATTATAATTGCATAACTGATAATTAATTGAAATTGTGACGTGAATATAATTGTAAACAGTTGCTGTTGTAATTTAATGGTAACTGAGTTGAGATAATTGATTTCATAATTGTAATTGGAATGGAAATTCATTTTCATTAGTTTTTTCCATACAATTTAATGACATTTTTAGGGTTTACACATACCTAGTTAATAATTATTAGAACCAAGTTTTCCCACTACCTGTCAGTTCTATTCAGGATCATTTTACCATTTAAAAAAATTACATCAAAGGGCGTAAAGACAGAAAAAACATTAAAACTAATATTTTCATGAATAAAAAAGTCTAACAAGGAAACTGAGATTGTGTGAGCAGAAAGCCAATAAAAGAAGAAGGTTAAGTTATTTATTTCAGGCTCATTAATTGAGATGAATTGTAATTGAACCTCAATAATTGAGAACGGAATTATAATTGACTTTTAGGTGGAAAATAATAATAATTGTAATTGAAAAGAATGCCAGTCACCATAATTGTAATTTAGTTGTAATTGAACATGGATGAATGAAGACGTAATTGTCATTGACCCCAACCCTGGTCCGAACATTGTCCAGCCAAAACTATTACATTAGATTATCGAGTATGAAAAACACAGCTTGTGTTTAGTCAAACTGCTGACTAAGCTTTAAAGAATGAACTACAAAGCATTGAATGTTTATCAGATTGTCTGTGATTGTTCTCTCACGCACACCCTGTTTTCTGCAACAAAAGGTCTTTACTCACTCACTTCTTGTCTTCTTGTAGTCGGACGGGTTTTTGAAGGACAACAACAATGCTGCTCAGCGGTTGCTGGACGGAGTCAAATACATTTCTCAGTCTGTGTCGAACTCAGCGTTAAGCCTGCCAAAGCTGTCACTTCCTGGCTTACTGACCAGATCGCCCCTGCCTACTGGACACCCAACTCTCTCATCCTGGTATACAGTATAAGATATTACATTTATTTGAAAAAAAGCATAGAAAATGTAAGTAATGTTCTTTTAATAGGGTTTATTGGTAATATGTTATGGTTTCTTTTTTTCAGGAAATTTACTTTGAAGTTTACTTTGATGATCATCAAAGTTAATTTGAAAGTAAACATGTCAGGACATCAAAGTTAAGTCTCCTGACAAGTTTCGACTGCCAACACTGTCTTCCTCAGAGGCATCTATTGATCGCTTTCATGTGTTCTTATGAGTTCTTTCTGGGCACATGAAAGCAATCAGTAGATGCCTCTGAGGAAGACTGACAGTTTGCAGTCAAATCATGTCAGAAAATCCAAGTAAATTTCCTGAAAAAAAGTTGCCTGAATAAATGAAACCTTAACATATTATTTCAAAAAAAGAAGACAAAATTAACTTGCTGGAATTATTATGGGGTTTATCGGTGTCAAATTTCCTGTTTTATTCTGGAAGTCATTTTTAAAATGTGCTCTAGAAATGCTATAAATGTGCCGAGGAATTCCAAGCCAACGACACCAAGCACCACTGCCGCTCCTGTGGAGAAGGTTTCTGTGACGCCTGCTCTTCTAAAACGCGGCCGGTTCCGGAGAGGGGCTGGGGCCTCCTCCTGTGAGAGTCTGCGATGCATGTTTCCAAAACAGAGGAATCCCAACTGGTAACAATCTTCTTTTTTTCTCCCCCTTTTACGGTAGTCAAACAAACCAGTTTTGTTGCTCAGCGTTAAGAAAACAACATGCAAACTCTGCAGAAAGTTTAAAACTTTGACCAACTTCAGAACCAAACCTCTACATATGTGCCTGGTTTTGTGATAGAGGTGCGCGATGCAGCCCTGGAGGAGGAGGAGGCACCCTCATAGCACGGCGATTGGCGAGGCTGTTCAGAACAACGTTCGGAGCCGTAGGTGGTGCCATCGACATACCTATTTGTAAGTGTTAATGTGTCCAAATATTAGGGTGACCATACGTCCGGTTTTAACCTGGACAGGTCCTCTTTTCACGTCTTTTTCTAGAACCGTCTGAACGGATTCCATAAATAGACAAATGTCCAGGTTTCCCAGGGACCTTGAAAGCATCTTGGAGAACAAGTTAATTTAAAAGACCGTAACTCCGCTAATATTTGCTCTATGTGAGAAATTTCACCATTTTCCTGAAAGCGAAAGAGTCGCTCTTTACAGTAATTTTTACTTGTACGTGATGGAATTGTTCAAGATGCGACTTCGTTTTGATGAAATTGTCACAGACTCAGCAGAGAGAGAGAAACGACTGAAAGAGACCAACTACCTGTGGCTTTAATTTAAAGATGTCAGCAGGAAAACCCTCCTGGATGATAAAACCTCCTTGGAGGTTCCGAGAAACATATTCTATATGAAGTTAAAGTCACAGTTATTTATTAAAGTGTATATTTAATTTTTTTTTAATGTTCTGTAAGCCTCCAGGGTTTTTTTTGTTTTAGTTTTAGTTTCTAGTAGGATATGTTTCTTGTTGTTTCAATGATAGAGATTTTAAGAAGGTTTATATGACATTTTTCAAGGACAGATTTTTGTAATCATAATAAAGGTGATTGATTTATGATAGTAGATTTAAAGGATGAAACGTGACTTTTTAGAGGTTTAAATGTACTATTTGGCCGTTTTCGTGTGTGTGTAGGTCTGGTTAAGGATGCAGCTCGCCCAGCATACTGGGTCCCAGACCAGGACATCAGCTCCTGCTGTGAGTGCCAAAGAGAGTTCACCCCACGTCTGTCCATCCACCACTGCCGCGCCTGTGGCCAGGGCGTGTGCGACGACTGCTCCCAGGAGCGTCGCTCTGTCCCATCCCGCGGCTGGGACCACCCAGTAAGGGTCTGTAATGGTTGTAATCACAAAACCTGGAGATCTCTAGCAGGACAAAGGTCAGGATGAATAGTTGGAGATTGTGTACAAACTGGAAAGGCTTGATTTTTGTTTCTCTTTTTTTGTGTTTTTTGGCTGATTCTAGCCTGGGACAAAAAAAAAAATTAGTAACTTTACATTTTAAACTGATGTCACATCACTTTAGTTCCATTGATCCAATTTCAATTTTCTATGCTTATGATTTACACTGTGAAGAAACTTCAGTGAAACTTGAATATCAACAAAAACTGAGAGTTAAGGAATCAGAGTAATGTATATAACATTTAAATACAAATGTGTCCTGTTGGATAATCTAAATTGATAAAACCATTTTTGGGTTGACAATCCCTCACTGTCTTAGATAATATAGGAGCTGACTGGTTTAATATCGTTGACAAAGCCTTGGATTCATTATAAGTTTGAGATAAAAGCTCAAAAAATGTTTTACGTTAATATTTGTTTTACAGCCTTGCTAGAATTTTTTGGCATTGATAATCACGTTAGAATCGACAACTGATTAATTGTAGCATCAGGATGCATTCCGACTAATTTACTTACTTAAGTTCTTGATCTTTTGTAGCTGTGTGTGTGTGTGTGTGTGTGTGTGTGTGTGTTTGTGTGTGTGTGTGTGTGTGTGTGTGTGTGGTGTGTGTGTGTGTGTGTGGTGTGTGTGTGTGGTTGTGTGTGTGTGTGTGTGCGTTAAAAGAGGAGGAAACAGCCTTTAAGATTGTTATTTACTATAAGGGATTAAAATTCTATAGAGAAAATGCAACAATTCATCATTTTCACTAGATTGTTTGCATAGTAATGTGTGGAAGAGGACTTCATGCCATTTTTGAGGCTGGCCCCTCAAATCGATACACCACCCACCCAAAAAAAAGATTAAACAAAACATGTTTGCTGTCTACAGTATGTTCAATATTGACTGCTTTTCAAGACTGTATGGAGCGCCTGCTTTGATAAATATAGCAAATGTATTCAGGTTTTTATGACTGATTTCTTTTTATTTTTTGATCATGGATTTTTGACTTCAATCCTTGATGTTTGTACTTCCATTCACTCTGAAAGGTTATTGGAAGTTTTAGATATCACACAGCAGCAATCACTTGTGGTCATGTATGCTGTGATATGTATTAAACAACTGTAAAAGAGCAAAGTGTGCGTTTTGTATTTCGGATAAACTAGTGCAACAGGTCACCACATTTATTAAAGATTTTAGGAACAGTAGTCTGATGCTGGTGAAAATCTTCATAAATGTTCTTTAATTAGCTTCAAAGGTTGATTGATAGACCCACTAACTACAAAATTTGACAACCAAATGAGTAAAAAACCCCAGAATTCCTCAGATGAGCCCTTTCATTGACAGGTCTAACTGATTCCAAAGCCCGTCCTTGGCTCTTCTATATCTTGGTAGTCTGTGTTGTATGGAAAGTAGAACAAGTCACTTCTGACTGCCATCAGCAGTCCAGGGAGTCCAGTCCTGCTGCCTCCAAGGTTGGAGGAGAAGACGATGCTTGGGATGGAGTCGTTAGCAGCTGGGTGAGGCGACGGGATTGTTCGGAGTAGGTGTCCATCTTTCAAACTCCATAACCGTGTGTAGCAATCTTGGCCCACTGAGGAATTAGTACAAACATGGTGAGGTTGACTACTTGTGTCGTGGAGATGACAAACATTGACATACGGTTGTTGGATCGTTTCGTACCAGCCAATAGGAGCCCTTCAGGCTCATTGACGTGAATTGGGAGGTGGGCGTACTGGTTGTGGTGGCCCTTGTACTCCTGCACTGGCTTTGTGCCTCGTACGTCCCACAGCTTGATCTGAAAGTTAAATAGATGATGGATTGTTTTAAAATGAATGTAGACTTTCAAGTTAATTAAAAAAAAACAAAAAAAAAAAAAAACTGTATAGATATTTTCATCATTTATATCTTGTGACTTCAACATATAACGCAATGGACATCTTGATACATTCCTTTAGTGCACCTGTGTCAAACTCATGGCTGGGGGCCTTTGGAGCACAGGAGAAAGAAAACAAATCATTGTATAAATGAAACTCAAAATTTGCAGGGGCTCACAATTTTCCCAGTGCTTAGATCACATGATTGCAGTCATTTTTAATGTTAAACAATTGAAAAAACTCGATTTTTTTTTTTTTTTACATAATCTTTAAATTTTCCACAAACTATTACAATATTTCCTTTAATTAAATAAAAATCGGTCTCAAAATCTAGGAAATTTAAAGTGAAGATCCTGTTGGGACTGATATCTATCACTTATTGCTTGGATATCGTCAGTTTCTTACATATTTTGTATTTTATGTATATGTAGAAATACAAACTTGGGCACAATAATATTGAAATGACATGTTTTACCGCACTGTGGCCCACTTGAGATTAAACTGCTCCTTATTTGGCCCCTGAACTAATGAGTTTGACACCCTGGTTTAGTGGTTTTGCTTTTTTTTTTTCAAGTATTCTTCAAAGGGGGGGGGGCGCAGCAGTTTGGGAACCACTGCATTAGTGAATTATCTGACCTGGCCCAGCATGTCAGCAGCCAGCAGGTAGTTCTCATCCTGGAGGACACGTATGCAGGTGATTGCTGACTCTTGATGGAAGCGCTTTGCCTTCCAGCTTTGATCCCTATGGCTTCGTTGGCGGAGGTCGATACTAAAGATCTCTCCTGATCTGCACCATTAAACAGGACAGGAGCCTGGGACAAAGAGAGGATAGAGATTTAATGTCTTCTATAAAGACAAAAGTAGTATTGGACTAAAGATGCGTTAATTATGTTTTTATAAAAACTGTCTACGTCTCACCTTCACAGCAAACTGTTGCGCCAAGACATCACTGCCTATGTTGTACGTCTGTGTCCGCCCCGTCTCTGCATCCTTTATAATGACCCTACGGGACAGGCCTGGACCACACACATTGTTTTAAGTTGAAACTTCCCATTTCACATCGTTTTAACACATTACAAAGCTGTCTTTATGTGATCCAGGAAACACTGAAACACTGTTTACTACTACTGGACTAAAACAGAAGAAAAAAAACATGTTAAGAAAATCGAAAAATTGTGGAATATACCAGTGCTGAACGTCTTGTCAAACTGAGGATGGAGACACCAAGCGCAGGACCCACGCTGATGATATCTTGAAATTGCAGCAACATTCCAGGCTGATCTGAGGTCAGAGGAGCAAGCAAAAGTGACAAATCTTATGATAGAATAACAATTAACACAGAAATGATAGATTTATGGCGCGTTTCCGGAAGTACTCTCAATTGTAAAAGTAGTAAAAAATCAACACATTTAAGCGTGTTGCTGTTCCAACAGTTTAATGAGTCAGACAAACCTGAGCTGGAGTTGCTGAAAAGGGAGAAGGGAAGCAAACTGACACAGCCTGGCGTCTCAGCCACTCCTACCAGACACAACCTGAGGGTCGGGTCAGTTAAGGGAACAACAAACTGTGATAAAACTACTAGAAAAAACACTGCCGGAAGGTTTAATTACTTTAAAATATAGAGACAGGTTAGATTTCCTGTACTAGTAACATCAAGCATGTTTTATTTATTTAAATATTGAATACATCAATATGTCATGACTACGTTATAAACCACCTTCTTGCTCTAATTTTCAATTTTAACATTTTTGTAGGCGCTTTTCTCCACATTACTTGTGTGCTGGAGGAACTTTTGATATTTCGGGAGCTGTTATTGATCTTATCGTTACACATTGGTGCAGCCAAGCTGCTCTCAGCGCCATTATTTACACACAGGATGAGCTGAAATCACTGTTGCGTTACTATCAGTTTATGAATTAGGTAAGACCGGCATCGACCGTGACTTCCTGATGACCTGATATTTAATTAGGACTCCTGTCTGCTTCACAAGGACTTAAATCTCTAATATTATACTAGAGTTAATCAGCCCAATTTTCCGATTTGATTTTGCATATGAAATTCTCGATTCGATTACCTGTTATTGTTTCGAATTTTTGACTATTGATCTAGAATTTAACACGAGTCAGCTGCTCCATTATTTGACTTCTCTTCTGGGTAACACCTCAGCAATGTCAGCATTGTATAGTGTAAATGAAATATCCAAATTATGTTTCGCCAGGTTTGTATTACAGTTTGAAATTTAAGAATCAATTTATAAATATTAAAATCGCAATTAATCATTTATCAATATATTTTACATCTGTGTTCGCACTTTTTGTGTACCCCCTCTTCATATATATATAACTTTTAATTAGTGGGAACAGTGGGCTCTCCTAAAAACCCTAAATGTGTCCCAAACAATTTGCAATTTAGTTAAA
The DNA here is from genome assembly GCF_900634775.1 of Gouania willdenowi. Classification (NCBI taxonomy): domain Eukaryota; kingdom Metazoa; phylum Chordata; class Actinopteri; order Blenniiformes; family Gobiesocidae; genus Gouania; species Gouania willdenowi. Next base: position 16,251,896 of record NC_041066.1, read on the forward strand.
CTACAACTTTTATGTGATTACTTAAATGTTAAGTAAATACGTTCTCCTTTGTAAAATCTAGCTAATTATTGTCTCCTATTGTCAGAAGTGTGATAAAATGGCCTCTACAGCAGATAAAATAATCCAGTTTCAATAAAATACAAGAAAATCTAGTGTATATTATGAGTGATAGTACTGTTAATTTGTTCAAAAATAGCCTAAAAAGGAACTAGAACATTTCCAGATTGTTTTTAACTAAGTACCACCACCCCCAGCAATGTGCTCCTCAAAGTTCACTACAGACGCATATTGAAGTTGTGAGGATGAAGGATACAATACGTGAGAATCAGGTAGCTGACAGAAGCCCAGCAGATGGAATTCACCTGTAAAACATACAAATGTAAAGAATCCAGAAGTAAAAAAAAAAAAAAAGAGAAGGATGACAATAAAGTGAATAAATTGGACTGAATACTCCAACCTTTCGGTTGGTGAAGTAAAGGTTGTCGCACATTTCCACAGACAAAGATCCCGCGGCTGCTGCTGAAGTTCATGATGCCGTACTTGCAGCCGCCGTGATAGACGTCGTTGACTGTAAACACTCGTTCACATGCAGAGTCTCCCTAGGAAAACAAACAAGGCAGGAAACGGCTACATTTATACCATAACAAAAATATCTGTTGTAGTAGCAGCAAAACCCAGTAGGAAAATACAGTATATACATGTATAGAAATGAATACGTTAAGCAGTTGTGTGTGTTCTCACCACTATGTGTCTAAAGGTGTCTGTGTTTAAGCTGAGGTTTACGTCTGTGGACTGGACCTCCACTTTGTGGCGCCTCATTCCACTGGCTTTTACCTCATGAATGAACCTGGGGACAATCAGCATCCAACGTGTTCACGTGTAAACATCCAACACAAACTATTGACATGCTTTGAGCAACCTGACCCAGTGCCATACAGGCTGGTAATTATTCATATATACTGTATCTATATATACCAGGAGGAATGTAGATCATTGAGCCTGCAAGTCAACTAAATTACAGACAAAAATAAATGAAATAATATAAGAAATATGTTCCTTCTTTTCTCCTCCTCACAATATTTAATGTTAAGAGTGATCTGCATTATTATTAAACATTCACAGAAAGAAAAATGACCATCAACGATAGAAAGCTAGACATTTTGTTGGGGTTGTTTCCCCTCAAATATGTACCTGAGCTGTTTTTTTAAACATACTATAATCAGAATCAGAAGTCCTTTATTTATCCCAGGGAGAAATTACTTAAGCTCAAGAAATATTACAAATAAAAATAAACGTTAAACAAATATAAAAAGAAAGAGAAGGAAAAACAAATGTACATAATTAAGTCAAAGCCTGTTAATTAAATAGGGATTAAGTACACACACATTACAGTAGTAAAAAGTAAAATAAGATGAATAATAATACAAATATAATATAGATATTTACAACAACAATCAAAGCTGTGAGGTTACAGTGATGAATTGTTGTGCCCATGCATGTTGTACACAGAAGCATTATATTACCTGGAATAAGAGCTGAAAGGCAACAAACCAAGATGTCTTTTCTGCAGCAGCAGTGAGGTGTTCAGTCCCTTTCTTGGTGTTTTCTATAACAAAACACAATAGAATTGAACAAATAGTGATGCTGAATATGACACACTCGAAAAATTCTCAATATCCACAAATGCAAGGTAATAAAAATGAAATAAAATACGCAAAATCCAAGACATACTTTGCTTGGGTTTTCATCCTTAGCCAGCATCTCGTGTCTTTCTTTCTCTCTTTCTTTAGCCTGGAGCTGCTCTCTGGTCAGTGGGTTGCAGTTGTTGTGTCCAGGCAAAAGGCGGAAGTACCGATTTTTCTCTGGGTCAAAGTAGAAACCTGGCAGCTCTGACAGTAAAACACAAAAAATGTCTTACTATAATTGTTTCACTTTAACTTAATCACATTATTTTTGAATGGATGCTAATATTTATGTCTAGAACAACATTGAAACAGGCTCTACAAGGCATATGCTTCTTTTTTGTTACACAGAAGGTGATCATTTCAATTAGGTACAAATAGAAGAAATAATAAAAAAATAAAAGTGAGTCACTAGTACTACAATCAGTATGTAGCATATGTAAACTTAAAACAAAAAAAATAAAAAATTAAGCTGTAGCACCCATGAAAGGAACTACGAAATCATAGTCGAAATAAATAACATGAAATAATAGAAAAACAAATAAAAACAAGTATCAATTGTAATTATGTTTAGATATGATACAGTTTATTTTTTTATTACTCAAAAGTTTCCAGTGTATTCCAATAAATTATTCCCATGAAAAAAGTATTTTTTTTTTTTTTGTATATTCCAAAAATTCCTGAGCCTAAGCTACCGGATAATCACTTTTTCTTGCCATATTTTTGCTAAATTACTTCCATTTTCGCCACTTCATCAAATTTCATGAACATTTCAATTCACTCCTTTTAATCCTGCATCCAAAAAAAAATTCCTTCGAGCCGGATTTGAACCAGCGACCTAAGGATTTCAGCAAATGCCACTACAGTCCTCCGCTCTACCAACTGAGCTATCGAAGGCCACAACATAGATCATTGAAATGTCCATTATAAGGCTTAGAGTCCCCGTTTACTGACCCGGTACAGAGCTGTGGGCTCCAGAAGATGAAGATTGGGACGAGGAACCAGAGGACGATTCGCTGCCGTATCTTCTCTGAGATCCTCCATGGGAAGCATCTGTTTCATTGGGTCCAAACCTGACCGCATGACCGAAATAGGATCAGGAAAGAGTGATGAACTGAAACCTCGAACCTGTTGGGTGTAGCAGAAGTCGCTGCTTCGTTGAACTGACCCCGGGCGGTCGTTGGTTGAACTCTGTCGGTTTCCTCTGGTCGAGCCATGGCGTCGACTCGGACGCTGTCGCCTGTGTTGTCGTTGTCCTTCATACGCGTTCCACTTCTTCATCGTCTCTGTCCTAGTCTTGAAGTCCTCCTCCGAGCTGTACATATAAGGCTACTTAACTCACGCTAACTTCTGAGCTAACTTAGCATAGTAGTTGGCCTTCAGCAAACCTCTAGCTAATGTCAGCGACACATTACAACGTTTTTGTTCACTAAACACCATTATTGTGAATAAATAGACAGTAAGTTGAATAGCACAGCTTTGGTAAATGTTCCGTTAAAAAGGGCAAGCACTTAAAATGTAAACAACTACAGTACATTCAGCCTTTAAGCTAAAAAGAATTAAAAAAAAATGCACAAGCTACGAAGTTGCTCTTCGCCCCGCCCATAGACTTCATTCATTGGTTGCTTAACCACTACCGGCTCTGACGCTTCACACATTCATTGGTTAAATTTTTTACAGGATTTAATATGTTTTTAACCAAGTGGTTAAGGAAGCGAGCTTGTAATCGGAGGGTCGCCGGTTCGAGTCTCATCTGGGCCATCACTGTGCCTAACTGCTCCTCAGCGATGGGTTAAATGCAGTTTTGAATGCCCCCTCCGGGTACAAATAAAGTTTAAAAAAAAAAAAAAAAACCCACATCACTAGAAAATAATAAAGCAACTACTGGCATCACAGAATGTCACTTCGAGCCTAGGTACAGGAAACAATTATTCATACAAAAGCAGAGTTTTTTTAAATCACCTTTTTTGTTTTTCAAAAACTTTAGAATATTCATATAATAATTAAACTCGATTAAGATCCCCCCCCCCTCTTTTTTTAGAATCATTTTTTTTCTGTTTTTCGAAGTAGTTTTTTTTTTTTCTTCTGTTTTTCTTGCATTTTTTTCCCCTGAACTATCGAGATACTTGTAAATCCCTTGAGGACATCCATCCTATGGTGACTTCTTGCTGCACACTTAAACTCTCTACCCCTTTCCAGGTATTTTCAGCAGTGACCACATAGCCAGCTTGCATAATTTTATATCCACGGAACATATCATATCTGTCCAACTGATCCTGGAGAAATGTCACTATATCCCACAGATCTGAATGCGCTTTCCTACACAGAGTACAAAGTCCTCAGGTGCTTGCGTAAAGTCGATAGACTAAATGTAATGCCATCAATATGGCTTAAAGATAGAACTGTCTCCCAGTGTCTTAAACCAAGGTGAAAGTACATTTTTATCAAATTAAACGAGCCAACAATGTTTGGCTCTCAGTAAATAAATAAATGCATCTGTTGTTTCAAATGCCCTCTAAGCTCAGAAAAAAAATAGTCCGAAAAACTGGGAAAAATTTAGCATGAAATACAGAAGAACAAAAATTAGTCTGAAAAACAATACAAAAATTTGTTCGAAAAACAGGAGAAAAAAAAAAAACGCCTAAAAACAAACCAAAAAAAAAAGAAATTATTCAGAAAAAAAAAACGTTTTTTTTTTCAAGTGAATGCAACATGTTACAAAATAGAAGAATAAAAATGTAAAATTTTATTATTACTAGACATTCCAGGCGACCCCATTTTATTCCCAGGCTACCCCGCATGGGGCCACGACCCCATGGTTGAAAAACCCTGTTGTAACGTTATGAGAATCTTATCCAATAAGTATTATTCATCATAATTGGGAAGACTCAATATTTAATTGAAAATGATCTGACTATCATATTAAAGTGATTGTTCACAGACTGTTTATTAATTGTGACCGTGTGGGGGCCTGGGACGGTAATTTTGACAGATGACTTTGAAGCCACGCCCCCCACGTCCACTCTGCCGCGTCATTGGTGGACAGCTTGGCGCACTGGAGCGCATTGGCTGCTGTGTTTTTGTGTGTGTGTGCGTGTTTTTTTTCATCGGGCTCTCAAACTACACCGAGATTTGGAATATTGTGCTACAGTCCAGCTGGAAAATGGCGGCTGTTATTCATAACCCATTAAAATCGTAAGTAGAAATAATCTTTTGTTCTTATCAGTGAAGAATTTGATTGGATAATTCAAATGGAAAGAATATGGGCAAGTAAAAGGTAAACGCGCTTCCGGATAGAAATTGAAATGTCAACCTTTTTGACCGTGTATTTGTAGCGTTTCTGTTTCTCAGGTATCGGTGCATGTTTTCCGTGTTGTTTAATGGTGATTTAAAGGCATTGATTGCAGATGCACGGCACGCGGAGGAAAGCGCCTCGTGCAGATCTGCGCATCCTTTCTCGTGCGCTTATGTTGTCTGTAGTAATTCAGAAAGTTGTCGCTGTTTTAGTTTTTATTGGACAAATGATCAATCTGTGTCGATAGGTTGTTGATAATGACGCGTTTGACGTCCAAAGCGCGCACTGTGCAGATCATTCACTGTCAAACATGCACAGATTTTCCAGCGCGCTCTATATTGCGTCTAAAGCAAAATACTGAGAAATAGCGAGAAGCGTCACAACAAAACCTGGGCTGAACATTTAGTTTAAGGCATTTTTCATAACCATTTGGTTAGCACAAAATGCTAAGACTGTCCTTCTGTGACAGCTGCAGAAATCCCATGGTAGGAACAACCTATAAGCACCTGTGTCAAACTTATGGCCCGGGGGCCAAATCCGGCCCTTTTGTAGCATCCAATTCGGCCCGCAGGAGGAGGTAAGAATCACAGGGAAAACATGAATCATTGTGTTAATGAAACCCAACACTCCTGGTGCTTATATCGCATGATTGCATTCATTTTCAGTCAAATTCCTTCAAAATCCTTCTATTTTCCTAAAATTATTACATAACATTGGCTGATGCTATTGGTCCGGATCCTAACCCAGGAAATACACTAAAATGTTTATTTTTTTTTTTTTTGTATATGTATTTTTAAAGGTGGAATGTGCCGTGTTAAATATGTTAAAATGAAGAAAAAAACATGTCAGATGTGGGAATCGAACCCCACATCAGCAGAAGAGAAAATCCTTGAGTAGAAAAGGTCTGTCAAAGACGGAACTGCGCATGCGCTCAGGAAGTGCCGGGACTATAGTCAGGTTTGTCTGAGGTCCGGGTCCGGAACTATGGACACTTCGTATAATATCTTCCTTAGTTCAATAGAAATTGGTCACACAATCTGGAAAATTGAAAGTGAAGATCCTGTTAGCACTGATATATGTCACTTATTGCTAGAATATTGTCGGTTTCTTACATATTGTGTCTTTTAAGTATACGTAGAAGTGCAAACTAGGGCACAATAATGTGGAAATGACTAAATTTACATAAAATCTGTGGCCCACTTGAGATCAAACTGCTCTGTATATGGCCCCTGAACTAAAATGAGTTTGACACCCCTCACCTATAAGGTCTACAGCTGATGTATTGCACTAAATGTCATTAAATGCATGTACAGAGCTTAGTCAACGTTGTGAAAAGACCATAAAGTCAGAAAAATACATTAAAACTATCTAACAACTGAACGGCCCAAGTCACTGATTTTCCATGGGATTCAAACTAATGGAAACCTCTCAAACTCCACACCTTCAACATTGACATTAAATCTGCTCTCCGTTTTGTCATTCTTAATCAGTTAGTGTGATGCACGGTGCTTTACAAGTGGAAGAAATTATCTTTTTTTTTTACTAATATGAGCTTTTTCAAATGTTAAAGATTATTTCAGGCTGGTTTTCTGTACTGCATAAGACAAATCTCACAGCGAAGGACATAATAAGGAAATGAATTATGTTCTGGACTTGAATTTTTTAGCCTACACCCTTTGTTAGAAACTGACTTTGCCAGGACGTTAGATGAAAAGTTGCGCTAATCTTTCTCATACCAAAACAGATTAAGATGCAATGTAGGCAATGGGTGTATGCATTTAAGTTTCCACTGTTTTGTATGTAAACCAGCAGATTATGAGTGTCCCAGTATTTCCCAGGGTCCATCTGTTGTGAAGGAGAGGTACAAAGAAAGACAGGCTAATGTTGGGCATGGGGGGGGGTGAAAGGTTGGTGGGGGGGTAGTAGAAGGAGTCCCATCTGCCCTTCACGTGCAGCAAGGCTTCCTTAGACGGACCCTCGTGTAATATTTGAAAAAGGACGTGCGTGTGTGTGTTTAGGTCAATGTCAGGACTCCGCCCACCCATACCAACATGTACAAATAAGAAAGGTTAAAAAAAAAAACCAAGAGAACGGTAATGAAAACTGGATGATAATATTGTAGAGGAATGTTAGCGCCAATATCAAGTAACACATGTGTTGCATTCATGGGAAACTGTGCTCTGCGTTTTCAGGCAACTCAGTTGTTTGAGTTCACTATGTTTTAAACAATAGGCTGGAATGGCTCATGTGTTACTGGTAAATCATATGAACTCAATAAGGATGCGCTAAGAATCATTCCCAACTCTCCTGCAAGTGTTCGGTTCTGACAGATGACTATTTATAACCAATGGCTGCAAATACGTTTAGCTCTCTATGGAGATGTATTCATAATTCCCATTGCCTGCTCTTTTTTTTTTGCTTGAGTGATTTAAACTGCATTTCACAAAGAGATATCCTTCTGACCTAAATCTGGAAGGCCTTGTGCAATAGGCCTTCATCTAAGACTGTGTGAGATGATATCAAAGCAACGCAACCCTGAAAACAGGACCAAGCGGGTTGGAAAATGGATGGATGGATATCAAAGCGTAACATGAATCTCTTTCATGTTGCAAAATTTAAATCAACAGTGAGCCGAGAAGCTAAAATGGGAAATGCTTTGTGTACAGAATCAGGATGAAAGAACAGGTTTTTAGATTAGGGGGAATGTAAAGGAGTGGGGGGTGCAGTTGTGTGTGTATTATCGTGTGTATTTCTACGTAGATATGTACCCCCTCCCCCCAGTTTGTGTGACAGGGAGCGTGAGTGAGGGATGGAGGTACGTGCGTGTATGTGTATTAGTGTGGGTTTTTTTTTTTTTTTTGAGAGGGGGTTTAGAGCGGGGGTTAGTCTGTCTGTCTGGCTGCATTTAGGTCTACTGCATATATTTCTGCTAGACCCTCAGCACATGGGATGGGGGAACCCTGGTTTTTGTCTGTCTGAGCCAATGAATGTCTGGGAATGATTTTCCAGCAAGAGAAAGCAAAATAGCCAAAAAAATAAAAAACTCAAAAAATCTATTTATTATTAGATATGTAATATTTTTATCACTAAATTAAGGGAACACCATTTTATATTCATGTATGTGTTATCTTTCAAACCACGTCGTCTCCAGCTCTCACTGCTCAACATATACAGCTTCCCCTCCTACAACTCTTTCCTCTTCAGCTGCTTTCACTCCCCTTTCTCCCCTCAGACTGCACTCTACACCTTTTCCTTTCATTCCCTTTGTGTGGTCTGTTTGTGCACACAGAGCATCTGTGTGTGTGTGTGTGTGTGTTTGGGTGTGTGCATGCATACATACATGCACGTGTTTGAAAGAAAATGAGTGTGACAAGGTTTGAAAGGGAACACGTGTGCCCCAGGACATATTGGACCCCCTCCCCATCCTTGCGTCCCTCCCTCTCTGCCTTCTTGGCCCCTCCTCCTCCTTCTCCTCAGCCCCCCCCCTTGCCTTTACCCTCTGCATGGCCTACAAAGTGCCACAAAGACGTCTGTCAGTGCCCACATGATGCAGCCCTGCCCTCGTCTTCCTGTCCCCCTGCCTTTTTTTTTTGCTCTAGTCAAAGCACGCTTTTTTTAATCTGCATTTTTTTGTCTGTTCCCGATAAGGTTTGTGCAGGAGAATATGTACAACCATTAAATAAAAGACATGCAGGACTTCTCATGTGAGGCACAAACTCTTTTCCCCTCATTTGTGTGGTATATTGTTTCCATTTTTAAGCTGATAAAAATCACGGGGACAACACGCACGCTTCATTCATAGAACCTAAAACACGTTGTAGCAACAGACCAGTCACAATTGTAAAACAACATTTGTTTGTTGAGCAGTAGTATTTTTACACTATAATCTATACAGAATTAATAAGAAAGGAACATTCACCAAACTGTTACAGTCCAACAGCTTATTGTGCTCAGTTTTCTAGTCTTTGCCTTTCTTTCTTCTTTCTTTTTCTTTCTTCTTTCTTCTTTCTTTCTTTCTTGGGTCTTTTCTTCTTCTTTTCTTTCTTTCTTTTTTCTTTCTTTTTTTTTGTTTTTTTTTTTTCTTTTTTTTTTTTTTTTTTTTTTTTTTTTTTTTTTTTTTTTTTTTTTTTTTTTTTTTTTTTTTTTTTCTTTTTTTTTTTTTTTTTCTTTCTTTCTTTCTTCTTTCTTTTTCTTTCCTTTTTTTTGTTTTGTGTCAAACTTCATGACAGAATCAACATCAACACATTGAATACATATGTTCTAATCACTGTACAGCGAAAAAACCAACAATAAATAGATTTAACACAACTTTAGTTGTAGATACTTGTTATTTTAGGTTAAGATATTACCTGTGTTAGTGCTTACAGAATATTTTCAAATGATTCTATTAGGGATGTCCCGATACAACCTTTTCACTTCCAATATGATAACAATATTGCAGCCTTACGTATCGGCCAGTGCCGATATTGATCCGATATATCAGCACGAATCATACATACATTTATTACTTATTTTGTAGTGTGGAATGTTAGAAAAGGCTTGATCAAGTGATGTTTCTCAAACAGAGAACACTAGTCATTACAGTAGGTTACGTTGTTGGAGTATGAACCACAGTCACCTATGGATAGTGCTGGAGCGGAAAATTTTATCGGAGTGCTTATATCGGGGATTTTAGATGCAGTCCGATAAAATCGGATATTTATTTTGTGGCTGATATTGGACCGATATCCGATATCAATATCGGATCGGGACATCTGTAATTTCTGTCAATTCGTTCTTTTTCTACAGCTACATCCTCTTCAGAGCATAACAATGGAGCCAATGCATGTTTTCTCAAGGCAAAATGTGATTCACCCTGAACAGGACACCAGTCAAAAAAAAAGGGAAATATTGGGTTAGGTTAGTGTTATATCTATTTCATGTAAGTGATACTCACGCAGTGTGTCTGAGATTTTACACTTGTGTCTTTTTTCATTTTGAGTGGAAGTAGAGCCTCAAATTTTACTGTTCATTGTTGTAAAACACAATGATTAGTTGAACCAAGCAGCTAATAATCCGATATACTGCATCACAAGCCACAACCTTGGAATATTAACAGGAAGAAAAAGCAACTTATTTTTCTCCTCTTCATCCTAAATTTGAATATTTCTGAATAATATCAACTTCATATTCAGACTGTCCTTGTGCTTCCTTAAAGTTTTGGTGACCTAATTTGATTTCCCGAAGCTCAGCAGTAATAAAATTCATTCTTCATTGACGTTTTCCTCGGGCTAAGATAAATCATTCATGAACAGCTGCTAGAGTGATAACCGCTGATGTACCGACGCGAGACAAGAGATGGATGAGATCCTGGAAGGGTCCAGCTCTCTTATCCTCTCTTTAAGACACATAAACTGCAGAATTTATCCACATTCTGGCAGTGGCTATTGCCTTATAGGAAAGTCCTTACCATCATGTATCACCTTGGTTTTTTTGGTTTGGTTTTTGCTTCACTGAGTAGTTATATTGTGTGTGTGTTTTTTTTAAGGGGGCACATATTATTTTAGAGCACACATAGACATGTAATATCCTAGAGGCATGTACTGTCACTTCAATCTCATGTAGTTATTGCACCACAAAGGCAGATGCAACGGAAAACCAACACACTTGCACGACAACTCACTTATGTAAGAGATAAAGCAGCCTGGGGACACATTGTTGTTGTTGAAATAGGACGCATACAACAACATGCAATATGTGATGGCACAGGAAAAGGGAAGAAAGTGGACTGAGACAGATGAGGACACGCGCATGCACCGTCATTCTGCTTTAATCAAGATATTTATATGACAAACGTGAGTTTATGTGACAGAAAGTCTGTTCTGGACATTGTGCTTGGCGTGGATTACCATCTCGTATGGTTTTATATTGTAAAGTCGTGTCATCTATAGTATCAGCTGCATTCCTTATTTCTAAGATAAGCCGCTGCTATCCCTGTGTGCTTTAAGGACAGACGTTGTGGCATTGCAGCTAGTGGCAGAAACACTTGTTTTGCAGCTGTTTCAATAGTTTCTTTATACTTCGAGTTTTGTAACTCGATGTGCACTTGAAAAATGACTCTGTAAACAGCAGTTTTTGAATTTAAAGGATAATAATCTGCCCTCTGTAATGAAAATATACGTTTCCACATTCTTATTGTAAACTTATTAGTAGGGGTGTCCAGATCTGATATTGATATCGGATATCGGTCCAATATCAGCCAGAAAATGAATATCGGATTTTATTGGACTGCATCTAAAATCTCCCATATAATATACAGTATATTGTTTCAATATCTTCTATTTTATTCTTTAATTTATTTTATTCAATCATAGAATATAATTATTCTAAAAGGTTAATTATATGTAATCCATTAGTTTATAATAAATGGGGTCTTTTTTTTTTTTTTTTTATAATCAAGCCTTTTCTAACATTCCACACTACAAAATAAGTAATAAAAATATGTATGATTCGTGCTGATATCGGTATCGGCCAATACCCAAGGACGCAATATCGGTATCGTATCGGAAGCGAAAAAGTTGTATCGGGACATCAAATTTCATAAAGATTGGTCAATTAAAAAACAATATATGATTTTTTTAAATTTGGCCAATGATGAGAGATAGGGATTTTTGGATTTTCCAAACTGATCCAGAATCAATAGATATATATATATATATATATATATATATATATATATATATATATATAATATATATATATATATATAGATTCCAGATCCCTTTTAAATCATGGCGTAAGGATCTGTCTTTGCTATAATGTTGCCAAAATCATGTAATCACGCTAACAGACAAACAATTAAACACTGGTGAAAATGGATTTCAAAGAACTCTAAAGTCATTTTTTTGATCTATTCTCTAGTCAATATTTCTTCTGTTCTATTTCTAACTCTTTCTGTATTCTTTACCTTTCTTACGTTACCTGCTTTATCTCTCGCGCTCTTTCCCTTAACCTCCTCTTTTCCCTCTGTCGTCTCTCTGCTCCCTCTATCTCCCAAACAGTGCACATCTTTGTAAAGATTTAGTGTCCAGAGTGCTGGTCTTTGTCCAGCTTTGCATTTCTTTACATATCTGTGCTGAGGAGCCACAGACAGCCTAGTCAGAGAGACGGGCATGTTGTGCGGCCAGAGCGACAAGAAGTAACCACATAAAGAGGGAACACAAGCTTACTGAAACCCTTTAATGAAAACTCATCTGAAGCAACTGTCCTTAACCATATGTCAAGAAGAGAAACACGTGTCAGTACTACAAATCTACACAATTGTTTTTTAAGTCTTTTTGCACAGGGAGTACGACTTGTTTGATCCCAGCTCAGTTACAGCCCACATAAAGATTTTAGCTAATATTTATGTCTTATAACCTGGTTTAACACTCTCTTGTCAGTCAGTGGTGTGAAATAATTGGGTCAATCTGAGCAAAGCTACTTTATTTACCACCCTCTGGTTCATGTTGCAAATAGACTTTCATCCAAAATTTGGTTATAATTTGAATAGCGTGAAAGTCATTCATTCCTAATTTGCAGATTATAGTCACTACCCATTGTGCACACATCACATGGTGGTCATCCAAAAGTTCTCCAATAGGCTTTTTTGTGGTTGATAGAAGTTAATAGCAATCATATGTATTTAGGTCAAATAAGGACCAAACTAAACACCAATATTATGGCAGTGGTTAAAGAAATAAGATATTGAGAAAAATGTGTTACAGTTTGTGCCATTTGATTATTTACTTCGCTAAGTTATTTGGTACTTGAAATATTCATGCTGCCATTTGTCTCTCTGCTATCAGGCTTGGGGACCAGTTCTACAGGGAGGCCATTGAGCATTGTCGAAACTACAATGCCCGGCTCTGTGCTGAGCGCAGTGTGCGGATGCCCTTCCCTGGACTCACAAACTGGGGTCGCACAGAATAACTGCTACATCTGGATGGAGAAAAGACAACCGTCAGCCAGGTGAGAAAAAAGGCCTCAAAATGGTCTTCAGAGAAGTCAGGTCCAATCATCTGACTTCATCTTGTAAAGTTTTGAGCGATGCTTCATCTTCTTCTGTGGTGTAAAAGTTTTGCACATCTGGAATTTGCCCGGGCATTCAAAGGGAAGGAGTTGCGTTTTATTGGGAGATGGACACAAATAGCCATGCCAACCATCTTTCATGCAAAGCCCTTTAGGCACACCCTATATACGTGGTGGTAGACCTAACTCACAGTACATGTATTAATTCTGCCCTTATCCGCTCCCCTCTGTCTGTTGCCCCTGCTTATGCAAATATAAACCCCATGTTCCCTTTCTCTCCACAAAACCTAATGATGGATAATAATCTAAAAGAGCAAATCTATTATTTCTACTAAGGATAAAAGCGTTGTGATGTGTCACTTGGTTTTTGCAGTCCAGATCACATGTGAATGAGACTTAAAATCCATCAAACATAAATAATCCAGGTTATGAGGCATAAACAGTCATAAATATTTCCATTGGAGCAGGAATTTTCTCATTATACACACCATTAGTCGGAGTACTATTCAAATCAGGGGCATGTTAAGTGTGTGGCAAATAAGGTCAGGCTTCTGCCAGTGTGTATGCATGCTTGTGCATTTGCATGCACAAATCTGTAGTGTTTGCATGCATGTGTCCAGGTCAGGCATCAGGACAGATGTACACCTACCCGGCTCGCTGCTGGAGAAAGAAGAGGCGACTCCACTCCCCCCTGGATCCACAGCTACGCCTGTGCGAGCTTAGACTAGGTAAGACAACCTATGCAAATATTTACACACACATCCTTTATTTATTTCTAATCAAATCTATTGTCACTTTAAAAATGACCTGTAATGTGTTTTTTTTAGGTGTTTTGTGGCTGTTTGGGGGGGTTGTGGCGTTAATGCTTTCTCTCTGGCCATCTGGCTCTGCTTAGCCTGTCTCTCTCACCAGGTCTCCAGGTTCATTTCTTGAATCAATGCCCCCTCTCACTGTTCTGTGGCAGTACACACACACACACACACACACAACACAACAACTCTTGCTCCTGCAGCACAGAAGCACCCTTTCTGGGCCTCTACAATCATTTTGTCCAAGAGGTACTATGGTCCTATGAGTAGGAAGTCTGCACTTTTTTATGTGCGTCCATGCATGCATGCATTGTGTGCATTACAGGGGGATTTTTAAGAATGGAATATCCCGGGAACATGATAGGCATAGGAAATGTTTCTGCTTTTCATCCCGATTGTTTCCTCCTTCATAAATCTTAACTTTCTAAAGATTCGACTGAGAAGTCAACTAAATAACATGAATGAAACGAAACGGGGCCGCACGAGTTTAGAACTATTTGAGGTTTTCGGAACGTAAATTAAATACTTTCCTCCACTTTTAGTTTCAAAAGTCTAATTGGGAAGTTTGGCCCAGAAATCTATCATAATATAGCAGAGGAATGTGAATTTTCCTCTCCTGGGCTTTAGTGAGTGCTTCATGTTTATTTAATACATTCTGAGCAGAGACGTTTGCCTGTGTACAGATGCACAAAACCTATACCAATAGGTTACTTCTGGAAATCCATGTTTTGGTAGAACACAGGGCTTTTAAAAATAATAATTTTCTAAGCGTTTCCTTCTTAAACCATCTTATCTTTACTTAACAAATATTTCCTTCAACAAAAGGCACAACAAACAATTTTTTTTTTTTTTTAATTTTAGTTGAAAATATAAAAGACTTTAGGCTTCTCAAAATGCAATAATCAAATCTGTGACTTAAAGGAACCGTTTAGAGCACCATGGGTATGTTTTGCTTTAAAATCCTTAAAAATAAGATATTTTCACAAATACAGCCTATTTGTTTTTTGAAGTAACTAATAGATGATTTTAATCAGGAAGAAAATGTAAACTCCTCATAGACAAACTGAATTTATGACTCATACCCAAAATCTCTTACCGGTTAAAACTCTTCCCAGGAATTTTCAAGCCACATTGGATTCATCAGTTTAGAGATTAACCCAGGAAGATAGAAAAATGTCAAATTTATAAGCGAGCACAGGTTAACATTGTCACATCATTATTTCAGGAGCTAAGAGTGTGTCAGTGTGTGTGTGTTCAGACTTGTTCATGACAAACTTTACCTTACCCACAGGATGTAAAAGATTCAGCATCTAAAACATGAGTCGGGACATTTTTGAGAGAGTAGTGTGATAGAAAGATAAATCAGAGAGAGTTTATGTTAAAATACTTTTTGAATATTTGCTTTTACAATTGTTCTGTGCATGTAAATGTAAATGCTTTACACAATATTTTGGTTTTAATAATTCTGATGTAATCCTGTAACTACAGTATACAACTGGGACAAATAGTAATTTACATGTATATATATATATATATATATATATATATATAAAGCTTTGGGCAATCTTTGAAAACATTGCTTTTCTTTTCCCTAATTCTTCTTTGCTGCCTTGTGTTGTAGAAGCAGAGCTGGCCCCCAAACGTGAGGGGCCAACAGCGGAGGCCACAGCTTTGGAGGCCCTGCTTAGAGGCGACAGTCTGCCAGAGAAAAAAAACAACATATGTAAGGAAGAGGAGACATTACTGGAAATACAAGTGAGTACAAATAATTGTTGATAATGATGATTGTGGTTGGCCCTATGATTGGAAGTTGCCTTGGCAATGAAGTCCGATCACAATAACATTATTTTTACATAATTTGGAGATTGTTAGATTGTCATTGTTAAAATAAATACCTTTCATTTAACTTTTAACTTTAACTTTTTTGACTGATATTTGGGAACAAAAAGTTAACCATAAATTAATAACCTCGTGATCAGCAAAACCAAATCAAATACACGCAGTATAAAAAAACCTTCAAGTACATTTGTTTTTAAGTGATTGAGGATGAATTAGAGTTAAAAGCAATTTGGCCCTCACTTCCTCCTAAGAGGATACAAACACATTTTGGCATTTTTGAAAAATGCAAAGCTTTCTCCCAATATTAAACACTGTTAAATACAAAAGCTAGAACTGCTTTCTGTCATATGAAAGAATAGATCAACTGTAAATGTAATTTAAAAGCATAAATACAGATATAATAAGACATATAATATAGTGGTTAGGGTAGAAATGGTGGAAGTCTCCAAACCTAAAGACAATGATTTGATGATTAGTTAATAGAGAAAAGAGAAACTGTAATCTGTCTTTCATGCTTTCCATCCTGTTTCCTTTGTGCAGAGAGTTCTGGAGGCAGAGGAAAATGGCGATGCCTACATCGATGATGAAGAATTTGAACTGGACACCCCAAAGAGAAAAAACAGAAACAGAGGCAAAGTGAGTGAAACATACAGTATCAAGAGTCTAACAATGTGTGTGTGTGTTTATTATAAACACAGAACTGTTTAACAGCATGTTTCCTTTATTTGGAGATCACGCAGTAAGACTGATGCTGTGTCACCTTTTAGAACAGAGGATCAAATCGCAAAAGAACGGAGCCCGTTTGCACGGACGACCAGGATAAACCTTACGTCTGTGACAGTAAGAGAGAAAGAAGCATTTTTTTTTTTTTTTTGTGAATCATGTTATTTTGAAGAAACAGTTTAGATTTAGCAGATAGAAGAAGAGAACCTCTGTTTTTAGTGACGGCGCCTTTTCTGCCTGTTCCAAAGTGCATGAAGAGAGTTTGCTGTATAGCATGCCCCTTATGCACCCGGACAAAACCCTCCATACATTGATGGCCATGGTGATGTGGATAAATACATACAGTAACTGAGCCTCGAACAAGTGTCTTGATCTGTCTTTCCATTATTGTTTGCTCTTCTCTGTTCCAGATAGATACAAACAAAAGTTAAATTCAAAAAAGGCTGAAGAAGGTATACGCACCTGTCACCTGTCGCCTTTGTTTTTCCAAAGACTCCCTCTGATTAGCCAACAGGCTGTTGTGTGAATGCTAATTACTTCAACTCGGCTTTTAGCGTTATGCTTTTCAAGGATTCCTGGATTCAGCGCAAACATTGCATGACACTAACGCTTTGCAGAGTGCTATCATCTGTTCTTTTTTCCACGGCATGTGTTTAAACAAAGGCGTAATCATCAGCATCTGAAAGATGCATGTTCTTGTAGATGACTTTAGCTTTGCTTTCATGCTCTTAAGTAGCCATTGTAGAAGTGTTTGTACGGGGTGAACTAATTAATGCGTTAACTTACTGGTTTTGACAAAGTTTGGTTAAAAACGGCTCCAATAATATAGTGTGTTGGATTAATAAGGAACTTCTAGAATGGCTACACTACAGCTCTGTTGTGCTCTTCTGCTGAGAGTTCACAATTAATCTCCTGTCAGTAAGACTAGTAATCCCTTATTTACTTTGCCAGTTCATACATTTTTATAGACTTTATAAAGACAAAGCAATTAAAAAAATTAGGTTTATTGCAACATTGTGTAAGTACACGGAACAAAAATATAAACGCATGATTGGGAAATATTTCAACAGAACAATTATCTCATTCTTGCCTTATTATTCAACAGAAATATGTCTAACAAGGTACTGTGCACAATTCATGAGTTATCACAGCCTAAAACCTCTAGGGATCAGTCACAGCACTCTATGCTAAGTGTGTCCACCATTGGCATCGCGTAAAGCGGTACATCTCCACCACATAGAGTTAACCAGATTGTCAACAGTGGCCTGTGGAATGTTGTCCTAATCATCCTGCAGTGTAACTCGGAGCTTGAGCTCATTTCCTGGAACTGGAACTGTTGCACGTTGTCTTACTTGCTGATCCAGAATGATTCCAAGTGCTGCCAGTATCTCCGAATCGACTTCTCAACCGGCTGATGGTGGAATGATGCACATTCAAGTGTGTTTACATAACCATCTCAGATATCCCAGCTTCCATCAAGCCAAAGACACACTCCCTCATGACTTGTGGCATTGTGATTTGTGACAAAAGTGCACATTTCTGGGTGGCCTTTAATTGATCCAGCTCCAATCAGTGTGTGAGTAATCTCACACAGGAAGTGGGTCACGAGAGTTTAGCAAACTAATCATTCAGTGCACCAATAAAACACTATTTATGAGCATATTTCACTATAGATCAATTTAACTCGGCATTTTTGGTTTGTGCGTTTATATTTTTGATCAATATAAATAATGTTATAAGGTTTATTAAGTAAGCTCAAAGGTCGCAGTTCCAAGCACAAATATATGGTCAGGATTGTGTCTGACTGTTTGACAAAACAAGTAATGCAAGTCAAATCGGTGCTTGCTATAACAAACCTGTGTTAAGAACATTCACCTGAATGATTAAAGAAAGAAAGAAAGAAATTACTTGTGCAAACAAGTTGCTAATGAGGAAAAAGCTGGAAGTGGAAGATGTTGAATTTGGCATTTTGGAAAAGGTTGGGAAAGGAAACAGAGAAAAACTGAGGAGGTCTGACCTTTAAAACATCAACGTGGAGCCATAGATGAATAAAATATGTCATGAATACCTGTTTTTTTTTTAGAAATAAGAGGAACAAAGTTTAACTTTAGCTTTTAACATACTGGTACTTCGGAAGGAAGAGTGTAGCCAGATGTTTAAAGCAGTTTTTTAAAATGCAGTGGAAGGGGGTGAGGTCAGAGGTGAGATAGTGAATATATCGCACAAAGGTATGTTAGAGATGAAGCTGGAGTAAGAGGAACAGTCCAAGAGGGTTTTTGAACACAAGGAAAGAGGATATAAAGATGATTGGTGTTTGCTTTAATGATGCAGGAGGTTTCAGACTCTGAGGAAGGAAATGGCTGTAAAAACAAAAATCAGAATTAAACCTCAACTCTATTTTACACATGTACTGTATGTCCATGTTTTTGTTATTTCTAAATCATTGAGTTGGTATCACACTTGGAGGCTGTAAATACAGTATGTAGCAGATGTAGTCATACAGTAAATTGATTTAAGTCGATAGTTGTGGCTCACATTTTACAAGTGCTCCTTGTTTTATTGGACTGTTTTATGAACAGTTTGTGGGAAACGCTACAAGAACCGACCAGGCCTCAGCTATCATTACACCCACACTCACCTGGCAGAGGAGGAAGGAGAGGAGGAGGAGGAGAAGGAAACAGAGACGGCCCCATCTTCCCCACGGAACTCAGATAACCACAAACGTAAGACACCATCATATTGCCATTCTGCTGGAAACCTCCTCAGTACATTCAACGCGAGTATATCCAGTATTTTCACTTTACCATATCTCATGATAGCTCAAAAACGCCCAGATGGAACCATAATTCCTAACGACTACTGTGACTTCTGCTTGGGAGACCAGGACTCCAACAGGAAAACTGGGCAAGCGGAGGAGCTTGTGTCCTGTTCTGACTGTGGACGCTCCGGTGAGTCCCTCATTGACAGAAACTGCAAAATCACTAAATGGAGTTGCTTACATTTCTCACATTAGGCTGATTAATAACGAGGTCAGTCAGGAAACCTTAGAACCTTTTATTCAAAGACCTGAATAAAATGTATTTATTTCAAGCCAAATTGCAACACTTAGTTGTCAAATATAAGACTAATAATGATTAGAATCAATTTGAATAATGGAAAACTTTGGCACAGTTGAGGCAAAGTCTGAACTTTTTTGTACAAAAACATGTGTATATTTGGCCTAATGTTTATTATTATCACCAAACTTGCTGCAGTTGATGTCCATACATTAGTTCAATTATTTCTGCTTTTATAGCCTTCAATAATGAGAATTGGCTTTATAATTGATGTAAATCTCTAGGCTTTTTTTGGGCGGACTCCAGATTTCTGTATTTAAGACATGATTTATTGTCACTCAGTATCATATATTTCCAAAATTTGTAACGACTAAGGGTCCTACTTCAAATTAGCCATGTAGCTTATGTAGAAGCTTTGAAAAACGTTATTTGTATGTAATTTTTGACAAAAAGTGGCTGGAGCTTAAGAGGTTAAAGGGCTTGTATAGTCACTTGCCTCTAGATTAGTTCATCTGTTTGTTTTGCTTTAAATTTTTATTTTATTTTTTCCAGTACAGGACCGATACTTGGTTACGTATACTTGCTGATCCCAAAAACCGATACCAATACTTAAGCCACAAACACAAAAATCTATCAAGCAAAATGCAACAAATTTTCTTCTCTGCTTGTTACAACAAATGTTTATATATTAGGTAAAAAAATAATTAAAAAAATTACTATACAACATTTTAGAAAATTTTCTGTAAAAATAGGTCCCCCTGGTGGCCAATCTAAAAAAATACAACAGAAAAAAAGGCCACATTAGTATTGAACAGCGTTCAGTTTACATATTGCATATGATTAGTTACTATTATTGAGCTACTCATTGTTTCAGTTTCAGTTTAACGGAAGTTTTTCTGGTAGCTTGAGAGGTACCAGGGCACCTCTCCAGTACTGCAGAGGTGCCCTTGAGCAAGCACTGAACCCCAACACTGCTCCCTTCATTGTAAAGCGACTTTGAGTACCCAGAAAAGTGCGATATAAAATTGATAATGATAATGATTTATTGTTGCATGTTACATTTCTTATTTCTTAATGGGGTTTCGTTCCACCTCTCCTTCTCCTAACAGGTCACCCCACATGTCTGCAGTTCACTGAAAACATGATGCAGGCAGTGCAGACGTACCAGTGGCAGTGCATCGAGTGCAAGTCGTGCAGCCTCTGCGGCACCTCAGAGAACGACGTACGTATGCAACTCAGAGGCCTGAGGATTAACTTTAACGCTGTGACTATATTTGAAAAAAAATCAGATGATCATTTGGGAACAAATCAGGATCAGCCACTGAATTCTCATCGGAAAAAAACAAGCAAAACAAAAACATAAATGAACAGATCAGTTGACGCTACAAATGTCCAAACTGGTGTTTCATACGTTTGGCTAACAGCGTCCTCATTCTGCCGTTGTCTGTTTACGAGCGTCACATCATGGTGCAGCCACAACTTTTCAAAGACATGATTCAAAGATCAGTCAGTTAGATTAGTTAGATAAAGTTACAGATATGTCTGTTAAATCCTGAGAAAAGCTGAGAAGAGCGTTCATGAGCTTTTAATCCTTACATTAGGTGACCGATGTTATCTAGAATAGTTAAAAGAGAAATATTGATATAGCTTCATGACAAAATGTAAAAGCCAAATAATACATGTATCATGAATGGCTCTGGGATCTGTATCGCCTTGTAACACTTTCACCCTTAGTTTTGCCGTTTAATTTTAATTTCGTGGGTTGCACCATCAGCTACTGGTTTTTAAGTTGTTGGTTATTTTTAATATTCAATCTCCTCCCTTCAGCCATTCTTTTATCAATTTTTAATAGGATTGTGATGTAAAAACTAGAGGTGCAAGTAACGGATTACAAGTACTCATGTTGCTGTAATTGAGTTGCTTTTATGGGTACTTGTACTTTTTTGAGTATATTTCTAAATCAGTAATTTTTACTTGTACTTAAGTACATTTTAAAAGAAGTTAAGTAATTAATTACATTTCTACAACAAATCGTTTCTGAGTAAATTTTTAATTTTTTTTGTTTTAAAATGATCAACGGACATTGTGAAACTACAAAAAAGGAAATGACCAGA
This sequence comes from Gouania willdenowi, assembly GCF_900634775.1. Taxonomy (NCBI): domain Eukaryota; kingdom Metazoa; phylum Chordata; class Actinopteri; order Blenniiformes; family Gobiesocidae; genus Gouania; species Gouania willdenowi. The sequence goes on from NC_041066.1 coordinate 16,273,463, forward strand.
CAACAATCAAATGCATCACATCATAGCCAACCAATCAGATTAAACGCAATGCACGGCGCCAAAACAACATTGAATGAGTTCGTAAATGTAGCTATACTTAAAGTTTTTTTTTTTTTTTTTTTTTTTTTCTATTGAATTCATTGGTGTTATTTTATTTAAAAAAAAAAGAATTGTAAATTTTATCAAAACTTTTATTTTATAAAATAAAAAAAGATTTGGTCTCTTCCTTTTTAAATGTATACATGAGATGTTTATTGTATGCAAGTGAACCATGGCAAGATTTATTACCAAAAAATAAATGTGGTGGGGTGAAAGTAACTAGTAACTTTCACTTTTAGTACTATTTAATTGAGCTCATTTTTACTTGTACTTGAGTATTTTATGTATGACTTACTTGTCCGTGTACTTAGTACAATTTTAATCAAGAAACAGTACTTCTACTTCTACTTGAGTAGAATATATCAGTACTTTTTACATCTCTGATAATAACCAGGCTTTAGGATGAAGTCAATCATATTTTGCTGTTTTTTTTACTAAGAAGAAGACTAAAATCCTCTTCTTTTTCTTTATGGTTTATAATTTACTCTCATTGATTTAATTCCTCTCATGTAGGACCAGCTGCTTTTCTGTGATGACTGTGACAGAGGTTACCACATGTACTGCCTAAAACCACAGATGACACAACCCCCTGAAGGTACCGCTGACCCTCACATGGGTTTTATCTGTAACAAAAACCCAAACACGCGTCATGTAGGACTCAGATCTCACACTCTTCATGTCTTTTGCTTTCTTTATCAGGAAGCTGGAGCTGTCACTTGTGTTTGGACCTTTTAAAAGACAAGGCGTCAGCGTACGAGGAAGCGTAACGACGTCCTGGAAACACAAGTACGGACCCTTATCTTTTTGAATGGAATTGTGGAAATTAAACAACTTTTCCTTGATATTCTATTTTTTTGAAAAGGGTCTGTATATCCAATATGTGTGTGTCTGCAGTTGTGTTTACTATTGGGCATCAGCAAAACATGATAAGCATGCAGTTTTTACACGTGTTTCGGTGCATTATTATCAGACTCAGGGCACTTTCCTGTGTGTGGCGCAGATTTCGCTACCTCTCCAATAACCAACACTCAACAGATGCAAATGTCATCTAAACTCAAGCTGACTGTTTGGTCACAAATAAACTGCCAAGTCTTCCATACAGTCACTTTGCTACCTCACCACCCTGCAAAAATATTACCAGCTAAAACATATCCATGCTTATTTATCAGATTTTTTTATTTTTATTATTGTTGTAAAGAATCTGGACTTTTCTATAAGAATCCCAAATGAATTGATTTTATTTTTTGGACGTGGTGTTGCTTCCCTCCATGTTCTGTGAAGGAAGCTGAGCAGGTTTAACTGATGTTTGCTTAAACTTCGCCTCGCAGCGATTCTTCTCTCCTGTGTTTAGACGTTACTGTGACATTCCTATTTTATATCTGCACGGCCTCTGTGCTCGCGGCTTCACAGTTTATGTCAAGCTCATTGAAATTTATGCTCTCTCTAAGGAGGAAATGAGCCAATAAAAAAAGCTCTGGTTCTCATTCCTTTTGGACTGGGGTGATATTTATCATACACGTCTGTTATGTATATTATTACAGTTACTAGGAAACTGTAGTGTTCTTAACTTTACGACCACACAAACATTTCTTGAAGAAGAGTAAAGAATTCAAGTATTCACCAAGACGACAGGAAACCGTTACTTTTAAGGATGATTTTTATTTTTTGAATCAAATTTTTTTAAAAAAAAGACTTCCATAACTCATATTTGTGGTAAAACTGTATTTAAAACAATAATCATTTGGATTTATAAAATGAAAAGGTTGGATTGTGTTAGTCCGTCATTATCTGTTTGTGTGTTTGCTCCATGATGGAAAACCGACCAATACAGTATATTATGGATGTGCATTTACATATTTAATTTCAAAGACCATTGTTGGAAAATAAACAATTTGTACATTTTCAAATACCTACCTGTTCTATTATTTCAGAACCAAGACCTTTTTAATTAACTAAAAATCAGGATTTTCCACAAATACTTGGGATTCTGCACCTCTAGTACATAAGTACATATGAATCACTCACTACATACTGTCTTTGTGTTATTTAGAATATTTTTCATGACTCAGTTTGAAAAAAAAAAGTGTTTTTTAAAGTGTCGTCCATACACAAGCCCTGATAGGACATCACACCCTACATTTGTCATTGTGATTTTGTATTTCATGTTATTTTATTCACCGACAATCATGATATAGGAAAGGTACATTTTGTTGATAACATGAAGGGTTGAAGGATGTGTATTTTAATTATAGCAGCTTCCTTTGGGGGAGAAAATGTATGGATTCTTTTTTTTTTAATTAAAAATCAATACTGTGTTGTTGTGAAAATTATGATATTTGTGTTAAATAAAGACTGATTTGTACTTCCTGTTATTTACTTTTTTTTAATTAATTAGCATTCACCCAACTTGATAATTGATATAATGGTGTTTGCTGTATACATTCTACACATGGCATACCTGTATTTTTCTCACTTTACCACTAGGTGGCATTGTTTAACTGGAGTTGGGCTTTTTATTTCACACATAAGCACAATAATATTGCATGGTCCAAATAATAGCAAGTAATACAGGCATATTTATTATGTTTTGAATAGGGTCTTCATATTAAAAAAAACAACAAAAATAAAAAAATATTTTTGGGTGAAATTTTATATCACTGACTTTCCAAGTACAACACAATGTTTAAAGGACACATGCCACACATGTATAATTGGATTATATTCCAACATTAACCAAGATTTGATATCTGTGAATGTGTGTTTCAGGTTAAATGGACTGGAGACAGATCGTGTGAAATGATTAGTGAAAAAATTGAATGATTTGGGAAAAATTAAGAGTTAATTCAACAATTTGAGATTACACAATAATTGATGTTTTCTCTGTCATTTTGACTTTTTTCTGCGGGCCAAATTAACCTAATTTCTCACCCCACTCAGAGCCTTTAAAGCGTACACAAATGCACCATAGGTTAGTGTTATGCTTTGAGCAGGGTTGGGTGCAATTATAAATGTAATCGCGTAATTGATAATTAATTACAATTATGTCATAATTTTATTTGAAATTGTAATTTTGAAAACCTGTTGCTGTCGTAATCGTAATTGAGTTTGGATAATTGACTTTGTAATTGTAATTGCCATGAAAACACTATTAAAAATTTATTTATATTATGAATATTTAACAAAAAAATATAATTTTAACGCAAAACTGGGGAACCATGTTTTCAGTTCTATGTACAGTTCTACACATATGTAGATAACAACATTTTACCATTTAAAAAAAATTTAATCGAGGGGTATACTGATACAAAAAAGGCTCAGATGCCCACGTCAAAAATATTAAAACCTAACTAATAGATAGGAAAGAAATTAGATAATGTATTTTTATTTTTAGTGTATATTTCAGCTGATTTAGGACCCGCTATCATAAGAGATGCTAACAGAAAGCTAACACAAGAGGAATGTTATTCATTTCAGGCTCAGTAATTGTGATTAAATGTAATTGAACTTTAGTAACTGAGAACGTAATTGTAATTGACTTTCTGAAGATAAAAAAAAATAATTGCAATTTAATTGTAATTGGGAAAAATGCTGGTAAGCGCTGTAAGCGTAATTAAATTGTAATTGGACATGGATATTTGAAAAGGTAACTGTAACTGAAAAATGTAATTGACCCCAACCCTGGCTTTAAGGAAGGTGTACTAAAGGGAACTGACTATAATACATGGAATCAATGCAGGTATGTTCCAACTTTAAACCATGCACAACAATGAAAAGTCTTCCAATTAGAAACAACGTATGGCAGTATGCATTGTACAGTCTAATATGATATAATATTTCCAAAAGGCATAAAGCTTTAACATTTTAATGTCTTTACATAACCATTCTTTATGTTCCTGGAGGCCCAGTTGTGCAGCAGACAGTAAAGGACGTGCAAAGGAGTTTCAATCTGAATTAAAATAAGGTTAAAAACAAGCCACAGATGAAGGTTTATATCCAAGTACTGGCCTTCATGTATTACACCTGTGATAGCTATGTTGACTCGCTTGGCATCTGGACCCCTGCTTCCTTTTTTAACATGTTTGAATGATTTCAATAAATAAAAAAGATCTATTAATTGGAGCTTTTGTTTGGTCACCTTTTAGTTTGCGTTTCTTTTCAGACGTGAACATTACTTACCAAAAGATTTGTCCAATGTTTTTATTCCAGCCCACAGACTATAACCTCAGACCTTACACGTGTTGTACACGCATGATGATAACAGACCTCTACTGTACAAAGCTGATTTACAGACAGAGGTTAGAGCACCATGAACTGTACACTGTTACTGTATCTGTTTATATATCCTACTTTGAACCTGTCTGCATATTTACCATATTCGATTTAGAAGTTCTCTGTTTTCCCGGTATTTGAAAATCTCATTTTGGGTCAAATATTATTATGCTATCAGACTTAGGATATGTACGTGTATGTAAGTAGTTTTGTAATCAAATACAAATTATTTTGGTTTATTGTTTTCGAAATAGAAAAAAGCATTAAAAAAATGGTTTTTTTTTAAATGTATTTATTCAGTTCATTTCCGACATGGTTGCAATCACAGAAATTCCCTTTGACATTCAGAGCAAAATCACATCATCGTTTTTTGTTTTTTGTTTTTGTCTTTTTGCATGCCGGAAAGGGCAGTTTGCTTATCTAGATCCATCCCCTCGTTTGAACACAGATAATTTTACATCAAAGCTGGTGTCTTTCCTGGTCAAACATTCTTATCTTCTTCATACCACAATTTCATCTTTTCATTTATGTTTTTTTTTGTTTTTTTGTTTTTTTTTCCCCTTTTTTATGTGATGTGTTCTCGTCTGCAGTCATTGTTCCTGTTGTTACTCCTCCTCACTCTCCTTGTTATCCGTATCCCCTCAGGCTTTCTTTTCCAGTCGTTGTTTACGTTCCTCCAACTCTCCAAACGAAAAGTTCTCCTTTCGGAGTACCTCCATATCCTCGGAAAGTCGCCTCAGCTTACGATCCATCAGAAAGGCACATGCACAGACACATACCCCCATCATTAGCAGGCCAAAGATCATGACCCCTAGCAGATAGTTGTCCTCCACATCTTCCACTGACAGCAGGGAGAGACAGAGCATCTGGCTTCTCCCCCCTGCATCCATGACATATCCACTTGGGTATGTGTCCTTTGGACACGCTTGTTGGTGCAGTAGTGATCGCCTCGTTGTGTAGATTGAGTCGATGGTGCTCAATGACCAGTTGATGAGTTCCATGTCGTCGCTGTGTTGTTCGATGAAGAGTTGACTTGAGAGCTGTGTGCGTGTAGGAATATCCTCCGTGTCTTCTCCTTAAATCTTGTCAGATTTATGGGTTGTTGTGTCTCTGCGTCAAGGCTGTTCCAGAGGTTCATGGCTCTATACACAGTACTATGTTTCCCAACGTTCAATTTGACCCTGTCTAGTCTAAACACTTTATTATGTCTGAAGTCATAGGAATTTTGATTGTATGTGAAACGTTTTTGTATTTGATGTGGTAGTTTTTTAAATGAAGCCCTAAATGCGTGTATTTGTGTGTTGTAGTGTATTATCAATGAAAGGTTCTACATTTATGTGCAAGGTTATTTATGTTACATGAATACTGATAAGGAAAACAAGAATTTACATGAACTTAAAAGAAAAAACATAAAATAACCAGACTTTCTTTTTCTTTGTTGTTTTTTTTCTCTTCTTACTTTTATGCATAAAGGATTCTAAAATGAATGCAGACAGTACAAAGGCTGTGATTCAAATCATCATCAAAAGTTCAGGACTTAAGTCCATTAATCAGTCTGTTGTTTCCAAAGATTTATGAGGCGAAAGCTCAGATGAAACAGGAGACGTTGTAGTTGGGCCTCCTACAGACGAACAAAGGTCAGTTTCCACGTTGTTTTGGATATTTGATTCTCATGAACTTGAGTTAGTGTCTCTCTTTCTTTCTTTCTTTCTTTCTTTCTTTCTTTCTTTCTTTCTTTCTTTCTTTCTTTCATGTTTTTCTCTGACAACTGCAGATGAATGTTTCTCCATGTCAGCTAAAAAGCACAAATGAGACTTTTGGAGAAAAAAAACCCAATTCCATGTACGGTATAAACTCATGTCACATGTTTTCTTGCATTTAAAAACAAAACAATGAGCCAATGGTGCACTGCCTGTTTTTAAGTGTAATATTAACCTGACCTCCTACTTTTTAACTGTTCCCCATATGATGATAATTTTCATATAATATGATAATAATATTATTTTGTATTATATTTTCATAATGTTTTTCTACTATCACAATGTTTGATATAATATATTTCAGTATAAAAAAAGATCGGTTCTACCTTGTGTGTTTACCTGAGCTTGCTAGTAACATCATTGATCAAATCAAATGATGTCATATGTTGTGTGAATACAGTACGATCTGGAATTTAACAGATGAACAAACAGCTGCAACCATGGTTGAAGTGATCACCTGAGCCTTTATCGTGTGGAAAAGCAGGTTGCCCTGTAAACAGGATTGTTACAAACTTTGGAAAACACACTGAGACCCGTTTTAATCATTTTAATCCCTGGTGAGGGCCTCACCCTTTTCATGGAGTGTTCTTTGGTGTCTGGGCTTGTTTCTAAAACTCCACAACATGCGGCAACTGAACTTTTTCTCACCAAGGTTTGTATGGGTTAGTTTAGTGTTTTACAATATATAAATATAATATATGTACTGTCAATTAATGTCATAATAGAGTCACACATTTGTCATTCTGGAAGTATGTTTGTTATGTCTGTGCAATTTTCAGTCAGGGCTTAATTTGCTTCTGTTTTTTGTGTTTTCATTTAGTTTATCAACTTCTTTCCTAGTCAGATAATAAATTATTGTCTATCTGTTTTTTATTCTCATTTCATTTTATTTCTAAGTCATAGTTCCTGTTTGTGTTGTCTCCACCCAGGTGTGCATTGGTGTCCTGAATAGCTGCATTGTTTTAAAAGGATTGCTTTAACCCTGAATGGTTCCTCGGTCATTGTTATGTCATCCTCTCCATCTTCCAGTCTGCATGTGGTTATTTTGTTTTTGGGGTTTGCTTTTGTTTACTTGGTTTGATTTACTGTCCATAAACGGTGGCCTAATGCCTTATGGTTAAGGAAGTAGGCTTGTAACTGGAGGGTCATTGATTCAAAATCACAGTGGAACATTGAACAAGTGTCTTAACCCTAACTGCTTCCAGGTCTTTGTTGCAAATAAGAACTTGTTCTCAATGACTTATCTAGTTTAAAAAGAAGTAGATTCATTAGCGGAGTCGTGTTTGGATTTTTCCCCAAGTGCGCCGTGGCCACCTATTATTGATTTTCTATTTAAAATATATTTCCAATAACCTAAGAAGTGAATCATTCAGAAACAAAGAAAGATAGTGCTAAAATTATATCATTGTTGATTTTGTCTCATTTGCTTTATTACTAACAGTGTCTAATGATAATTAACCAAGTAAACTAAAGGTTTTTGTCTTTATGAGGCTAATAATCAAAAGAAGAGATGTTGCTAATCAGCTTTTTCAAAAACACAATCAAAACAAATGGTCAAATGAGAAATTCACAATAATTGCTTTATTAAAGATTATTTTAGCAGCTTGTTGACATTCCAGTGATGATGGACAAAAAGGTCGGAGTGGCAAAGCTGGGGTCGAGCATGAGCTGCTCCAACAGCGTTCTGCCCTTTTCTCTTGTGGTTGGTGAGCACATGGCCTTTTGCCACATGCTTACTAACGTCCCACCTGGAATGTGACAAAGATATAGAGATTCAAAAATGTTCAATAAAATCATCTATACATCAAAATGTGTGTGTGTGTGTGCGTGTTACCTACCGAGTAAAGTGTTGATGTTCTTCATCCAGGTAAAGGTATTAAGTGAGTGGTTCTCCTCTGCGGTCAAATCAGCTATGTTTGGAGCAACATCACCCTCCTGAATAAAAAAGAATGGTAAAAAAACAACTACATTTATGCAACTGGTGCCTCTGTGAGTAGTAAAACAGATGTATCGATCCGTACCTTTAAAACGCGACCTGGCAGTGGAACTACAAACTTTGAAGACAAGACCAAATTGGACTGGAAATGTGCGGCTGATACATATTCTGCTGAGTTTAGCCAGCTGTTTGCAAATGAAATCTCTTCAGAGGAATAGAGGCTTTGCCTGTAAGAGAGTTTGGGACAAGTTAGAGGAGCGGGATACTTCAGCATTTCATTGAATGGCTTTGTCAGCTCTGCTATGAAGAAAAATCCTACAAAATTAGTCCTTGACAATGTAACCGGAACACACTTGAGCTTAGACATACAAAAGAAAAGATCACGTACTTAGCGTTGCATGCTGAAGAGGCATAAATTGATGCCATTTGAGCTGCCCAGTAGAGACCGAGGAGAAGGTCTTTCTTTTCAGAGTCGGGCAGGGGAGAGGTAGCTGCATCCCTGAGTCCCTTAAAACAGATCCATGATTGATTAAAGCAGTATATACACTAAGCAATACCATTAATATCATGTCATAAAGTTGGAAAACATGTAGAATTTGGTGCATCTGTGACTAATAGGTGTTGGAATACCTGAAAGAAGGCGTCCCATTTGTTCATGGCGTCTGGGTACTTGGTTGCACAGTCAGCATAGTTACTACAGTATTCTCCGAAACCCTCAGGAATCTGCATCTGGACCTATTAAAGATTTTAAACCCCCTTACATTAATTAATTACTGCAGGAAAACAACAGGCTGTGATGCCTGACTTCTTAAGCCTCTTATACGCATACCTGCATCCCAGGTATCAGGAAACCCTGCTGTGCAGCAGACAAGAACGGCAATGCAGAGACAAAGTAGCTCATACCTTGGGAGAAATAGAGAGTTTGTAAGTGTTTGTGCTTCCGTTGTGTCTTTGCGTATGTGCAATATTCATTTAACAGACTTACAGCTCCACCAGCTATTAAGAGAAATGCACATGGGCTCTCCTAGACCACAGTTTGTTTGACCAGTAGGGTCAGCAAGACGCCCTGCACAGAAATCGCACCAAAAGACAACGAGGTTAGAGGTTCTCAGGTGTATATTGAAATCACAAAGATAATGAAATTCTTATATTTGTTTACCTGAGCTCAACAGCCAGGCAAGCTGAATGGCCAGTCCCCACACAGGACTGTCTTCAGCACCGGTTCCCATGGTTCCCATGTAAGGATCGGTTGCTGCAATGAGTAGCTTGTAGAAACTCATGCGGTGAAGAAAGTGCGAAGGATTGGGAGTGGTGACGCCATTCTGTTCGGGCAGCTCAGTTACTTGGCTGAATGCATGTGACCATTGGAGAGGTTTGCCATCTTCCAGGACAACAGCAGTGCTACTGAGAGACACTGCACATGCCAGGAGGAGGCACTGAACTACCGGTCGCAGCATAACTGAGGTTAAAGGACAGAGCTGAAGGATGAGTCTGATGTGGACTGACAAGATTCGCTATCATACAGGGCTTTTATACACCACGTTGCACAAAATACACGTAAGACCTGTGGACTCTGATAAAAGAGGGATGTCGAAATGTGTGCACACCAAAAAACTCAATACTGGTCAAAAGTCTAAACAGAGTTCAGATGAGTTTAAAAGTTATGATGACAGTTGGAAGAGAAACTGCTAAAATTAATATCCCTTCTGAAGGATTTTTCCATTAGGCATTTTGAAAATAAGAAAGAAAAGTAGATTTATTATTTTAGAATAGTTCATTAAATAGTAAAGATACCCAGCAGCCAAAACAGGTAAAAAAGATTCTGTTATTGTCATTAATACACTGTAAACCTGAACATTCAAAGCAATTAAATATATTTAGTAGTTTATATTCAAAGTTATAGAAAAAGTTCTACTAACTTAATTAAGTCAAGTCATTGTAACATGTTCTTCCTTTTTGAGTTCTTTAACTAATATTTTTTTGAGTAATTAATGGAAACATATTTGTTTATAAGTAAGCATAACTTAAACACAACTTAAGTAATTACATGCAAAGTCCTGTTATTTCTGTTGTTTGAAATAGGGATTATTTAAAAATAAACTTAATTCACATAGTACTTTAATTTAACTGTTATCAAAAAGTAGTTGATACTTGCTATAATATAAGAAACATGATATGGGTGAAAATAAATAAATAAATAGAATAACTAAAAAATCCCAAGTTGAAACACTTTGATGTAGTGTTTTCAACCACTATCACTGACTGCACACACAAACAACCTCCGCTCCATGGATGGAAGCCAAGGAGGCCATGATAAAAACACAAAGGGGAAATATTTATTTACCAACCAGATAAAAAGCAAAGTGCTACCAAAACAATTCCATGATTTGATTTACAGAAAACCATGTTTTGACCAAAAGAAAAAATTGCAGAAACTAAAACTATGAAAACCTACCTAATATAAAGCTGGAGGTGAAGTTATTGCTGCATGGTTGCCATGTCACATTTGTTGCCAGATATATCAAATTTAACAAAGGAATCATACAATTTAAAAATAAAAAGAAGAAAAAAGTGGAACAGTTAAAGACTGTTGTGTCAGAAAATTAAATTTCATGTGAGATTGGAAGTATAAAAGAAAAATGCAGAAATTGTGCATACTTATGCTCTAGTAAGAACAAAAAGACAATCAATTTACACCAGTTGTATGTATTCAGTAAGTGTTCCAGTTTTTAAAAAGTTGTTTTAGTTAAAAAAAATGTAAATATAAAAAGCAATTGCACTTTATTGTTTCAAAAGTCTGTTTTCAAAAATTGACAAATAAACATTTAAATGCAGATTTTTAATTTTAGAGACAAAAACCTGCAAGACTGTTATCTTGAGGTCATTTGACAGAGACAACCTTGAATGTAAACCAATAGTGTCCAGCCATTGAGGCCTCCCGTACTCAAATATGATGTAAGGTGTGCACTGCACAGCATACACAAGGCATTTATCAGTGTATGAGTGTGTATTCTATTAATGATAATAAAAATGCACACGCAACAAAAGGAAAAACCAAAGGATTAAAGTAGCAGTTTTCTTGCAAATATATTTTGTGGAGAAATGAAGAGGTGGTGGACAAACTCAACTTTGTACATACAAATTCAGCATGCTCATCAACTCCAGCTTTAACCTGAGTTAACCTTGAGTAACATAACAGTACTATCAGGGAACATTTAACATGATACACTATCTGACACAGACAGCTGAAGGTTAGCTTTTTAGGATATCTCTAAAGTTTATATTGACATTTTCACTGCTTTCAGGATGGATGGTGATGTCGGTGTTGAAAGAAAACAATCGAGAAAACATGCAAACTCTAATCAATGAGGTTCAAGTTCTTTCTTATAATACATATAGAGAACTGTGGAAAAATTGGACACCAAAAAGTCTCAATTGGGATAAAACTTTGATAAAGTCTTTAGAAGTCATCTGCTCAAAGACAAAGATCAATGAAGAATGTTTGTGACTGAGATTTTTGCTTTTTTACGTAATATAGTGGTTTAGATGCGGTAAAGCATTTACTGTATCTGGCAACGCCACTCTCTGCTCAGGAATGTCATGTGACAGGGAGGAGCCAAATATCCGGAAACAACAGCTCCTGCGAGTCGTAAGAAAGGTAAAAAAAAAACAAACCACAACTTCTACACAAGCTACTGCAACATTTAGACAAAACTGACACTAGCTGGGTGTTATGGTGGCAAATAAGTCTTCAAATGTGTTTTTCCAAATGTTTGAAACCGACAAAGTGACTGAATTTTTTAGCCTCCGGAAAAAAAAGAGCTTCAAACTGTGCTGCGGCTTTGATTGAAGCTTAATGACAACAACATTAGACGCTTTTAGTGGAAACTATCGTGTTAAAACACTCATAATACAACTATAAATGTTTATGGACAAGTGGTCAACTTGTAGGCTGCACTTTTTAATGTGTTTATTGTCTTGTCTTGAACGAACTCCGACTGTTTCCGCATTTTACCTGCAGGCTGTAAGACTGCATAGCAGCTGCAACAGGTTAAAATACACATTATGAACTACTTTATAATTATGTATTTTTTTTCTGTTCACAAGCAGTCTCCGAGTATGAATTACTAAGTAGAATGTGTTTGGCATTATGACCTTATACTTAATTTGGATGTGACTGGCTTGTTGGGCCTTTCTGAATATTTCTCACTACTTTTAAAGAAGGATGGACGACATTTTGTTGCTTTCAAACCCTAAAAATGAGCTTAGTTTGAATCTAAAATACTTTCCCTGCAAGAAATTTGATGCCACGATTAAATGAAACCTGATCCTTGGCAATATTTACATTTAAAATACGGTCTATGCACGCTACAATAGTGTATTTATTCAGTTAGCCTTTGGTGCATTTTAAATTCTTGGGTAATTTTTGATTATTATACTTATAATTACATTTTTAAATTTTCATTTTGCACTTTAAACTGTACACATATTGTTTGTTTAAAAGTAGTGCATTAAAAACACAGATGTTTCCCTAATATGATAAATAATTGTGGTTATAATCGTGATTACAATATTGATTAAAACAAAAAAATAATAATAATCATGATTATCATTTTGGCCATAATCGTGCAGCCTATTAGGTTTAAAAAAATATATAAATAATAATAATTAAAATAAACATGATAAACAACTAGTTTGAAAAAAAAAAAAGTATTTGTTTGGACGTGATTTTGGAGAAGAAGCTTCAAGTACAAAGTTTTACATTTGTTTATTCAGGTGTGTATCAAACTTGCAGCACATTGTCCAAATCTAGCCAGAGGGCCCAGTTTGGCCATGTAATTAATAACCTTACATGCAAGAAAACAGAGATGACACTCAAAACTCAATTGGATCAAGTCCAACTAATGTGTTTTTCAAGTACCTGAAAGTAAAAGACTAATAATAGTAGATGTATTAATAGTAATTTATCTATAAAGCAAGGAATCTCTGTCCGTCTGAGTGTGCGTGTGTCTGTGAGACTTTCAACATGGCTGCTGCTTTGTTCAAAGGTGTGCAACGTCAGATTTGTTTGGATTTCAATGATAATGTTGATAAATTATTTCATAAAGTTGTCTTAAATGCAGCTTGGCAGATCAGCTCAGTGTTGATAGGTAGTCATGGTAATTCAGGATAAGCTGAAAGCTGTGTAGAATCTACAGGAGTGACTGCACAAAGGGCTTTTAAAAACGACTAAAGTGAGTCTTATAACCTAAAAAAAAACACCCCCTGAATATTGACCAGCAGGTGTCTTCAGTGAGCAACGTTTATAACTAAGGTGAGTAATAATAATAATAAAAAATAATAAAAGAATAATAAAAATAGGCTTTCACTATATATATGTAGCCTGCCTATAATACAGTGCTAAATATTATGCCCTGCACAGTTCATTTAGTTGACTAGCCACACACACACACACACACACACACCCATACACCTCTTTCTCTCTCTCAGCAAGCTGCAGATGTATGCTAGCCTATATTACAGTGCTAAATATTAAACCTCGCACTTTTCTATAGCAAGACACTTCCTACGGGCACTGCACGAGTAATAATAATAGTAATACATGTATTTATGGAGTGCTTTCAATCACAATGCTGTACATCAAATAGAACATCCATTAAACATATAACATTTATTATAACAATAATGCGAAAGGCGTGCATAAAAACATGAATTTTAGGACTCAAATGTAATAGTATATAAACATTTTTACCTTTGCCTTAAAAACATGAATAGAGGGAGCCAGCCTAATTTCAGCAGGTAAACTGTTCCATAGCATTGGAGCACGGAATGAAAAAGCACGTTCCACAATAGTCTTTTTACAAACCTTTGGGACATTCAGAAGCTCAGTCCCCTGGGATCTCATAGCGTTGTAGTGCGTGCCTCTTATTTTATTGTTGTTATTTACTTGAATTAGAAATCACAATTTTCTCCATTTTATTGCTGGCCCAGGTTATCTGACTGTCTTGATCAAATGTGTTTTCCCCAGCTTTGATTACCGGTAATGGCTTGATCAATAAAGTCTTTAAACACAGCTGTGCTAATATGTTGAGTTGGATCAGTGGTTTTTTGTTTCTATTTCTTTGTGTTGTATTAATTTCAGATGAATGCACATGTTTTTGTAAAAGCAGCATTGTATTATCCAATAGGCTAGGTCGGTTAGCAAGTGGTATTTTCACATGCTTGTCATGAGACCAGTGACCCACAGAACTGCTGGTAATTGGATTACAGTGTGTTAAATAAGTAAATGAACTAACTGTGTGTTATTATGTCTCTGGTTAAGCTCTCATCATGGCCTACCAAGCTGGGTTTCCTGAGGAACCCAACGTTTTGGTGAACAAAATCAGCTCCAATATCCAGAAGCTCACACTGCTGAGTAATACACACACACACACACACACACACACACACACACACACACACACACACACACACACACACACACACACGCAACAGAGCACTATTCACATATTTTGACGAGCTGTAACACAAATATTGCACCACTTAGACCACTCCTTTATGTAGGTAATTATTTCATGCACAGAGACCTATACAAACAATGCTGTTTTTCTTTTTCTTTGTCAGCTTCTGAGCTCCAGAGGACAGTGTCTCTACTGGGAACTGAACAGGACACCAGCCAGTTACGACAAATACTGTGAGTCATTTACACACAGTTAACTCATTCAGTGCCAGCCATTTTCAGAATTTCTACCCCCCTCAGTGGCAGCCATTTTTGAACATTTTGACTGATTTTTAAAGACCCACAGAATGTGTTCTACTATGACAATCTGAAATCTGACACCAGATTCTGAAAAATTGAAGCCTCTAATTGTTTCTGGCTTGTCTCGTAAATGCCTTTCATCCTCTCCCTCTTAGCTCTGCTGAGCACAGATACTCTCTCATCCAAAGGTGCGCTGCTACCTCTTATGTGTCACCTATTATTTTGCTATCTGGCTCACAGGCTAGCGGTGTTTTGTAATTAACTCATTGACTGCCAAAGACGTCTAAAGACGTTTTTTGGTTTAGTAACGTTGACTGCCAAAGACGTCTATAGACGTTAATTGTGTTTTTCGGCTGGAGTTGCTAGGTGACAGTGTGACGAAGCTCTCCTGTGAATATCTAACTTGTATCATGATGTAGTGACCAACTGGTGCTATGTATCTGGCAGCAGCGCACCTTTGAGAGACTTTGAGGACTGCCAAAATACAGTAAGAAATCCATTCAATTCTGACCTAGATAGCAAAATAATAATAATTTTGCCATCAAAAGCCCGGTTTCAGTGTTGTTTTTGTAGTTTTATAGTCGGAAACCAATGTTGAGGTGTCCCTAAAGCAAAAAAAAAATAATAAATAAATAAATGCTTCGAAGTCACTAATAGATTTTTTCAGAAAAAGACGTTTTTCCTCAGCTTTTTGTCACAAACTGGCGATTTGTGTGAAACTTGCCTCTGTTCAACTGCTGATTACAGAAGAACGAAACAAGCTAGAAACAAAATAATTTTTTCTGATGAAACTAGGAAGTCAAATCGTTCAGAATTTCAGATTGTCATAGTACAAAATATTCTGTGGGTCATTAACAAGTGAAAATCATCTAAAACGCCTGGCAATTTGTGGTTGGCTGCTCTGAAAAGGACTGGCAGTGAATAAGTTAATTAATATAAATGCATCGCCTAACAATATTTGACTCGAGAAGCAACATTTTTTCAATTTAAATGGATTTTGATTTATGATTAAATCAATGAAAACCATAAATGAGGTTAAACAACAAAATTGTGTTTATTATTTTCATCACTGTATGCTAACATAATGTACAATATGAATAAAGAATATTATGATTGCATTGTTCACAAAGCACAAACTTAAATTTAAATAAGCTATATTAATGCTTTTCCGGATGATTTTTTTGTGGACTTTTCAAAACAAATGTGTTTTTGTGTATTAAAATAAAAAAACAGCAATTAGTACAGAACATTCCAGAGAAGAGAAGTGGAAACAGTGTAAAATAGTTAGAATATCTGTGTCTAGCCCCAGTTAACATGAAGTTTTTCCTTCTCATTAAGGTTTTAACTTAACAAAGCCTCTGTTCTTTCACTGTTATATAAATGATAACATGTCTAGTGTATCATAAAACCATTATTTTAAAAAAAAATCCCAGTCAGCAGAAGCAACAGCAGGGAAACCACCTGGCTAAAGAGACCGATCAACTCATCAAAGCCTTCAGCGCACTTCCTGTCGGCCCTGACCTGGTACTGATTCTGACAAATGTACCAATCAAGTATCTAATATCAGTTCATGCCTTGCAACTGATCTCTGTGACTTTCTCGCGGTTTCAGCGCCAGCGGAAGCTGCAGAAAGAGCGTCTGCTGAATGAATTCTCCAACGCTCTGAACAACTTCCAGACAAACCAGCGACAGGCGGCCAGTAAAGAGAGAGAATTTGTGGCCAGGGTCAGAGCCAGTTCCAGAGTGTCGGTGAGTAACTGCCAGTCAGCGGATACCAGTAGGTCAACGGGCGGGGCAAATAAATACTTAATCTGGTACAAAACAGAACGTTGCTGAGAATGTGTGGTGTAGGAATTATATTGAAAGAAATCAGGAATTTATATTTTAATATTGGAATAATTAGAGTGATTATGCGTGAATTTTTTTTTGTCACATGAAGTTTATGTAATGTGTTTGGAAACTGATAAAAGAATGGTAAATCTTAGCACATGCTTAGGTTTCCTTCTCTAAGGCCAGTGTGTGCTTTCAAATAGAAGTTAAAAGTGACCATTCTTTAAACAATTACAAATCTTTTACTTTGCTAATATAAGAAGCATTTTGAGTTGGTAAGCCACTTTTTAAAGATGTATTTCCATGAGGATTACTAAATTATATAATTTTTTTTTTGATTGCTCCCTTTTTCCTCTAGACATTTCATATTTCCTGTAAAGTAATAGTTGCTGGTGCTACTTATTTATGTTTCTTCATTATAGTCAATCAGAAAAAAACCTTTTCAATAAAAAAAAAAATACTTTCAATCAAAGAAGGAAAAGTTTTCAATTGCAAAAAAATATATATACAGTATATTTTAAAACCAAGTAAATATATTTAAACAATTTTTTTTTATTATTGAAAATATTTTTTGATTGAATAATAAAGACACAAATGTACTTCCCATAATATGGCCCAAAAATAAAAGTGTTGAAATGCAATTTATTTGGGTCTCAATTTTTTTTTTTTTTTACATTTGAACTCTTTTTTTCATTGATTTAATTTTATTTATTTTTTGATTCAAGTAAACTTTTTTTTATTTATTGAAGTGATTTTTTTTTTTTTTTTTTTAATTAAAACTGTTTTCTTGATTGAATATTAAAGAAAAAAATCTACCTGCATACTTATTTACTTAGTACATACTTAGTTTGCTTCTCTCATCTTTTTAAGTGGGAGAACTTGCACAATTTGTGGCTGACTAAATACTTTTTTTGCCCCACTGTATCTGCTTCTGAATAGTAAATCTAATTTATTCTATTTCACTATTTATTTATTGATTTAAAGTCTTTTTAACTCGACAAATTCACAGACTTTTCAAGTCTACTTCTACTCTTAAATTTCTCATTTATTTACAGAGGATACTACTAGGGCTGCACGATTATGGCCAAAATAATCATCTCGATTATTATTTATCAATATTGTAATCAAGATTATAATCACAAATATTTATCATGTTAGGGAAATTTCTGTAGTTCTTTTGCACTACTTAAAAAAACAACAACATGGTCTAACTTGTGCAGTTGAGTTTGTTACATTTTTATTTTTATGTTGTGTATTTGTTAACCATAGATAATCACAATGAAGAAATATATATACAAAAAAAAAAAAGATAAATAACTTTAAGCGTTGTTTATGTAAAGACGTTATTACAGCACATTTACTGAGTCACTGCTGTGCGTTTATGAATAAATATGTCAACAGGGTCCTGTGGAAGACGGCTTTGAAAATGCACTTCCTTTCCAAAGGTAAGTCCATCTTTGTTTAAACCAGTGGTTCCCAACCTTTTTTTGGATTGTGACCCCATTTTGATATCACAAATTTCTGGCGACCCCAAAGACTTGTACATCAGATATTTTCATACTGGATTTTGTTTATCTATCTGTTTCTTCTTTTTTTATACTGAATTTTATTAAACTAGATTTATTTTTGAGAGATTGAATGTATGGAATACATTTGTTTTAGATTGTGTGATGTTTCAATTTGAAGAAAAAAAAAAGAATTCATTAAGAATTAATTTAAAAATTTAAAATGTATTTTTAATCAAATTATCATTATATTTTAAATCAATTTCTAAACATTTTAGGCGATCTTATTTAAATTTTAGACGACCCCACACGGGCTCACACACCTAGCGTTGAAAAACACTGGTTTAAGCACCTTCTACATATGGTTCCATGTAGTCATTGGTAATTGGCTGATCATCTCCTCCTCTGCTCATAAAGTGGACCTCAGGTCCAAGCACAGACCGAAGCTATCACTGTGGAAGACCTGCAGCTCATCGAGGAGAGAGAGTCGGCCATCAGACAGTTAGAGGTGAGAGGTATTCCTTCACAGCCACGGCTGACACATGTACCTGCTCAGAGATTTGTTAATGATCACACTAACATCATTTATGCTCATTAACAAGTGTAAAATCATTTTTAATGTATTTGTTCTAGTCGGACATCACTGACATAAATGACATCTTTAAAGACTTGGGAATGATGATCCATGAACAGGGAGACATGATAGGTGAGTGCTGTCACTGACACTTGAACATAACCGTTTTTATTTTATTTTATTTTTTTTACTTCCACGTTATCTTCAAACTGAAGTCCTATGGATGCTCAACTATCTGAGTGATATTTTTCCTCAAATTTTTGTTTCATTTCAAATTTGTTCAATAAAAAGTTCACAAGAAGATGTCATTGTTTATTTCAGTATAAATAAGCCACACAAAAATACACTAGTTTCCTTTGATAGCTTCTACTTAAATGTGTGAAAAAAACACCCTCACACATGTCTCAAATACATTTTTTATTTACATTTCCTCCTTTTGCACTGGCATTTCTCCTTAAAAACAGACCTATAAAGCGGACTTGTTATGATAGAATAACAAAAATGTCCATATGACATAATTACACAAATGACGTGCATTATTTTGGCTGAAGAAATGCACAAAAATGACTTCAAAAACACACAAGACTAAAAAAAAAAAAAAAAAAAAATATATATATATATATATATATATAAATAAACAAAAACTACAACAAGAATACACAAAAAGGACAAAAGGACTAAACAAAATTCAAAATTACTTTAAAAACCCACAAGACTACAACAAAAATATTTTAAAAAATGACAACAATACACAAAAAAGAGTCCAAAACACACAAATTGACATGACAAGACTATTTCTTTCCTGTAATAATGTTTAGATGGGTCACTTTTTTGTATGATGACATGAGTGTGACACAGTTGTTATAATAGTTGCCCATCTCTGATTGAGGCTTACCAAGTTCAGTTTGATTTGAAAATGCTGCATCACTTTGCCTTTTTAATAGTTTATGATCTGAAAACGGTCATTGTGCATTTCTGCTGTCCGTTGGGCATTTTTACTGCTTTAGCTCAACTATGTTAAAGATTGATTCAGCTTTTGGTTCAATGTTTGGTATTTCTCCCATGCTCTGCAGACAGTATAGAGGCCAACGTGGAGAGTACAGATACACATGTTGAGCGTGGCACACAGCAGTTGTCTCGGGCTGCAGATCATCAGGTAAACGTCACACAATAAAAAAAAAAAAGGGTAATAAAAAAGAAAGACAGAGAGGGGAAGTTTTTCTTCATTTCTTAGTGTTTTAGTTAATCCAGCCAACACAGATTAGGCGTTATGTTGGATGCTCTACTGTAGCTTAGCTTTGGAGCTGCAGACATTTACCATAGATGCAAAATGCTGCTTTTTAAAATGTACTTTAAATTGAGACAACTTAACTTTGTGCTATCTGTTCCCCTACAGAGAAGTTCTCGTAAGAAGATATGCATCATCATGATTGTGTTGGCTGTAATCGGTGTTGTAGTAGGACTTATCATCTGGGGTGCTCTCAAAAATTGAAAGCGTCTTCCTCCTCACACTCACTGTCTCATCATCAGTCTGAGCAAAGGATGCAATGTCTCATTTCCAGGAGTAACTGACACAGTCCATTCGTCTGCCTTTATTTGCATTAGCTTTCGCAGTAGCTGCACACTCCCTCACTGTGAATCAGAAAACAGCACTTTCAGTTGTAATGGTAAAATCTGATCATACGCTTTTTTTTTTTTTCCAGGAAGGCTAAATGTTCTCTGACCGAAGTGATTTTATTGCTCATGTGCCTGATTAGGAATAAACAAAGATATTTAATGTTACCATGAAAAGTCAGTGACAGTTTGAATATTGGTGAATCGCTCCATTGGAGACACAGTTTTCATGGCATGTTGCAGTCACACTTAAAGGTAGCATGTACACTGAGTGGTTATGAACATTAGTGTGCATCAAATATTGTAATATATCTGTAATATCTTATTACAATATTAGATGAAGAACTTCAGTGCATTTAAAACACTTGCTTTGCTAGTAGTAATGAATATACTCACTCCTCACAGGGCTTATTTACAGTCTGACCAAGCCAATATGATTTGATTGGTATGAGTTGGTATCTGCGGTCTCCAGGTACTTCCTTGTATTGCACAGCTGCTGCCTTTTTTAATGCACCACATATGTTAACTAAAGCTCACAAAACTCGTATCAAGTAAACAAAAGGCTACTAATGAAATAGTAGTAAAAGTGCAGTTAATTAATCCAAATGTGATACATGCCTTTTATGATTAATAACATTGCAGTAATCTATGATCATTAATGAATAGTGAATCAGTGACTTATTTGCCTTTTTTTCTTTATTTTTTCTTTTTAATGAACCGTTTTTGAAGTATGTATTCTTAAAGGTTTTGAAGTTGTGCTCACGGTTGTTTGTTCACGGGAAATTTTCACATTCCAAAAATGTAGGAGTAACAGAAGATGGTGATTTTATTTTTTAGCTATTTTGGTTTTGAAGTTGATTGAAGTACAATAATTTCTATAGACAGTTCAGCTAAGTGTTGGTTGATATTTGTAATTTATTTGTGTTGATTTTAAGTTCAATGTTCATCTGTTACATCATTTGATACACTTTTGATCGCTTGCACTGTAGCAAATATAAAATATCCTAAACTGTGCATATAATATCTCCTAAACTTCTTGAATTATACGCAGTGAGTAAAAAGTGCAGTAACATGAATGCAGAAGTTTGTGAGTGAAGCGATCATAATTACACATTTACGTTATATTTGTACTTATGTTTCGTAACATCAATTTGTACATGTGTGTATCTTGGTTAAATTGGTGAATGTGTTGTAACTCCAGAAGTAGTCATCCATTTTTATTACCAAAAAAAAAAAAGACATTTACGAGTTTGATCTTTTTGATTTCCATTAAAAATAATCAACATTTTCTCCATTTAGAGCTTAAAATTTCAGTTAAAGATTAAAACGCTTCATGCTTCATCATCTATGAACTGTTATCCTAATGAAATGGCACACATGAGATAAAAATGAAGATTTTAAAAGAAATGTACAATGAGACCAATACAAATCCTTGTGGTACACCGAAGGATAACTTTTTACAACTATAATAAAACAGAAGTGCAATTTATAAGAATGAGAGTCACGTGTCGGCTCCTTATTGTGTCAGAGTTTGATCAGCATAAAGAAGTGTCTCATTTGGGCCAAAGGAAACAACAGGCTGCGTTTATTTTTCTTGGTCATTAGTTGGAAAACTCCCCCAAAACTTTTCCTCTAGAAATATGAATACTATGAACATAATGCCAGAGACGGAGACTTAGAGTGGAGAAAAGCATTACAAAAACAGAAATATAGAGGAAAGTCAAAAAAAGGAGGTATAGGAGCTGATGCTGATTCTGTGGAATCCACACTATCACGTGCGTGTCTTTTGTTTATTGGTAATACAACACACTTGATGTTGTAAGAATGACAGGTACCCTTTTAAGCAGAAGTGTCAAACTCATTTTTTGTTCAGGGACCAAATACGGAGCAGTTTATAGGCAGGAAAATAAGTAATTTAATCATTGCTGTGCTCTAGTTTGCACTTCCACGTATAAATAAATCATAAAATATGTAAGGCACTGATAATATCAAAGCAATAAGTGACAGATACCAGTCCCTTCAGGGTCTTCATTCTACTGATTTTGTGACCAATTTATGTGTGATTTCTGGAAATCTTGTGGCATAATTTCAAGAAACAAGCAGGATTTTTAAAAAACTGAGAATTATTTTAACAATTTGAGATGAAAAATGCGAAATAAGTATGGGGAAAACGTGAACCCTTCTAATATTGTGGAGTTTCATTAAATGTGTGTATTATTTTGGAGATATCTAGCTGAGATATCGGCACACTTGAGATAATAATGAATTTAAAACAAATGTACAATGAGACCAATACAAATCCTTGTGGTACACCTAAGGATAACTTTTTACAGCTATAATGAAAAAAAAAAAAAGTGTGATTCATAAAAATGAGAATCAGAGTTGGATCAGCATGTGGAAGTAACTGGCAGCATTGATGCAGAAGGCCCAACGTTTCTTGGCAAAGAATAAGAGCGAGAGAGAAAAATGTGGTGGAACTTGGACGCAGCGTTTCAAAGCTTGGCTTGAATTGAGTGTCGTCAGTAGAGTATTTCTGATGTTTACGCACATAGAAGGTAACAGGTTGTTGCAAAGAGCTGAGTTAGATTTTCCTTCCTAAAGTGTCACAGCAGTGGAGGATGAGGAAAGTTTTACCTGGTGCGGAGTCCAATGTGTCAGAGTTTGAAGAAAGAAGTGTCTCATGGTAAAATTAGCTCAGTCAGTGTACGTGAGCTAGCAGTTGCGTCATTTTGGAGAAAAAAAAGCAAAATAAATTATAGGCTGCGTTTATTTTCCTTGGTCATTAATTAGAAAACTCGGTAACACTTTACTTGAAGTTTTATACACAAGGCTGACATTATGCTGTCATTTTTATGACATGACACCTGTCATTAGCATGAATAAGGTGTCCTTCTTTACCTTAACCCTAAACCTACCCAACCCTAACCTTAACCCTATCTAACCCCACTACATCCCTCCACCTAACCCAAAAAATACCAACATGACTCCAAAGGTGTCATAATTTAGCAAACAACACTTATTGACAGCGTTTGTGACACCTTATTTATGCTAATGACAGTGTAACGTCAGCCTTATTTATACAACTTTAAGTAAAGTGTTACCAAAAACTCCTTAAAAATTTTTTGATTTCTCATACTTAATGTGCCGCTTTTGACTTTTGCTGTAGAAATATAAACCCCATGAACGCATCACTGGTTAAACACAAAGAGACAGACAAGATGGGGCTTCCACCTTCAATATAGTGATATAGAAAATTAAAAAATATTAAAAGATAAATCAAAATATAGGTGTCCGGTCAGGAAACCTGCCTAAAGTTTGGCCTTTGAAAACTTCTCTCTGTCTATCAGGGATGGGAAACTATCACAGCGGGGGCCACAAAAATGTGTCACATGATCAACTTTCATGTCAGCATTTAGAATAATGACCAATCACAGCATTAATGGGGGAAAAAGAGTTTTGTCGTCTTTTTTTGTTTGTTTTTTTTTGTCTTTGTCGTTGTGATGTTTTCTTGTTTTTTTTGTCAAATTGTGTGTTTTAGGGGTCATTATGTGTGTGTTATTTTTTGTGTTGTTTTAATTTTGTGTATTTCTCTGTCATTTTCTGCAGTTTTGTTGTCGATTTATGTTATGTTATTAATGTTATGTTTTACGAGTCATTTTGTGTATTTTGTGAGTACTTTGTGCATTTTGCTGCCATTTGTGTGTTTTGGGAGTTTCTTTGTGTATTATGTTGGGCTACATATTCCTTCCATCTTCTTGAATTACAATTTTTGAGGATTTGTTTTTGGGGCTGTAAAAAAATTGACTGAGGGCCACATGTGGCCCCCGAGCCGCCAGTTGCCTATGTCTACTGTACATATTATGTGTGTATATACCTGTATGTTTTATCTCTGCCAGCAGGAGGCAACATTGAGCTAAAATTACAATCATAATTCTGGACACTTAGAATTATGTTGTTGTGTAAGACACATTTTTAGGAAGTCCATAACAGCCATTTAGTACAGTTCCACCATCTACTACATAACTGTAAACATGTAACACTGAGTAAAGCTTTGATTTACTATGAACATTAACCTTTAGGATTGAACCAAGATGCACATGGCTGAGTTTCAGTCATTATCTTTATATCAAAGTCCAGTCCTACAGAGATATTCAGCCTTCAGCAGACAATCTCAGGCCCAGAAACAAAGAGTCCCTGTCTGTCTCTGCATCAATAATATATGATTGCTCTAATGGAGTAATAGCAGAAGAGTGGCTCAATTTCTCCTTTTTTTTAATAATGTGTTTTGCTGATGTTGCTGCTGCTTGGTTGTCACAGCTGTAGCTGAGTTCCAACAGTTCTCCGCTCTTCTCTCCTCCTCTTCATTCCTGTTCTATCCTCCAGAGTTCTTTAAAATTGCAGTGTATTTTTACAGCTTTATTGATTTATGTCCTCAATATTTTTAAACCTCAGGCCAAAGTCTATAGGATAGACGCTGTCCTAGCATATACACTTAAGAGACTAGGAATGATTTATTCTGCATAAACTTTGCTCTGACATACATCAGACACGGCCACATGTTGGCCATCAGTTTAATTTTGTGCGGCCCACAAAGTAAGCTCACAAAATGAAAAGAAATTACACAAAACAAACAGCAACAAAAATGACAACAAAAACATACATTACAGGAAAAATAAACCAAAGGACAACAGAATTATGCAAGAAGACAACAAATACGCTAAACAGCAAAAATACATAAAAGTACTCCAAAGTTATTGAAAAACACACAACGAGGACAACAAAATTATGCAACAGGACAACAAATACACTAATCAAAAACACATGAAATGACTCCAAAGTTAATGGAAAACACAAAAAACAACAACAAAAACGTACAAAATTACAGAAAAAAACACAAAAGGAGAACATAATTATGCAAGAGGACAACGAACACACTAAACTGCAAAAATACATAAAATTACTCAAAAGTTTGTGAAAAACACACAAAACCACAACAAAAAATAGACAAAAATGACAGGAAAATGTACAAAAATCTGGCCCTCAGATCAGAGGATCACATATTTTTAACCCCCACTTTATTAAAAGTTGCACATGTCTGAAATACATATCAGAAATCCTTTAAAAATGAAAATGTGTTAAACCATAGTGAGATTAGCAAAAGGGATGACACAAGATCTGAGCTGCATTTCTGCATTTTCAGACAATAACCATGACCAATGCTTCCATTATGCAAATGCTTATTGGCTGATAAAGCAGCAGTACCTGTAGGAGACACTAATACACACAGGGGAACATGCAAACTCCTCATAGAAAGGATTCAGACCTTCCCTAGGATTGATGGATGGATCCTAAACAGCTATATTCAGTTTTGTATAATATGTTGTTGACATGCAAGTGTTTTCCCTTCATAAATCAGAGGTAAACAAGTTAGTGTTGCCATCTGAGGTTTATGTCCACTTACCTTCTTGCAGTGGCCCACAGCTGTAGGGGGCAGAAACCTCCCAGCAGAGCAGGAATGTAAACTTTAACTTGGATCCAAGAGCAGTAATGTTAGGAAAATGTCCTCTCTGTTGTGCAGGAACATTTGCACGAAAAATTAATGAATAAATATGAGGTAGAGCTGGCATGGATGGAATAACAACTGGCAGCAGATCATAAAAGTATGCCAGTGGGTTAGAGGTTTCCTCAGGTTTAGAGGCCTGTGCACGTTCTGGTAAATATTCTGGTGAGAAGGTTGTAGCTCCCTGAGATGTTACAGAATGATTCTCTTCCTGTGCGTCGCTGTTAAACCTTCCTGATGCAAACAAAAGTGACTTCAATGTAGAGTTTGTGCTTCTTAAATTTGTCATACTGCTTTCAGGAAGCTAATGAGATGATGGCTAGCACTTTTGGATGATGGTCAATGTTTTCTTTGCTTCAATTACCAGAAAACATTCATTGCAAACTCTGCAAACAGAAAACATCACAATATTATTTCCTGAAAAAGCACCAAAATGGGAAAACGTATTTCCATTTGGCTGGTTGAAGGGTGAGCAAAAATGGAAGCAAAACTTTACTTTTTTTAAATTCATTTTTTGTACGTATTTTTTATTTTTTAATTGCCGTTTCTAATCTACATATATACTGAACAACATGCATTAAACTATGGACGTGTATCTGGTCAATCACTTCATTTAAAGGCTGAAAATCAGCTGTTGATTTGCAACAGGAATGTGCATTTATATGTACAAGTGCATGAAGATAGAGAGGATGATTAGATTCTTGAATATTTGTAAGGGCCTCCACAATAAGAATTTAAACTCAATTCTTATTTATTAACATTGTTTACATTTTTTTTTCAAAAAGTCACAATTAAAGTTCCAGTACTTCCATCACAACCTTTTGTTGAATAAAACAGATATGAAAGAAAAAGTGTTAAAAGAGCTGAATCAAAGTGTGCAACACAATTTTAGTTCAGGGGCCAAATACTTATTTTGGGCGGCAGAATAAAGGTGGGAAAATTAGTAATTTAATCATTATTGTGCTCTAGTTTGCACTTCCACATCTAAATAAATTATAAAATATGTAAGGCACCAATAATATTAAAGCAATCCTTCCCTGCCGGATGTTCTCTTTCAATGTATTTTTTTTTGTAATTTTATGCAATTTGGGGACATTTCGTGGAACAATTTGAAGAAACATGCAGGATTTTTGAAAAATTGAGAGTTATTTTCACAATACGTGATGAAAAAGGACTGCCATCATGTGATATAAGTATGAGGAAAAGGTGAGCCCTGCTAATATTGTGGCGTTTCATATTATTTTGGAGATATTTACAATTGAATTAGTGTAATTTACATAAAAATGAATGATTTCTCTTTCTGTTTTCTCCTGCGTGCCAAATTGGATGTTCTAAAGCAGTGATTCTCAACTGGCGGGTCGGGACCCAAAAGTGGGTCGCGGACCTGTACTGGGTGGGTCGCGGACAGCTGGTCAAAATTAAATAAATACTTAATGTCTCTCATGTTGTATTTTATTTTGAAAGAAACTTTTCTTTTGATAGGCGTGCCTTGAAATGCATGTTACACAGGAAAATATGTACATTTATGTTGGAAAAAATATGATATGTGTGTTTTCAATGGCTATTTTTGAAAAACTAAATTTTGTTGGCTGAATTCTAAAAAATGTGTGACCAGTTGAGAACCACGGTTCTAAAGGGCCAGATTGGAGTTTGACATTGTGCTTCAAAGGGTCATTTATGAACAGTATCTTTCCTGAGTCAAATGAGGCTACGTGAACAGAACAGTGATTTATTTATCTGCAACACAGAGAAAATAAATAGCCCTTCCTAAACCTTTCTTCAAAGATGTTTTTTTTTTTTTTTTTTTTACATCTTGTGTGACCAAGGTAAATACCACCATGGTTTGCTAAGGTCAAATCGTCTCCTATATATGTAGGAGTTTGTTTGTACAAAGGAAGGTATCCCTGAGAAGAAATGCTGGACGACAAACAGTCATTAATTCATGCTACATAACAGACGTCATAACCTTTGGCTTCCTTGCCTTTGGTGGGGATGAGGAGGAAAGGGTTGAAGGTCAGAGAGTGAAGTGAAGAATAGATATGCGTCTCCTAGGTGGCCATGTTGGTCTAGAAGCATGTGGTTACTGGTCAAACCACACACACACACACACACACACACACACACACACATACATACATACAATCAAACACAGGAAAAGCTAGATCTCACCAAAATCTCAACTCTTCGTTATTATTTTGTTGAGTTTGAAGAGGAAGAGTCTGGATTGGATGATGATACTGTAAATTGTAGCTGTGTTGTAGAAGGAGTGGAAGAACTTAGCCCTGCTGTGAGTTCCTGCTAACCACAGACACTCGAAATATGAGTTCCTTCAATCCAAACACAGATTTTGTTACACGAGGAAACCAAAATTACGTCACGTAAGATTTGTAGTTCCTCTGAGATTATTTGACTATGAGTAAGAACAGTTAACTGGCTATGAAAATTTAAAAAAACAAAACATGTAGTAGAAGCCGTTATCAAGTCAGTGATGTGACTCTTTATGTCTTAGTTTGAATTATTATTCCCCCAGAAAACCTTAAAATGGGGAAACTTTTTAACGCCTTTGCACCTATTTCCTTTGGTAATTTTGCAACTTCCTTTGACAAATTTTTGCCCCTTTTCAAAAAGTTCTGACACTTTTTTCAGACTTTAGCTACATTTTGCTAATTAATATAAATTGTTTTTATTTTTTGTTCATTTTTGCCAGTTCTTTTTGACACTTTTATCCAATTTTTGTACTTTATCATTTTATTTGGACACTTTTTTTACCCAAATAAGCTAACTTTTTCCCAATAAATACCACTTGTTTCCTTTTTTCTCCATATTTTTGCCCTTTTTCACAATTTTTCACTACATTTTGCCCATTTAAAGCTGATATCCGGAGTTTCTGAGAAATCTGTTTATTTATGATTCTTTTGAAATGCGATAAAATGCCTAAGTAGTCTTTTACTTTTGTCTACTGCCGGTGGTCATTCATATACGTCAGTGAATATAAGTCCCGCCTTTGTCCAATAGACCCCTATACAAATGGAAACGAGCGCCGTGATCATCCAGCCAATAGGCTTTGACTTCCTGTTTTAGAGACTGTCAATCAAAGTGAATGCGGAACTGTGCACGGAAACAAGGCCACGCGTCACAACAGCAAACAGTTAAATATGATTTTGGCTCTTACCTGACCCATAGACCTATATCAATGTGACCCAATGCAACCTTGTTATGTTCCTCAATGCGCATGTAGAAAAGTAGAGGTGTGGCTTCTGATAGAGGCAGGGGAGGAAGTGAAGCTGCTTAGGGCGGGTCCTCGAAACGTTTCTCAGAAACTCCGAATATCAGCTTTAAGCTACCTTTTGCCATTACATACCACCTGGTTCCTCTTTATTTGTCCATTTTTTGTCCACTCTTGACTCTCTTTGGCCCATTTCAGTCACTTTTCACTTTTTTCTTGCCACATTTTTGGCACTTTTGGACCATTTTTGGCCATCTGTTACCATGTCTGCCTCCACTCGCTTGCCAAAAAAAAAAAAATGTAGCCGACTGGACCGGCTCACTTTGGGTCGACGGCCCACCAGGAAGATTCCCGGTATGCCAGATGGCCAGTCCACGTCTTGATGGGTTTATAATTGACAAATTATATAACTGCCAATATCTGGCAACGGTCAGTTGGCAGAGGTTTAAACATTTCTTTTTAGAAATTAGTTCAATGGTTTGTACACAACAGTCTCATTCTTGTGCTGCATTGGTGGATCAGGTCAAATGTCATACTGCCAAAATTTGTGCATGAAAAATGGCCCACACGAGTATTGAGGATTTCAAACACTGGACAGTGCAGCAGTTAAAAGTATTTAGTAAACAACGAGGGTGTACAGTTACTGGCAAGCTAAAGGATGAACTTGTAACACTTTTCTTTGCGGGCTGGGATCAGAAATAGGCCAAATGTACCTTCCAAAGAAAAGCAAATATCACCTTCTAAAAATGAATACAACGACCTGCTGGTTTTAGGCAGCCTGAAAATGCCTGATCTCTTTTGGGATCATCTTCACTGATGGAAGGGGGAAAGTTACGGAATGTGCTTTTGGCCACATTAACATCGAATACATACATTGACAGTATTTCTCCGAAACAATCTCTTCTTATGCAACGATTAAACGGCTAACGACGAAGATGTTAAACATGCATCTAACTGTAAGGGTCTCCTCTTTCGGTTGGGGATGCATGCAATACAAACAGTGGAACACACTCATCTGGATATATACCGTAATTACAGCCGTGTAAATCACATTTTTCATGTTTTCATTCCCCAAGTGCATTTGTACAGCCCATAATGGCATAATGTGGGCCGGGCATACTGGTTTGAGGCACTTTAAGGACTAAAAAAGCTATACCGTTCGCCATTTGAACAATGTTAATACGGTTCAGAGAGATGAGTTTGGTTACAGCAGGGGTTCCCAATCCTGGTCCTCAAGGGCCACTATCCACCATGTTTTAGATGTTTCCCTCTTCCAACACACCTGATTCAAATGATGAACTCATCATCAAGCTCTGCATAAGCCTGATAACGATCCTGGTCATTTCAATCAGGTGTGTTGGAAGAGGGAAACATCTAAAACATGCTGGATAGTGGCCCTTGAGGACCAGAATTGGGGACCCCTGGGTTACCCTTTGACCACCAGTCCTTTTCTGAATGAGTGTAGAATTAATACATGTGTTTATTTCTTACTGCCTTTAAATGTTATTCTTTGATCTACTCCATCCACCCAATTTAAGAAAGTCTCATTAACTATTTTTAAAAGAACATCACCGGTTCTTTCCCACTGTAATCGCTTTGCTGGACTACAGTTTTTTTGTGCAGGAATGCACGTTCATTATTTACCTGCTATTCCACCTCTAAGCCCTCAGTGAATTATACCTGGTAATTAGCTGCACTGAAAAGGCTTTGACGTCAGAAGTGGACAAAGCTAACAGGGCAAGAAGTGTGAAGACTGCATGTCCTTGAGTGTGTTTGACCAGGCAGGCAGGTGGGGGCGGTCGGTGTCATAGGTCAGAGGGGTTGAAGGGCACAGCAGATATGTGAACAGACCCAAGTTTATTGGAGAACCGAGGAAGGATTAGTGTTTCAGGGAAGGAAGCCAAAAGGGCAACGGAAAGCCTACAAAGTGGGAACGTTTCGGAAGAAAGTCCTGATTGTCGACATGTGTTTGGATATGTTAGTCGTGTTTACACTTAAAGGTTTTTTCCACTACACTTTCTAACAAATACCTTCTACAACAAAACTATAAACAATACATTACTGAACAGTCTAATACAAGACATAGTACAAAATCAACAAAACGCTTCAGTGTAGTACAACAGTAGAAAAACAAAATAAAATGACAAAATGCTAAATAATGTGCTACAATAACTGAGTAATAAGCAATATAGGAACATCTCTGCAGGACAGGCTGCTGAATGCTTGTTTATTTATTCAGCTACTCAACAGACATTTTTAAACTGAGCCAAAATAACTTGGTTGGATAAAAAAAAGAAAGAGCTAAACTGAGCCCTGTGATGGACTGCTGCCGAGTCTCTCACCAGATATTAGTTAATATAGCCTTTAACCCCATTGAGGTACTTTTAATAATAGATGAGATGTAGTAATGTGTGATATTGAATAAGATAAGATGAAGTTAAGTAGAAAATATAATGGAATTTTGCCAAAGATTACGCGGTAAAGATTAAAAAGTAAAAGCAAAGTCATGGTTACTTGGGTTATTAATGTCAGGTGTTCTCAATCTTGGGGTCGGGACCCCTTTTGGGGTCACAAGACACTGGGAGGGGGTCGCCAGAGGCCTTTAAGAAACTAACAATGTTTCTTTAACAATTTGAGCCAATTTTTGCCTATTTTTACCCTATTTCTGCAACTACACCAAACTTGCCATATTTTAATCTTTTTTTTTTATCACTTTTTCTTGCCATGTGTTTGCTCCCTTTAATGCATTTTTGCTACATTACTCCCTTTTCTGCCACTTCTTCATCAAATTCCAATTCCCCTTCTGCACATTGTTTCTACTTTCAAGATATTTTTGGCATTTACAAACCCTTTCCGCCACTTTTCCCACCTATTGTTGCATATGTTGACGATATTGTCCCTTTTGACCTCTTTTCACCATATTTGATGCTTATTTTTGCCGAATTACCCACATTCACAATTTGTCTTGCCCATTATTTGCCAGTTTTAACTAATTGTTCCTATTTTTTCTGCCCCTTTTTGCCAATATTGACATTAAAGCCTTTTTGCCACTTTTTCCATCCGTTTTTGGCAACTCTAATTTGCAACTTTTAACCAATTTCTGTGGTTTTTAAAATCCCATTTCAACACCTTTTCCACCATTTTTAGTCATTTTCAACCCATTTTGTTTCTGATTAAAACAAGGATTTACATCTTTATACAGAAGAGGATTAGGGCCCCTATATACTATGGCGCAAATAATAATAAGCTTCCTGGATAGCAGTTAATAATATTCAGATAAATAAATAACTGTGGTTATCACATATTTATAGAACAATAGATCATCATTTGGTATAAAGCTCTCCCTTTTATTTGCCCTTATAGATGGTCCTGTCTCCACATGACTGCTCTTCAATGTTCATGTCTGTGTTCAACCACCTTCAGCTACAGTGGGGTCCTAGGTCTCTGGAGCCTCTATTTTGGGGGTTGCAGGCTGAAAAGTTTGAGAACCACTGGCTTATGTAACACAAAGCCCAAGGTAGGGGAATTAAATAATTGGATACAATGCCCTAAAAAATTGCTGTTGTGCGACTGCTTGACAGGTGAGAGTTAAAGGCGCAGTTTGCTGGTTTTCTGACTTTTTTTATTGTCAAGTTTATACAGTTTATTTTGCTCATTTAGCTTCTTCCCTTGAGTCAAAAACAGGTGTGATTAATCACATGCGCCACACCTGTGATCAATCACACAGAGTCTTCATATCTTAGCGACCTCCCCACTGATCCTCTCTGTGTGCGCTAACACGTTAAATATAAATAATTAGAAAAAAGTATGTCAAACTAAATTCACAAGTGAATGCAAACCATTTCATTGTTACATAAGCCTCAGGAGCTGAAAGCTAGCATGCGTGAAATGGTTTCACGTAAAGGAACACAAAGCCCGAACAAGGACAGATGCTTTGAATGACAGTACGAAAGTGGTTGACATTTCATAACATTTTAGAGTGATGTGATTGGCTAACTCAGGGTAGAAGACCAAAGCCGGTTGCCGTACGGACAAACCCAGGTGCTATTGGTGTGGTTACCAAAGTACAAGTATGTAGTGTCTAGGGTTAGGGTTATGTTTAGGGTACGGATAGAATGTCAGTATATTGATACGGCAACCATACGGATTGCCACTGCCAATTGTTTTAGGCATTAGTTTACCTTTGTTAAAAATGTATCAAATAGGTACCTTCAACATTCAATAACATCAAGAAATACTTGACCTTTTGTTTCTGTTCTGGTGAGTTTAATCCGACCCTCAAAGGCACCGACTGGCCTCCATATCAAACACTTATATTCCAGATGTTAGTCAACCCTATTACTTTTTGCTTCGGTTTACACAGCTAATATTTGCCAACACATGCTTTCTTTCACCAACACCCTCCTGCACACATACAAAGTAACACACATTCATAGCTGGCAGCTTCCTAGTCCAACCACAGTATTCTACTGTCGGTCCAGTGGGCAGCCAGACCCGTTCAATTGGGATTGCACCAAACTTGCTCAAGGGCATTTCTCTGCTACTGGCTGAGGATGACAGGAGCAGGTCACGTTTGTTTCCCTGAGCTACATTTTTCTTGGAAGCCAATTTCTTTGGCTTTCTGCAGCATAGTAAGCATTCTACAGAAAACATCTCAGAGGCGAGTGAAAATAACGGCAACTATGCAAGTAAATTGGCTGCATACCAAACTACAAAATACTGTGCTGTCAAACATCATGTGTTTACCAATAATAGCTACATGTCATGCAGCAGTATGTCCAAAATGTGTGCTTTTCTGTCTCTCTCTGTGTGTGTGTGTTCTTTAATAGACTGGCTACCTGTGCATTGTGTACCTGACTAAAAAGTAGCTTTAGTCTAGTATTGACTGATTGATGGATGTGTGACCTATTACTGACTAAATGTTTGTTTGGTAAGCTAAAATAATATGCACTATGCTTCAAAACTTGTTGTGCATGCCTTGTTGTTCATGGACTTCCCAATTGGTTATTACTGAATGATCATGGTTTTTTGCTATCTGCATTGGTACAACTGTTCTTTCTTGTAAGACGATCTGAGCAGTCATGGTAAACTCCCTGCAAACCCAATGTCCTGTTGCCATTAGTACCAGACAATAACTTTTAGGTACAGATAAAGAGGAATTTATACTTGGAATTTTGACGCTTGAATCAATGTGTGTTTTGAATTATTTATCTATTTTTTTTAAGACTATCAATCTGGGATGAAGCTTGTCCAGGTCCGCCAAGTTAGTAATTTTTTAATCTTGCTATGGGAACAAAAAAATACGCATAGGCTTTCTAAAGAATATGCAAAATATATTATTGTGATGCTTTGACATGCATTGACAAATTGCACGTCAAGTTTGCTCTTGAAGGTCTATTTTGCTGTTGAAGGTCAATGCTACATGTAGTGCAGTCTTTTTGCGACAGCAATACATGTTTCATTATTACGATTACATTATTTTATTTATTTTATTGCACAATTGTGACCATCACCAGCCCTCCCCAAGGAAGGGTAAGAAAAACATTATTAAAGGACAATATAAAAAGAGAGGGCAGTGTCAAACCTAGGTGAGGGAGAAGGGAACAGGGAAAAGGGAGTTAGGGTTGGGCAATGGAAGGGGTGCGGAAGAGTTGACTATTTTAATGTGATGTTACAGTTGTGCATATTGTGTTGCGTAATCAGTTAAGCTAGTCTTGTGACAATGATTTTCAACGACTTTTGACCTAAAATACTCATACTGTATGTGGCGTGCATTACTAGCTTGACATCAAATAAACATTTGTTCCAAACAAGTGGTGAATAGTGTGTTTAGTCACCCTATGTTATTGAAGCTATTTAAAAAAAATTGGATGGGCATTTAATGTGAAGGGTTTTGTTCCTTCGTTGACGTGAATGACCCAAATGTTTGTTTATTTATCTTGAGTTGGTTAAGGTCTCTAAAATGACACTTTTTTTTGACAGTATAGAAGCTGTGAGCCAAAGGACAGTCCCGATGGTCACCCTCTGGAGTTGGACTGAGGCTCAGTGTTCCGCTCAAACTCTCATAAGAGCACGCCCCTCATGCCGCAACCTGTTGCTCTACTCAGACCAGTCTAAACTGCCCCATGCTAGGACACAGGCTGCTTCAGCATCAAACGATATTTTTAATCAAGTGGTCAAAAGCTATTGCACAAACACTCTAAAGTAGCTTAGGTCAACAGTGTCCCAGAGCCTGTTCCGTTAGCTGGAATGCTCCTGTATGCAGTGAACAGGCCTCTCTTTGTGTTTCAGTCCAGCAGCCTCACACCACACCACGCCGCTCTGGAATCCTGTGTGTTTTCTTCCAAAATTTTTCAAACTGGATCACTTCGATGTGGAAGCGCAGTGTGTCGTGTGTGTGTATGTACTCTGTTTCAAGTTGTGTGCTGTGTGTGTGCATCTGTGTTTGTGCAATTGCAGTAACAGTGCGCCTCATTGAACGTGTGCTCAATTCAAGCTGAAGTCAAAGTTCACATGCTTTAAAGTAGAACATGCAAGAGACAGAGAATATTATAAACTTGGAGCTTGCGTAAATCTAGCTTGACCTTGTGTAGTTTAATGTTGGGAGTAGCTGATAGATGCTTATTGGACTAAGCTTAGCTTTCCGTGGCCAAAGCGCCTGGTTTTAACAATCCATCTGAGCCACCGAGGTACTTTTTCCAATATGAAATTATTGTGTTTTTTTCTGCTGATTGAAACTCCAGCTTCAGCGAATGCCTGACGGAGCACATGATGAAGTTCTACAGCAGTAAATACCCAGACGAAATTTCAAAAAAGAACACACTGACTCGTCTGAGTACTACGTGTTGTTTGGCTGCCTGTGTATGCCCACTCATTCATTTCTGGTCAATCCACTTATCAAACCAATAATCTGCCATTATACAGAAAGGCTTGTTGACGCCCTCTATGCTGACTGGATAAGCAAGCCTCCCCTGTTGCTAGCTAAATCCTCCTCCCCGTTTAGCCTCTTTTCAATTGATAACTCACAAAACTAAAAGATTTATTTATTCAAAACGAGGGAAGAGACTCACATTCTCTTTATATTTTTGTCTGACATGTCTCCCATTCTGCTTTTATGGCTACTTCGACTTGAACAGATTTTATGGGGCGCCAATTGTAAAGTTGTACATGCTAAAATAAACGGCAGCTTTTTGCAACACTTAACAACAAACTACCTTTAAAAAATATGTGTGAATTGTTTTGTGTTACTTTTGACCAGATTTACAGCAATACTTGTGAATTTTCTTTTCACAAGCTTAAAATATCAGAGCTGCATGGTTGTGCTGCCTCGCTCCAAAAAAGTCCTTTGTTTGACCGTTCCGTGCGGAGTTTGCATATAATATCAATGTTAAATTTAAATGTTAAATCAAATTGGTAAATCCAAATCTAAATGTTAAATCTAAATGTTAAAGTTTAGCTAATATGCAAATTCATCTGGAAGTACCAAAATAAAAGCTCATTCCAGTGAATTTGCATATTAGCTAAATATTTAGTTTAACCTGTGACATTTAGATTTAACATTATATTTTTACGGGGAAAAAAAACAAAATTCACAAGTATTGCTGTAATTCTGGTCAAAAGTAACATACAAAAATTCACATAATTTTTTTTAACGGTGGTTTGTTGTTAGCATTGCGCAACTTTTCAATCGGCCACCAATCAGTTATTGCAGATTTGTACAAAAAAGATACAAAAGGATGACCTTAGAGTTTTTCTATCTATAACATTTTTTTTCCATGAAAATATATTTAAATACAGTTTTATACTGAAAAACATCAGCATGTTGATCTCTCTTCTGTTAATAAACCAGTTCTCGGCATCGTACTTGACTCAATTTCAAGTCCTTTACTAGCCCTGGTTTCCAGTAACCTTAGGAAATGCCTTCTGTGGGCTGTACCACTGAATGCCACATATAGGAGGCCCCTTTTAATACTGCAGGGTAAGCTGCAATGGAAAGCACCTTCAAGATACTCTGTAGGGCGGTGTGTCCTCAATGTCCTGCACCTGCATAAACACATAGAGCCAGTAGAGTGGCCTGCCGCCGCGCCAGGCACGCTGAACCACATGTTCAAAGGGCAAGAGAATAACATACCTGAAAACAGTTACCGTGAGAAGCAGTGGTATCACCCAAAACAGAAAACCACAAATGGGTGTGCTGAAAGGGCAGAGAAGTATATACATTGTTAAATGAAGCAAATTAAGGTTTGAAGAACAGAAAAAAACTCCAGTCATGATAACAAAAACCAGACCAAGTCAAGTAGAAAACAAAGTAGACACACGTACGTTATTGGACACACAGCCGGGTGGAGCAGACAGGAAAAGAACGAATGTTTGATGTGAGATTTGATTGGGTGAGAACAAAAACTTGGAAACTTCAGCGATAATGAAGTAAAACGTGTGAGACTGAGAAGCCTCTGAGACGTTTAGGCACGCTGCGACTGAGCACCAACCTGCCAGACATATCCCATAAAGACTCCTCACAGGACAAGGCTTCATATTCACACAGTATCACACGAAACCTTATGGTTACGCAACTGTCGCACCCTTCAATCATTGTACAGTAAGTGAGACCTCACATGGGGCCACGGCCACATGTGCTGCGTTAGCTTATAGCACGAAAAGGCTCAGGTTTAGCCAGTGGGTCAGTGTCTAATCCTGTAGCACTTCAACGTTCACATGTGTCTTGAAGAAGTAGTTTTTGTTGTTTTCCGAGGATTTAGAAATGTTCTCTCTGAATGATAAAAGTACAGTCTGATAATGCCCGGGTGTTCAATAGCATCACAGATCAAAGAGATTCCAAGATTACAGGCCTCACAATGAAAGAACTATTGGTTGAAAATAGCTGTTATGTACAACAAAGTCCTGTGAATATCAAGCCTTCTTGTCTGTAGTCGTCAGAAATGCATTACATCATCGCTTAAAATGTCAACACTATAACTTCCTGTCTTCCTATCTTTGCTGGTGCTGTACCTTTTTTTTTTTATAACTTCTGAATGAAAGCAGCTGATAGAAAAAGCTGCCCCACATAGGAAAATTAGGGATTAGTTTTAGGAGCTTTAGCCACATCACTACCGGAGGTGCTACTGTAGATTATTGGATGATTATGAGCCCAACTTCCTGTGAGATGGAAGAGGTAGTAGCTAGCAAGTGAAATGTAGTATAAGCTTTGTCATTTCATTTTGCAGTCATTAAAGGCCGTGTGAAGAAAATTCAGTCGTTTTCTTCTAAATAGGTCATAAATGTATTCCTTAAAACATGTAAAAAGCCATTCAACCATTTATAATTTAATTGCGAAGCTAGGCTTCACAAACTGTGTTTTAAATTTCTGTGTTCAGGATTTAATGGGCGGGTCAGAAATCATAGTTGCGTTACGTAATGGAGCCGTCATTAGCATAAACCCGACCCTGCTGCTGAAGCACACCAAACTTCAGCGGCCTCCAGGGGGCGCAATTCGACCCCTAACCAAAAACAAACCCCATATTCGGACTCGGGGGAATAAAATGTGTCCGCTAGTGCCATATTTTCCATGAAATGAGCAGTTTTTTTTGCACTTATTGTGTGTTTTGCCTCTCGCGGGCGTCTTTTTCCATGATTTTGAGACTTAATTTGATATACTTTTCGATTTTTTTTTTCATCTTTCAAATTTGGCTCAGTGGTCAATGACACATGTTTCTGTGGTGTGACAAACTCATAACACAAATTTATTTCTGCTTTACACTTTAAGCAAAGTAAACAATGCACGGAGAGGCGAGGGCAGTCAGACAGAAATAGCTACATACCGTACATCCTTCTGTTGTCAGTAGTAATAAATACAATGATATTTGATTGATTGATGTCTTTATTTTGAACATGTAAAATCATAACAGAACTATTGTTTTTTTTTGTTTTCTTTAAATATGAATTACAGCTCTATTAATTCAGTCCACAAACATTTAAACCTCTCACTTTACATGTGTGAGAAAAAAATGTGCCGAAAGGCTCTTGAAAAACCCTAAATAAAGAGGAAAATCTAAGAAATCAGGTGGGACCTATTGTAATGTTTTATTTTCAGGTGTGAAATCAATCAAAAACACAATTTAAACATGTTTTTTTTTTTTTTTTTTTCAAATAAATGTACACACAACTTGTTTATTGGCAAACACATTTAATGTTACATACATTTTAACTACAAGTATAACCTTTGATAGAAAAAAAATAATTTTCTTTGTGTTTGTATCTATGATATGTTCCACCTCCCCAATATTTTTTTAATTTGAGGAGTATAATGTTTGACTTAACACCTACTCTACTTCACACATTCCTGAAACATGTACGTCTGTGCCCTGATTCATTCATTGGCTGGGAGGGAAACAATGTTTCTTGCTGTGTGTGCTGAGGTGGTAGAAACGTGTGAAACTCGGGTCGTCTGCTGCCGGTTTGACAGCTGGCTGAGTGATAGCACCTTCCTGCGTCATCACTTCCTCCTCACTTTGCTGAGGAATCCACCCTCTGCTGTTCCAGCTGGGGAATAGTACATGTTGTTGTGAAGTGGATGAATGGTGGACAATATTTTTCCACTGGCAGCTTGCAGTTGGCATGGATGAGAGTGCAAGGTTGCTTTTTTTCCAGTTTATTTAAAGGTCTAGTAGAATGCTATTTTTTCAATCTCCAATTGTTCTAAGAACCCCAACAACATAGTATTTGAGGTTTATTTTCCCAAACAAGCCTCTTTTACAGAGTTTAGCCCTCTGAAAAGTCACTTCCAGAGCACTCTTGAAACAGGCTGTTTTTTTGGCCTTCATGCATATGCATGAGTGGGCGCTTCAGCAGCAGCAGCAGTAAATCATTAACAGTCTTCCTTCTCCTCCGCACCTCTACTGACCATACATGACTAGTCAATTTAGGACGATATCCATTGTTTTGTCCAACCGCTGCATCACATTGGGTCATAAACATGTCAGATCATCCCATAAAAGCAATACAAGGTGATATGACGGCAACTAAAATGGAACTGATTGTAACCGCTCACGCTGCGCCGCAGGGAAGTAAACTCTCAACGACAGCTGAGACAACTGTTTCAAACACTGTCATGAGCTGCTACGACGCTTTCTTGTGACCACAGGAAAAGTCCATTTAAGACGATAGTTCATTGTTTTGTCCGACTGCTGCGTCGCATTGGGTCACAAACACGTCAGATCATCCCATAAAAGCGATACAAGGCAGTATACGGCAAATGAAAGTGGAACTGATTGTGAGCGCTCTTCGGTTTA
This sequence comes from Gouania willdenowi, assembly GCF_900634775.1. NCBI lineage: Eukaryota > Metazoa > Chordata > Actinopteri > Blenniiformes > Gobiesocidae > Gouania > Gouania willdenowi. The sequence continues at coordinate 16,313,884 of NC_041066.1, forward strand.
TCTATATACTGGGTAGAGGAGGAGGAGTTTCCACTTTGTGATGTCACAACATGAGAAAAATCCAACTCACCCATTTGGAGCTGACTTTTTACAAATGGTGAAATAGCATGGAAGGGAGGAAACATAACTTTTTAAACTTTGGCCCTCTAAATGAGGCCAAAGGACTGTACTGTATATCACTGTAGCAAAACCATTATGAAGTGAATTTCTCATAATACTACCTCTTTAAATGGCAGCTTTTTCTGTTAATGATAAATCAAAATTTTAACTTATCCATCCTGATGGTTCTTTAAGATCAGCAAATGGTCAAGAAACCAAAACACATAATAAAACAGTTGAAGTGGAGAAGATAAGTGCAGCAGACCAAGTGTGACCTTCCAGTCGAAGCCCCATCGGTGCTCACTGAGGGTCAGATTGCCACAAGACTGACAGGCAGACAGACAGACAGACATGGGGCGAGGGTGTGAGCCACAGTCTGACCTTCTACCTTACAGACAAATGCTGAAAGGCCTTTTCGTGCCATACGACAGACAGGGAGGGGCTTGCTTTGCCAATGTGCAGAAAAGTGCAAATCTGGAAACAATTAGTGCTAATGGGAACGCTGGCCAGGCGGTTTCTATAAGCCCAAATCTGTCAAGATCTCATTGGGAACTGTTGGCTTCCTGTTGCACAGCAATCACACGAGAGCATTTCATCAAAAGCACATCAAATGGTAGCAGCAGTTCCCTTTTTCCCACTGCTAAAACCTTTGCCTAATAATCCTTTATTTTATCAACACGATTGTGTTTACCTTGACAACTCAGCAGGGGCGATAGACCTTGAAATAAAATATTTTCTCAGCCGTCTGTGAATCAAAAGTCCTTCTTGAACTAATCTTTCACATGTTGTCTGTTCACATTAGTCACCTAACACTAAGCTCCTTACTGCAGCACTCAGCAATAAGAGCTCCATCAAAGCACTAAGATTTAATTGACTTTGAATATTTCACTTCAGAGGTCATCATTCAAACGCCTTCTGTTTCAGAGTTCTCATAGTTTGCACAGTGTGTGTAACCGTGCATTTAACGTCCAACTGCACATCTTTGTCCCCGTCATACCTCGTGAAAATGTCTTAAAAAAAACAAATTCTTACCAAAAAGGAGCGTATACATGAAAAGGACTACTTAGTATCGAAAAACTCATTACTCAGCTGTGCTCACTAGTCCTCCAGCTTTGGAGGACTTTATCAAATCTCAAAGAATAATCATAGGATGACATCAGGGTTGAAGCGAGCCTACGTTAATCACAAACTCTGTGGTTATTGAATTTAAAACTCCTGTCCACTGAGCGAGCAGGGAGTGTCTAACAAAAACATGGAGGATGTGGTGTTAAAGAAACACACCATTAAGGATCGTTGGATGTTAACCCACATTTCACAGTTCTTTTGGCCTGTATTGCTTTTTATGTCTGCTTTTCATAAGGACTCGTCTTTGTTGTTTTCAGTGTGTTTCATTTTTCCACTACCTGTATTTGTGTTCTTGATTGATTCCTAGGTTTTCTCCAGCATTTACTTAAAATTAGCAGACATCTACAAACCAGCCTATATACAGTAGATCTGATGATGCTATGAAAACAGTCATATCAAATCAAATCAAATCAGTTTTGTCAGTTTGCTACTTCACAGCACCACAACTTAACGACTTTCCTGAGTAATTACATTTCGCTCAATCCCAAAGTCATTCACACAATCAAACAAACAAGAAAATTTAAAACAGAACTCATGACAAATTAAAATACACATTAATAGTGTATTACAGTATATGCATCCTGTGTATAATGTAAAGTCACCCACAGAATTAAGTGGCAAATTACAGCCTTTATTTAACTTATTTCAGGATAATACACACTGTTGACCAGTTTTAATTCATTTCTCATCACATCATATTTTTTTTTTTTATTACTATATGAAATGTTTGACTTTTGCTGTCTGGATCATCGTATAGCTGCCTTTGAAGCAGGTGATCCCCACATGTCATGCAGATGTACTTTCAAGATGTCCCTGGTTAACATTCCACTTGAATCTCTTTGGATATGTTTTTGAGCTTGTTGTTTTTGTGCCGTGCTTCCACAGTAATTATATAATGATCATGACAGATATAAGACTTTACAGCCGACACACAGCTTACATATAACTGCTATGTTTTTGTCCTTGTCCCACGCAAAAGAGAAATACTGAAAATATCTCCACTCGTCTTCGTAGGCGCTGCCATGATGCCCATCCTGCGAAATATTAACTAGTTTATCAATCTATATGTAAAACACACCATCAAGTAACGGTAACTGAGTAATAATAAAAATGTATGCATTAGAGTACTAGTTACAGGCGTCACAGTAACATGATACTCATGATACTCTGTAAGATGTTATTCCCAACGCTGGAAATTAAAAAAGTAGCTCTTTAGCCTAAAAAGTAAGGGCACCGCTGTTCTAAATACTTGTATCTTCCATTAATCTTATATATCAAACCATGTTTACTAATTAATCTTGGCTGGGGATAAGACAAACATCCAATCAATAATGAAAATTATATATTTCCTAATTAATTCATATTAAACCACACTGTTCAAGGAGGATGCAGGCTGTTTATGACAGAACAAGACAAGACAAGGCAAATATATTTGTATAGCACGTTTCATACACAAGGTAATTCAATGTGCTTTACATCAGTGGTTGCCAAACTGGGGTACGTGTACCCCTTGGGGTATTTGAACACCTCTCAGGAGGTTCACAGAAACATTTGTCAGTTTATTTTTACATTATATATTTTTTTTTCTTTCATGCACACAGACTTTTTTCTCATCCATCAATAATAATTTATGGACACAACTCTTTAAAATACACCAAAAGGTGAAGTTCAAATTCTAAAACGAGTCAAACATCAGAAATACATGAATAAAAAGTCCTTAATTTAAGGTTAATGTTGGATGAAAAGAGAAAATAGTTTAAACGAGCCTGCAGACACAGGCTAAGGAGTACATAGGGAAATAAAGTTTAGGAAACACTGCTTTACATGATAAGAAAGTGCAACAGAAAAAATGAAACAGTTTAAAAATCAGTAAGAACATTGAAATCAGCAGTAAAAACATTAAATCAACAATAATATGATTAAAAATCTCTCTCAGTCATATGCAGTAGAGAAAAAGAGTGAATTTAACTTGAATTTTAAAAATGTTCACATTGGATTGAGAAGAATATACAAGTAGAGTGTTATCAATGTAATGGTTAACGCAGACGTAATCGACCGTGTGACTGGCCCACCTTTATCTAAGGCAGGGGCTCTCAACTGGGACCCACATTTTTCCACGGCCATTAAATCGCGACCCACATTTTTCAGAAATTGCTGTTGAAAACACACATTCTCTTTTTTAAAATACAAATCTATATATTTTCCTGTGTAACATGCACACATTTTTGACCAGCTGTTCGCGACCCACTCAGTATAGGTCCGTGACCCACTTTTGGGTCCCGACCCACCAGTTGAGAATCACTGATCTAAGGCTCTCACACAAATATGAAGTACGGGATAACCAAGAAAAAATAGGTAAATAAGCAGTTATAGCTTGTAAACAGTTCGTGTATCTATGTGAGGGGGAGATGAGAGTTACCATCAACCATCTGCTAAATATTTAGACACTAGTCAACAAGTGCATATGTGATTACTCTTCTTTTCTATGAATAAACAACCTGTAAAAGCAGCCACTGAGTGTGATGTGAATCTGCACAGTGTTCCCACTGACGGTCCGTAAATATCAATCCAGTAAGAGACACTAAATAAACACGCTAAGAAGCTATCAGACGTCGAAGCAGCATTTAAAGCCCGTAAAAAGTTTACAGGTCTATTTGATGTTGGGTTATGGTAAGGTAACATCTTGACTGGACTCACTGCACACCATGGGGTGAGACACCTGTGTAGAAAGAAAACCCAGAAAACAAAATGTGCCTCTTTTTTCTCCTTCTTGGAGCAACATTTAGCTTGGCAGGGAATGAGACAAAGCAGTAGCATGTGATTTAAGCCCGTGTTTTCATTCGAGGCTTTTACAGGAAGCTAATTAGCCGAGGTATGCAGGCGTGTGCCAAGCTAATAGGCGGAAGCTGTCATTTCTGCAGGAAGCAGAGACCCGTGAGTGCTTCAGAATATGTATTTACATTCACAGCCTCATCTGTGTGGAACCTTCATGTCCAACTAGTTACAACATGAACTTCATATCCTACATTCAAAATTATTAAAAGAAAAAACATAGGCTGGAGAGTGCAAAAATAACATTAACAAAGCTTACTTTGTTAAATACATTTGATGTATTTCCTTTTCGTAGATGCTACATATGAACCTTTCAGCTCTCTGTCAGATTTGGTTTACGGGCGTCTCTCAGAGTGCCAGTCTTGTCATCTAAAGATTCATATGTTCAGCTTGTTCCAAAGATTTTTTTCTCAAAATGTATACTTCTTTCAACTACTTTTCCGCATGAATATTCTCTGTATTTTTCTTTCATGGACCCTGTCGAAGCAGCAGGCTGTATAATTTTGAGTGATTTTTTTTTTTTTCTGATGTACTCATTTGTCATTTGACTTTTGCTTAAACCCTTGATGACGATTAGGGTTTTTGTCAGACCTGGACGATAAATACTGCTGGACAGCAACACTGAATGACAATTTACTTTGACCGCAACAATAATTGCTTGTTCTATCTAAAAAGTACACCGTGTGCACTTCCGTTTATTTAAAGTGTTACTTTAAAGTGTCACTTTATTACAAATGGAAACAGCAAAGAACCTCACAACCACCAAAATCTTGAGAAAAGTAGCAATAATCTTGACCAGACCAGAGGTTACTTATGACATTATAGCTGAAAACCCCATAGGCAGAAACCTTAGGGAAGACTTCATTGGTAAGCTGTTTTAATATTATCTATGTCATTATTATTATTACTATATCATTCACTAATTTAATAGCTATCCTTGTTATTGGTTACAGATATCTGCTATTCAAATCTGCCTAGTCAAAAAGAACTTTGCAGATATAACCAAAGTTATCCCCCTAGATGAAAATATGATATTCTATAGGATACATCACACAAGATATTTCAAACATCATTTTGACTAGGCAGAATGACCATTAAAGGTATCTAAAACACAACTTTACCAAGTCAAAACTCCAGTTCAAGATGTCTTTACTTCTCTTAATTAAATATATGAATACTGTTGGTTTGATACATGTTGGCTAGGTGTACAATTCACATGCATTGAAAAATTGACTATATACTGTACGTTTTGTCTAGGTGTAATGATAGAATGATGTTTGTGTTAGATGTTTGTAATATTAACTCTGGATAGTAACATTTAGACAATAAATGTTAAAAACTCTTGCCATAGAGAACCTCAACCAGAACCCTAACAACAGTACTGATCCCTCTGTAAAAACATTGAAATATCCATGTTTTCAGCTTGTTGGAGGGAACCAGAGTACCTAGAGATAACCAAAGAGGAAGAGAACATGTAAACTCAGGTCGAGGACCATCCTACAGTTGTTTACAACGACCAAAATTTGTAACGGCAAACTACAGGAATGTATTTTAAAGCAAAGCGTGTACACCCCTTCAGTATTCTTTGGAGCACAGTGTGTGGTCGAAAAAAAAACTCTCAACCTACATTCATCTGTAAAAAAAAAAACACAAAAAAATAATAAACCATATGTAAGGTCATGGGCATTTCATGCTCTTGAGTGTTCACAGATTGTTCTAACCACCAGACATCTTCAGATTAGAAAGTAGGCCTTGTGATGTCAGTGATTTGCATTCCTTTTCCTGGTTTCCTGTATGGCTCAGGATGGGGTCTGGTGGATAAGGCATTTACAAAGAAGCAGACATGCATAATGTCTAAGATTAGAAACCCAATCGACCTCCAGTTAGCAGGTCACAGAAACAGAACGGAGGCCCACATGCAGCTGTGTTTAGGTAAAGACCACCTGACTTCCTCGTCCATGTGTGTGGCTGTCCATTCACGGCTGGGATGAGTCGCAATTGTTTGTTGAAATAGTGAAAGTTAAAAATTCTCATCAGTGTCTCCAGTCTAAACACTTTCCAGGGCATGGGATTTAAATAGACAGTTTCCACTCTCTATTACTACCTTTGACGATTCAGGCAGCCATCAGTCTCCCTCATAATGTCCATAGATGTTCCCAGGCTCTCAGTCTGTTGCTGTTTTCCACCTGGGAGCTTCTTTTATGGTTTGTCAAAAATGCTTTGTTCTCAGGAGATGAGCGATTATATCATCCTTCTTCTTCTCAGCACACAAGGTGATTTATGTGAACATTTGAGAAAAAAATGTAATGCCTTTTCAACTATGCACATCTGGCATCAAATGGTCAATATATTAGGCCTCCGCCTATTACCCCGAGTAATCCTAAACCCAGCTATTTTGTGCAGGCCGCACCTAAAAAAGAATCTGCGTGTTTCCAGTCGGAACATTTTCCACCACTCCAGACTTTAAATAGACCCTGATTCCATCTCGACAGCCCATCTGCCCACCAACTCCATTGTTAAATCTCAAAGAGTCATCATCCCATGGCTCCACAACCTCTGTTACTTTCCACTGGTTGTCTCTGTGTAGAGCTCAAGGCTCCAAAAAGTTTCCATCACTTTCCAACTCTTTCATCTGTCAGTAATGGACCTGCCCATTGATCACAGTTCAATGTATTTCCCAAAAATGTTCCATTAGTGGTTTTTGCAGACAGCTTTTAAACAGTTAAAGCAAGCACCAGTCCTCCTAATCTCTTTGTACTGATGATACTGCAGATGTCACATGGCTGTGAGGCAATTATTTCTACTGTCTTGTCAACAAAAATGTAAAAGACCAATACAATACAAGACACACATGATTTGTCAAGCTAAAATGTGTTATATTTCTCAAGATTTTAGACCCTCTTTTTTTGGTATATAAATGTAAATAGTGTATGTCAAGCATTTTATTACAATTTACTTTGACGGCAACAACATTGTTGAAAAGTACTCTGTGTGCACTTACATTTCTATAAAGTGTTAATTTAGCTGAAAGTGTCACTTCAATACAAATGGAAACAGCAAAAGAACCTCATAACCACCAATATCTATAGAAAAGTAGCAATAACCTTGATCAGACCAGAGTTTACTTATGACCTAATGCTGTGTTCACACCGAATGGGTCTTCTGCTTGCACGGCCAACGCACTTGACGTGCAGATCGGACCGCACCACCGCACAGGAAAGATTTCGCATCTGGGACGCATCTATTCATTGACTTTGTATGTAATCTAGACATACGGACTTTTTGTGATGCATCCGGTTTGAACACAGCATTTTGCCCAGTCAAAAGTCGAGTTCAGTACGCCTTGAACTCCCCTCAGTTAAAAATATCAATACTGTTGGTCTTACACAGGTTGGCTAGGTGAAATTATGTACATTGTAATATATTTGTGATATCTGTAATGTTAGCTCTGGATAGACACATTTAGACAATATATTTTAAAAAGCATTGTCATCTTAGATAATCTCACCCCAACAAAAAATGGGAAAGACCAATCTAAAATGTGTTATTTATCTCAAAATTTTAGAACTTCTTTTTTGGTATACAAGTGTAAATACTGTATGTATCCCTCTTTGAACTGCGTTGGTCCTGCAGTTCAAAGAAACAGAAATATGTAGGCAGGAAAAAATCATTTTGAGTCCTTGGTTTTGTGTGGAGTTGACACTGTGGTAAATGGAGGGTTGGTTTGAAGGTTAAAGCCATAGAATATTCTTCAGATAGTCTGCCAGCTACCACTAATGGATCTGAATGTAATGGACAACTAAGGGCAGGTTTGTAAATATGAGCACAGTTAGAGAAAAACAATAATATACAATATACTTGTAAATTCCAATAATTTATATCTATCTATCTATCTATCTATATATATATATATATATATTTATCTGTAAATGCATAAGTATGTGTATATATATATATATATATATATATATATATATATATATATATATACATAAACATACATTTAAATACTTATGCATTTACAGATAAATCAAGGACATATGACAACTAAAGGTGCGTTTACGAACAATTATTTTATTGCAAGAGCATATTTTACGATTCGTGTGTAAGCCATATGGTGACAGAGCACACAGATAAAGTCCAATAAGTACTTCTGCATGTTTGAAAAAACTTAAAAAGCGAAATCTAAAAAAAAAAAAGCACTCGTACTTTTTTTAAACAGATTATGAAATGGAAAGTACACCAAAGAATATTAATAACAGATGCTTTTAGAAGCGCTTTGGTACAAAATGTTTGAGTCTGTGAGTGACCTAGCACGGAACAAAAGTGCAGCTTCAGGACAGGCTGTTTGGTGTGTTGTTTGTCTTCCTGTTTAGCTTTGAAAGTGCTGGAAAGTCCTGAATGCGGCCCTGCTTAATACGGCAAATGTATGCATGGTAACCATGGAAACTATGTGAGGGACCACACTTGTGACACAAAAAACTTCTCTGTGTCATCATCGTGATATCATCAACCACGTTGTACTGAAGCACACTCACAGGAGTTGTTTTTACAAACTTGTGTTCGGTTTCTCGGGCTGGAAAAGAGGTGACATGGGGAAAGCTGTGTCACCAAAACCTGATGTAGGAATTTTAAAATGTAAGCTGTGGACACTGAGACCTTCTTCCTGGTACTTGGAAAGATCCCAGCTGACGAGAGCTTTACGCCTCGTCATGCAGAAACTATGAAAAGGCCACCAATGAATGAGCTATTAGTAGAAGAGAACTCAATTTGGTTCAGAATATTGACCTGGAACAACTATAACATTTAACGGGCATGTGAAGATGCCTATTTGACTCTATCTATCTATCTATCTACGTATCTATCTATTTATCTATCTATCTATCTATCTATCTATCTATCTATCTATCTATCTATCTATCTATCTATCTATCTATCTATCTTATTTCAGGAGCCATTTTTACAAGTCATGATCTCCACTTTAGGTTTCTTGTTTTGTTTTGTTTTTGGCATTTCCTATTACATAACCTGCAGAGCTCATGAGTAGACTATAATTTACTGTGTGTGGGGGCTCCTGTTCTCAAGGCCTGCTGTCGTACATTCTGTAGATGTCTCAGTGATCACAACTAAATATAAAACGCTTTATGCCAACCAGCTTTTTCTTGGTTTGATTCTTTTTGATATTTTGCTTTTTCATTTACAGTATGTCGAATAAAGAAGATCCTTGTCCTCCAGGACAAAGTGAGCACCACTTATCAGTAGTGTTTTGTTACAGTCACTAACAGGTTCCCATATATGGGATTATTATCCTGGGGCACCGCATTCAAAATTGCTGGATTAAGGGTTTTAAATGTTTGAGGCTCACTTTCTTTCTAATCTACATAAGTATGTAGATTAAGGATTAATGATTAAGCACCTTCTAGAAGTTTCAATGCATGGCTGGATTGATAAATTAACAGATGTATAATGGATTTATACAACAATGGTATGAGTTTAGAATGTTTTATTTCATTTTATCTATCCTGCAGCGCTAGTATTTATATTAATGTGCATTTTAGATAAATTGTATTATTGTATTATTGTAGTGCTGTTAAATATATAGGCTCAGACACTATAAAATTAAAATGTAATTACAGTAAATATAAATTTTTTTGCAGGTGTAAATGAAGGGCATTTTACTTTGGTCAACTTTTTGTCTCATTGTGCACGACATGCCCTCAGACAAGCCACTGGAACCTGAGCTGCTGTTGATGATAGATGAGTTGCAGTATTGCTATAGCAGATTATCTGACAGTATCTGTGTCACGTGCAGTCTATTATGCAGACTTTGCACATTTTCACGTGTGTGAACGTGAACAGGATTTTAGTCCAGACAGTCAACAGAGACATATGCTACGTTACACTCGTGCCAAAGAGGACAAAGCTGAACAGATTTTCCCTGGACATTGTGTCACCACGTCTCTTCCATTACTGACTGTAACCTGTTCTGAAACAAATATCTCAGTCTAAACTTAGCCTTGACTATCTGAGCCCACCACACACAGAGCATGTGTTTCTTTTGGCCATCGCAGGCATCCTGTCTTCACGTCCAGATCTGCAAAACAGCAGTCAGTCAGCCCGCTGATGTTCACCACAGAGGAACACTCGACTTACGTGCCAAGACAAGAACATTGACTCTGACAGCAAACAACTCATTTTAACAATACAATATTGGACTTGGAAAAAACCTAAATTCCAGATGAATTTCTGATTCTCTTTATACCCATTAGTTGTTGATTTTAGGGTTTGTGGCAGAAAAAAAATGTCTGTGGACAGTTTAGTAATAAAAGCATGGCAAATTATGTAATTTAATGTGCTTTGGTGGAATGGTGCACAGCCTCCAAATACAATGATATATGGAATAGTGCACAGCCTCCAAATAAGATGATATAACATGATTCTACATTTGCCCACAAAAACTGCCTTTGATGGAAGACTTATTGACTTATATAACAACGTCTGTCAAGTTGTTGCTGGCCTGCATCCGACTGCAGTCTGTTTCCGATAGATACCACACACACACGTACACACACACACGAGGAATCCACTATCACACTTTCTCCGGCCTGTTTTGACAGACAATGCGGCCCTCTCACTTTCACACAGGGCTGAGGTTGTGATGTCTGGACTTTCTACTGTACTGAGCCAGCAGGGAGAAAGAATCTGTCCTTATTAGGAAGAGAGCAGTCGCCCTTATATGGAGATGCTTCCTCTGTAGTAAGCAGCCCAGTCTGTTGGCTTCTTTCTCACATTCCTTCAACTCCCAGGTTTCTCTGAGAGTTTTTCATTTCCGATTCTCTGGTTGGAGAGGGAGCAGGGCTGCCTTTCATCGGAGTCTGCCCTGGTGTGCAATCCCTGAAAAACACACAAACCTCCGTCTAGCCTCTTCTTCCAGGTTGGAGTTTGATGTAGTAAAATAAGCCTGGGCAAGGACGGGGCACACCTGGCCTTTCAAGTTCACCATAGACTAAACCTCATCGGGCAGATGAGAGGTCTGAGAGAATGAATGAATGAGTCTTTCTTCTTCATCATGTCTGCAGACGGCTTTCATAAGATACATCTCTGGACTTGTCCCAGGATCCATCCTGCTCTGGTTCTGAGTGTCAGGTGTAAAGTATCATCTTATGTCACTGCTTCCTACTGAAAATGATCCTACTTATTTGACATCTAGATGATGCAGAGCTTTACAAACAACCAATTTCTGCAATGATTAAAAAAACTATATTTGTATTCTTGTCAGGGTTTTGGGGAACTGGGATGCAGACATTTGAGGAGACAAGAGAAGGTTTTAGTAATAGTCAATTTATGATCAAACTCAAGATCACTAAAACAAACAGACTCACAAAACAAACAGTTATGACTAGGGAGTGGAAACGGAAGACAATGAACCAGTAACCATTCTGTATCCAAACGATCCTAGGACATTTGCCCAAACCCCAAACTTTCAGAAAGGAACTAGGAAATTAAGCACACCTTACAGCACAGACATGCGGACATGAAAAAGGGAGTAATGAGACAAAAGGAACAGACCGGGTAAACGCAACAAGACAAAAAAGACATCAAAACAATCCTCTTCATTCCTTAATTTAGCCAAGTTAACGCCAAAATGTATCCATCACTCAGAAGTGGAGAAAACACTCTTTTATCATGGACTGGGGTTGTTCATAGTTTTTTTGTCTATAGTTGTTTTCAATTCATCTTTCTGGAAAATGTATTTAATAATACAAGGAATGGTCATCAGAACAGATTTGGATTATCATGAAGATCACAAAGCAGTGTTTGTGGTAAAGGGATCACAATGTGCTGATGTCAGTGCAAAGAAATGCAGCGGCGCTGTATCAAACAGAGCAGCACAAAGCTGCTGTAATTACCAATGAGCCTTTGACTGATCACCAGCTTAGGTTGATAGCTCCCAAGAACTTCCGTTTTCTAACCTCTTGCTCTGATTTACTAAAGTACATGCTGTCTTCTGGTTTTTAAAGTTAACATTGAGGAATGATGTTGTTGGCTTAAGCTCCTAACCACAAATAAATCAGTAATTTTAAACGCTCCATGGTTTCAAAGGGTTTTTAGGCGCCTCCAGATTGTTTTGAAACTCATTTTCTTTTGTGTGAACTATTTGCTGCTCATCATTTGTACAGTAGTCTCTCGTTTTGTTTATGTAAGAAATTAATATTTATAGGTGTTGGCTGTCTGTTTGTGAAGTCAGTCTTTAGGAATTCCCAGTGTGGGGTCTCAAGCTTCTAAACAGACTTAACCTTCCATTCCAGATGAAAGCTGCTCTGAGAGACGGTGTTGTTCGACTCAGTAGCACAGCCTTGCCTTCAGACAGCAGGAATGTGGGATGTCTGGAGAGGGGGTCAGGAAACGAGGAAAGAATGCCAAGTATGTTCATGTTTGTCCAGGGCTGGCTCTCCATTCAGCCCCCAGTGACGTACTGTGAGGGCCAGTGGGTATAAAAGGAGCTCAACTCGGCAATCAGAACTCAGATCAACTCCTCTGTACTGAAGCTACACTCTAGCTTTAACCAAGGAAGGAAAGAAACAAGCGTGGTTGGAACAGAAGATTGAAACTCTACAGGACGAAACGAGACAAGAGATCAAATTGATCAGAAGAGATTGAGCTTCAACTCTGAGACAAGAGAAAGACTGCTTTCCTCAAAGATATTTTAAAAGAATTTAAACTTTTTAAACCTATAGTGAGAAAGATGTCTGCTGGATTGAAGAAGATGATTCTGCTTCCTCTACTGAGCTTAATGCTCTCACACATGGTAAGAGCTTTAATACAACACACTGTTTTTGTGTTCCAAGTGTTGGGTCTGCTATGCATGATATTCACCCAGTCTCTGTGCATCTCTGCGCTCAGGTTGTAAGTCAGGAGTGTGGAAACCAGTGTGTGTGTCCCTCCTCTCCACCTGAATGCCTCCCCGGTGTTAGCCTGGTTCTGGACGGCTGCGGCTGCTGCAGAGTGTGTGCCAAACAGATGGGAGAGCTCTGCACGGAGAGAGATGTCTGTGACCCTCACAAAAACCTCTACTGCGATTTCGGATCCCCTGTTAACAGACGCATTGGAGTGTGCACAGGTGAGCCATGTGTGAACTGATGTCTGACCAATGTGTATTTGAGTGTTTATCAAGTATGAACCATCTTGTGACCATTCTGGTTCTTCGCTCTACAGCAAGAGAAGGAGCCAGCTGTGTGTCAGGTGGCAGGGTGTACAAGAATGGAGAGACTTTCCAAAGCAGCTGCAAGTACCAATGTACCTGCCTGGATGGTGCCGTGGGCTGTGTGCCACTCTGCTCAATGGACATCCGGCTGCCCAGCCCTGACTGCCCATTGCCAAGACGCGTCAAGGTGCCAGGGAAGTGTTGTGAAGAGTGGAAGTGTGACTCTCCTTCCAGAGTTCCATTCATTGGTTCTGCTCTGGCTGGTAAGTTATCTTGACTGGCCTTTCCTTCCTATTTGCAAAGACAACATAATTCTTGGGCCTTTTTTCTAAAGTGCTGGTTCCTCTTGCAGCTTACAGGGAGGAGGAAACCTATGGCCCTGACCCTTCCATGATGAGGGAGAACTGCCTGGTTCAGACTACTGAATGGAGCGCCTGCTCTAAGACCTGTGGCCTTGGGATCTCCACCAGGGTCACCAATGATAACCGCGACTGTCGCCTTGAAAAGCAGACTCGCTTGTGTATGGTGCGACCATGCGAATCCCAGCTAGAGCAGAGCATTAGGGTGAGTTCTGCTTAAATGAGACCTTCACAGATATGACACCATATCACTAGACCAATGGACAGTTGTTAAAATTGCTTTTCCTTTGATGTTTCTATACAGAAAGGCAAAAAGTGCATTCGTACGCCCCGAGTCTCTAAGCCTATGAAGTTTGAGATCTCTGGCTGCACCACCACCAAGTCTTACCGACCAAAGTTCTGCGGCGTGTGTCTGGATGGCCGCTGCTGCACCCCTCACAGGACCACCACCCTGCCCATGGAGTTCAAATGCCCCGATGGACAATTCATGAAGAAGCACATGATGTTCATCAAGTCCTGTGCCTGCCACCACAACTGCCCCGGGGAGAACGAGATCTTTGAGTCCATGTACTACAAGAAGATGATGGGGGACATGGCGTGAGCCACAGAGAGATGAACAGAACTCGTAACTTGAAATGAAACAGAACTCCATCTCATTTGCAGCTCAGTATACATGTTTCAATTGTTGTACTTTTGTTATTTCCTTTACAGAAAAGTAGCTCAGACACCTATTGTGGTGTCTGCTTTGTACAACTGATACATGTCAGCTTCATAGACTCAGACAGAGAGTTGCTTTGCAGCTCTAAAGAAATTTATGCACTATAACTTTTTATTTTATTTTGACAAACCTACTGTCAGGTCGCCACTCAAACACCTTAAAATCTCTAATAACAAGCCCGTCCAGTTTAGGGAGCGTTTTTATTATGCATATTTTAAACCATGACCTCCTCTTGAAATGAGGTATAATCGAGTAAATTCCTCCACCCTTTGAGTCCAAGACCAGACCTGCCAAACTCTAAGCAGCTGTAGAGGGTGAAACGCAGACCACAGCGAGCCAGTGTTCCCCTGTCCAAACAGGTCTGAATGTGTCCTTGTGTGTTTGCGTGCAAGTGTGTGTGTGTGTGTGTGTGTGTGTGCGTGCGTGTGTTAGCACAGGTCTGAATGTCCGCCTTGTCTGTGTGCATGTTGTTCCCTCTGCTCACAGAGTGGAGGAAAGGTCAGAGTTTCCGTCTGACGTGTGGATGAGAAAGCAGGCCTCACTCTGAGTTTTGGGTTAGATTATGGAACACAGTGGACTTTGCCACGGCACTGAGAAAAGAGAAATGTGTTGACTGATGCTGATTCAGGTCAAAAAATAGAAGACGAGCATCTAAAGAAACAAAATGTCTATTTTGTACAAAAATAGAAGAAAAGACTGGAAGAAATGTATTTTCATTCCTTTTTTTATTGCTGATGTGTAATATTTGTATATATTTGTACAGTTTGAGTTAATTTAAAAGCAAAATTTGTTCCGTGCTTCAAAATGTATCGATAGTCTATTGTTGTTTTCTGTCAACAGTATTTTTTACTATTTTATTGAGAAGTGTGACAAGACTGTTACATGTTTCATGATGTAGCTGGAAATAAAAACTTCTATTTTTATACGAACATGTTTTCCCATTGTCTCTTTTAAACTTTAACATTATTTCAATATTATTCATGAAAATAAAGTCAAAATGTGGGGTTTTTCGGTCAAAATTGTCTCAAAAGTACACATTTTTACAGTGTAGCAACTAACAAACACTTAAATATGAATTTGTTCCATGTTTTTGTGTTTGCTACAACTCTAGCCTTTAATCAGAGCAGCAAGCACAACACATCATGTAACAATTACAACGTGGAAAATTCTTTGCCTCTGCTTATGTAAGTGGATGTGAGCCATACAAAAAAGAAAAAAAAAAAAACTTTGTAGAAAACAGGTCAAAGGATGTAGAAACTTAAATTGTCAAAACTAAATCTTCAAAAGGTATATGTGTAAAGTTGGAAAGCCGTTTTTGGTGTTCGTGTGTTTATTTTTCTTTAAATCTAGGGGATAAAACATTTTCTTTCAAAGGTACATAACGTTCTAATCCAGAATGGTATTTCCGTCATCTTCCTCACGCGAAAAAATGTTAGGCATAAGGTCGCCACCTAGTGTTCATTCACGTGAAACTAAAATGAGTTGATCTTTTTTTTCTCTTCTTGAACACTTTCATCTCATCCTTTCATATTCCATAATCCTTCGTATTTCCAAGGTTCACAGGATTTATTGTAACGTGTTTTTGTTTTACCTCCACTCAAGCCACAAAATGCTCCGAGGGATGGCAAAATACAAAATATGTCTGAACTATGAAAGATAAAACTTTTCTTCTTAGTAATTGGGACCTTCTGATCTCAAATAGCAAAGAACATTTGTATATGCAAAAATGAACTCACTGTACCCAAGTGTGGACATGGTTTTAATCAAAAACTATTTCCTGTGCGAAGACAAAGTTTAGTTATTATACTTTTTAGGCGCTACTATTACCAAACAATGACTGGCTCAATGGCACAATGGCACAATGACACAATTTCCAGCATGAAACCCAAAGATATACTCCATTACCAAAGAGTACCAATATGTGTTGTGTTTATGTATTTATATCATTAAACACTGTCCAAAACCCTTAAAGACTGACAAGAAATCAGTGAAACACATATTTCATTGAAACTAATGATGGTTTTTTATTTTGTTACTCAAAAATTGGTGCAGTTCTTGATGACAACCTCATCACAACTTTATTAAAAATGGTCATGTACTGCCTTAGTTTCACTAGATTCAAAGGTTTCTATGATGCAAAGGGTTGCGTTTATGTTTTTTCCTTAAGTTAAGTAAGCTTTAATTAAGTATGCATGTCATTATTGTACAACTGCTCCTTGTTAATGTATGTCCACCTCCATATTAGCCCCTGAACATGAATATCTTGCAACATGATGTGAAACTAACAGTATTTTTCCAAAGATAGGTCCATGATTGTCAGAGAAAAACACAAGAAACCATCAGACTACTTTTTTCTTTTCTTTTTTTAGATGCATGTGTGTATCAACATTTTCATTTTGTTAGTGCAATGCAGCAATCGACTGTAAAAAAAAAAAAAAAAATTATTGAAATAAGAAAGCTCGTCAAACGCTGGCACTTTCCATCTGTGGAAAGCTGGTGAAGCGGAGGAGGAAGAGGCAGCAATGTCAAACTTCTCTCTTTTATATTATTTCTCCACTCTCTCTCTTTCTTTCTTTTTCTTTCTCAGCCATGTCGCAGCCCATGGAGTTTCTGGGCAACATTTTCAAGCTCTGACTCGATGGCAGCCAGGCTTTCAATCTCAGGCTCCTGTGGGCGTAATAAGAGATATAATGAGGACAGTAGTGCATGTGAGGAAATAGACACAGTCACAGATAGGTGCAAACATAATACTGTGCTGTTCCAGTAGTAATAGTGCATAACACTAAAAATGCTCTAAACTGACCTCATTTTTACACAATTATATAACTGTCTGTAGGCATCAAGGCCATTAAACTGCCTCAGAATTATGTCTAGAATGTCTGCAGTGAAATGCGGCAATAAGTCACGACATTTTTCATCCCTTCTTTCTCAACAGACGACAATATCACTGTCGTTTGCACAATAAACTGTGAAGAGTTTGCATGTTCTCCCTGAGTTGGGGATGGATGAATACCTGACCAGTTTATTTTTTAGTATTTACACATTAAATAATATTGTATAATAACAATACAGCACTTGTATGTATATATCCATCTTTTATTCTTTATATGTATTATTATTATTATTATTATTATTATTATTATTAGGGCCCGAGCCCTACTGTCATTTTTCATTATTATTATTCTTACAAAAAAGTGATCACATTTTTGAGGTACTAAACACATTCAATCAGAACTGGCCAAAAAAGATGATATTTTGAGAGAATTGTACATGTGAATAGTAAAATGACTCAATGGCGCCCCCTTGAAAATTGCATTTGCTCCCAGCTGGCACTGATGACATCATCACTGTGGAACTTCTGCAAAATTCTGGCATCATTACTCTCTACAGTGATGACATCATCATCACAGACAGACAGAGATTCCTTGCTTTAACAGAGAGATCCGCCTTGCATCCAACGCTGCACTGTTAAAGTACTTCACACGTTCATATTTTTATTTTAAACATGCATGTTTATTTGGTTGTGTTATAAAACAATCTTAACAATAAAGTTGAATCTTTATAGATTGAAATATTCCTTTTAGCAGCCTGTTCACTTGGATGATGTACTATGCTTATGGAAGTTTGTAGAGCTAAGTAGATGCTTATTACTTATCGTGTCTTTCATTTGTTTGCCAAAAAATGAGTTATGGTAAAAGGAAATCATATATATTTGCACAGAACATTACAGGAAAGTTTGTGATTAAATCCTTGAAAATGGTCAGCTACGTCTCAACACTTCAAAATTTCTGCCACACCCCGACATGCAACACACCTCAACGTGCGCCACTTCCCGACATGCGTGTGGTTGCGAGTTTCTTTTCGTTTAGTCTTATCTCGTTATTTTCTTATCATGTTTGTTCCGATCAAAAAAAAGAAATACTCATTATGACCCAATGCACTAAAAAAGTTTTTTTTGTTTGATGTAATTTGGAATTTGTTGTACACTTTTTATACTAATTGCCATTCACTGTACTCCATCATTCCCTGACCATAAATCTATTGTTATTTGGTTTGTTTGGTTAGGACAGAAAATAGTGGCAAAAGGTTCTTCAGTTTATTCCAGTTACATTAAAACAGGAAAGCTCAGTTTTCCTTCCATTCTTTACTCAGGCTTGCTTCAGTGTAATGTGTCAGTTATTTTTAGCAAAGGTTAAAAGCCAACCTCTGACTTTCTGCTGGCACTCCCCTCCTCCTCAGACCCCCTCTTCTCTTCTGGTGTCTTATGAGCGATCATCTGCAGCTCCTGCTCTTCAGGACTCCTCCGAGCTTCTCTTTTCTCCTCCTCTGTTTCCTCTGCGACCTCCTTTGAATGATGAGGCACTTCCTGCTGTTCGCTGACCTCTTGGATCCGCGATCCGACTGCTTTCTTCCTCAGAGACGGAGACTTGGGACTCTTGGCCCAGCGTTTCAGGTTCTCCTCGTGCTCTCTCTTGGCCTCCTCGTGTCTGCGTTCATGTTGATGGGAGATGAGTGCTGATCTTCTGTCTTTCTCCTCCTCGTGTTCTTGATTGGATTTCTTCTCTTTTGTTTTGCTTGTGCGTGGCTCTCTCTTTTCACCAGATTCAACACCTGAGGACAAACAAAATAGCCTTAATGTTTAATCACTGGTACAAGTCAAACACTAAGAGTCTCCAGAATCATTCCAGCAAGTTCTTTTTGTTTTTTGTTATTCAGACAACTGTTTTTCAGGAAATTTACTTTGATCTCCTGACATGTTTCGACTGTCAACTGCCAGTCTTCTTCAGAGGCGTCTGTTATTTGCTTTGATGCACCCTTGACTTCCATATAATAATTCCTGCAAGCTCTTTTTGAATAATATGTAAAGGTTTTGTTTATTCAGACAACTGTTTTTCAGGAAATTTACTTTGATCTCCTGACATGTTTCGACTGTCAATTGCCAGTCTTCTATGAAGGCGTTTGCTGATCGCTTTGATGTGTCCTTGACTTCCGTGTCATAAGTGAATTTCCTAAGAAATAGTTGTTTGAATAAATGAAACTTCAACATATTATTTAAAAAGAAGACAAAAAGAACTTGCTGGAATTATTAAGTGGAAGTCAAGGATACATCAAGCAATCAGCAGATGCCTCTGTAAAAGACTGGCAGTTGACAGTTGAAACATGTGAGGAGATCAAAGCCAATTTCCTGAAAAACAGTTGCCCTTGACTTTTGTATAATAATTCCAGCAACAAATCAAAGTACATATCATGACCAAAAAAATTGCCTATTTAAATGAAACCTTAAGATAATTTTTACTTTCATCTCTTGCTGGAATTATTACACTCTTGTCAAGGACACATCAAAGCAATCAGCAGGCGCCTCTGAAGAAGACTGGCAGTTGACAGTCAAAACATGTTAGGAGATCAAAGCTAATTTCCTGAAAAACAGTTGTCTGAGTAAATAAAACCTTAACATTTAGTCTTCAGAATCAGCAGGAATCCTTTTACTGTAATGAAAGGCTTTGTGCCAGCTGGCAGGAATGACCACGCTAATGCAAGCTGAGTCAAATGAGAAACTACAGCCTGCCTGGGGCCATTAGATGTATTGGCTGGAGCTCTAGGTTACAAACGTTACAGTTTGAAGTTTTCTTGTAAATAAAAAAAAAAGAAAAGAAAAAGATGTTGTTTCATATTTTGTTTGGTGAAAAGAAGAGCCATCTGCATCTTGACAGCCGTTTGGTTTAAGAATGGTTTACAGTTTCTGGTGAATGGGATTTGCTGTATCTGAACGCAGGGGCTCAGATGGATTTTCAAACATGGTGATACTTATTCACTGATGCTGCTGCTGCCAGAATGCCAGTGAGGAGGCTGAATTTCATCATGTAAATGGAAGCACTTCAATCAATCAACTGCTTCTGTAGTGGCGTTCAGTTTCATTTATAAGCCACTCCTTCATTTCTCCCCCTCTCCCTGTCTCCTAACTCCCCGCTTTTATACCTCATTGCATTTTTCAATCTGCTGAGATTTCATTTTGATGTCTTGGTTTTAAATACACAGGACAAAGTGAGCTCTAAATCAGCATGTTTTTTTGGCATTTTAATTGCTTTCTTACATTGATGTTTCTTTAAATTTTTTGCTGTTGTTGTTGTTGTTGGAATAAAAAGAAAAAAATCAGGATAATCAGCTTGCCTCTTTTATCTTCATTCACATTTTCTTCCTTTACTCGTCTTTCATCAGATCCATCTTCCTCCTTCTCTCTCCTCCTCACTGACTCAGAGATGTGACTTCTAGGCTTCTCATCATGTTCCTTTTTCACCTGAGCTCCTTCAAATTCATCCTTCTCTTCATCTTCCACAATGTCATTCATCTTTTCATAGGCTCCGCCTTCATTATCGGTCATCTTCTTTTGAAATAGGATGGATTTATCTCCTGGGCCTCCCAAAGCTTCCAGCATGGATTGATCTGAAATCAGGGGATGAAAAAGGTTCTGATTTACTTGATTTTCCAGTTACACACATGCAGAAGGCTTAAATAAAGCATGGATCTTTATTAGAGGGACATCACAGGGATGAATGGAATTCAAATGGACTTCAGCACATTATTAAATCAGTTTAATTGTCCTTTTTCTTTTTCTTTTTTTTTTTTTTTACATCAAACCCACCAGCAACGTCATTTGCAGTCTGAAGAGTTTGTGTCGTCAACGAGGGAAGACGAGCATCTCCCTGGAGCTGTGCTCTCTCCTGACCGCCTAGAATAACAAAAATCAGTATGAGTAAGCCATCCATTTGTTTAATCTCTGCACACACTCACATAAACACACACATACGTCAGCTCTGAGTTATGACTCACCTTGAACTGCGATCTCCTGCAACTCCTTCAGAAAGTTGCGATGACGTAGGATTGTAACGAGCCTGTCATCTGCAAACACATATTTAGAGTATGACTTTATATTGTGGGAGGGTTCCTCACAGGAAACCTTTACACGTCACCACATAGCAGGGGTTCTCAACCTAAGGGTCACGAGACACTGGGAAGGGGTCGCCAAATGCCTTCAAGTGACTATAAGAATTTTTTTTTTTTTTAACAACTTAAGCCCATTTTGGGTCATTTTTACCCATTTTCTGCAACTACACTAAACTTGCCATATTTTAACCTATTTTTCATCACTTTTTCTTGACATATTTTTGCTCCTTTTAAAGCATTTTTGCTACTCCCATTACTGCCACTTCTCCATCTATATTGCTTTATACTGCACATTCTTTCCACTTTCAAGACATTTTCAGCACTTAATATAAACCACTTTTTCCACCTAATGTTGCATTTGTTGACCCATTATTTTCTTTTAATCTCTTTACACCATATTTAATGCTTATCTTTGCCAACTTAACAAGATTCATGATTTATCATGCCCATTATTTGGCAGTTTAAACTGAATGTTCCTACTTTTTTTTTGCACTTTTAAGCCAATATTGACAATTTTAATACTTTTTATCACTTTTTCTGTTCGTTTTTTGCAACTTTTAACCAATTTCTGTGGTTTTTAAAATTTTTGGTCACTTTTGACCCGTTTTATTTCTGATTAGAACAATGATTTACATCTTTAAGATGACTACCGATACTGGGGCGAAATACAAAATAGTTTGATTTTAAATGGGCCGCAGATTTTATGCAGGAAAATGAGCAATTTCAACATTAATGTCCCAATGTTTGCTCTTAGACGTATAAATGATACCTAAAGCGCTGACAATATCCAAGCCATAAGTGATTGATATCAATCTGCAGAATTTTCTCTTTTACATTTTCTTGATTTTTGTGTAGAATTTTTATCTAATTTGGCGAGATTTAAAATGACTGCAGTTACAGGATAAAAGCATGGGGGAAATTGCCATCCTCCAAATAATGTGGAGTTTCATTGAATTTATGTATTCAGAAGGGCTGAGATATTGACAACCAAATTATTTGGTATATTACACAATAATTCATGTTTTTTCCGTCTTTTTTTACTTTTTCCTTCGGGCCAAATTGGATGGTCTAAAGGGTCGAATTTGGCCCCCTGTCCTTGAGTTTGACACATGCCTTAAGGTGTAGAACACAGATATGTCTCATTTTATTTCATTTAACACTTTACTTTCTCAAGGAAAAAGGACATTTTGCTTGGGTGGTTTACTCTGACTTAATTGCCCTGAAATTTAGTCCTTCAAAGCAGGAGAATAATCAATCATTGGGCCCTCAGAGGTTCTCTCACTGGGGTAATGCAGCAGGGCACTTTGTGCTGACCCTCCAAACAGACTGCTTGGCTGCACTGTGCTGAGTTTAGCTATCATTCCCCTCCTCTTATATTCTTTCACTCCATCTCTCCCTCTTCTCATCCAGTCTTCCTATCCAACATTTCCACTGGCGGTGCACGGTTTCACCTTCTTCACTGCTCCAAACACAGAATGGACCTCAATTGATTTTTTTTTTTTTCTCTCACAAGGACAGCTTGAAGGTCATACTTTGGAAATGTAATGGAATGAACTCGTGCTTTTGACCTTCGCTTGAGTTTTTTTCTCCCATCAATCACTGCATCAATCCATTAACCTTATGAAAATTTAATGTTCATCCCCCGATTTCATGATTTTTCCAATAACGGCTGACCTGTTTAGCGCCATTGCCTTTGTGACAATAATGGTGATAAGGACTAATTGAAATGACATGAAGCTGCAAAAAATCATACATTTAATATTCATTTGTTTTTTCAAATAAACCAGAACTAACAAAAAAAAAAAAAACCATCCTTAATGCTGGTGTAAAGGGATAAAGTTGGGTCATAGTTTTTAGCCGCCAAACTGGAAGACATTTTAGACAATTCTTTGTGTTCTCCTTTGTGGGAAAAGGTTACAAAAGGTTAAATAATGTTCCAACAAATTAAGCTCCCAACTCTTCTTGCGCAACATCTTTACAGAGTTCAGACTCCAAAATCTTATAGAAAGAATTTCCCTGAGACTTCAAGTAAGACTGTTGTAGCTGCAAAGGGTGGAGCAACTTGTTGTAAAACTGAATCAATGAAATATTGGATGTTTTACTGTTTAATTACAAATTTTAGCAATGCATTGTAGGATCCCATCAGTTAACAAACAAAAACTTGAATTAATATTGTACGTGGATTGTTGTGCTCTTGTTTATGTCAGATAATACCAAGAAATGGACAATAGGATGTGACAATTTAACGTGAAATCAAAAAATGTGTTTTTTTATGTATAAAATGTGAAAATTAAATCGGTTTCCCATCGTTCCTGTATTTCTTTGTTGTTCTTACCTGTCTTCAACGTGCTCAAACACTCCTGACTGACTGGGATGACGTGTGACCTTGACAGCACATCAGCCAACACTTCCACGATGCATTTCATCACCTGTGGAGGCAAACAAACCCACACGTGAAAATATGTGCCTTTCACTTTCAGTGCGTCTCATTGCTCTTGAAACACTGCAGACAAGCACTGATTATAGCAATCAAACTGAATTATGGAGCAGATTTGCCACAGACGCTCCGAAAACACTCCCTTTATCTAGAAATGTGAAATCCCTTTTGATGGCGAGATCAAAAATATTTCCAATTCCTTGTATCATGCAGCAATGTCACTTCTTTCCCTCTGTTATATTCAGCCTCCCAAATGCTTTTATTTTAAATATCAGTCACTCCTAGTCAGCTTTTTGGTTTGTTTCCAACATGTACATTCATATGTGTATGAGCGAGAGAGATGGATCTACCATTCTCTGTACTAACCACAGAGGTCAGACTCACTGTTGCTTTCTAATTAATGTCTTATTGATTCAGCAAACTCAGACAGATCTTTCTCTTAGTGGACTAAGTGCCTTAAATTGTTAAACTACCCACACTAAGTATTTATATTCCTGCTGTTTGAATTGTCCTGAAAGCATGAATAAAGACAAAATACAAATGTATGATCAAAGTTAGCAAGATTGTGGCAGATTCCACAGATTGACTGACACACTACCAACATACAAATATATATATTTTTTTACTTTACTCTCATGTTTTGTGTTATTTATCATCCTGCAGCATTACAAAAGAATATTGAGTAATATTGTGGATGTGAGCCAAAAAGCACATTATGACTCTTCTTCGCTGCAGCTATTGTGTGGATTTTCTTAGCGTGCTGCGTTCTTTATTAGTCAAAAGAAGGAAAAGTAATGAACCGGCAAGGGTACAATGCCTGATCCAACACATGAGCTACTGTTAATTATAATGCTGAACAAGTAAAAGCTGGTTCTAATTTATTTAGGAGCGTCACAATCTCATTAAACCTCCAAAAAAAAGGGTCTAAGCGTCCTATTTTCTAACTTCTAATCACAACTATTTAGCATTTTAAATGGGTTAGGTTTTGTCCTGTTCATATTTTCTTATATTCCTGACATATATGGAATGAATATGGATTAAAAAACGTGCAATAATTCACATTTAAGAGCAATCCACTATCTGTGCCATATTTATTTATCTGATTGACAGGTCAGCTTATATTTTTATATTGCGGATTATGGTGTTATATATTTATATTTATTTTTCCAATATTTTATTTGAGTGTGTCATATGTCATTCCTCATTTCTTCATTCTTGGAAATCACCTTAATTTCATTGTATATGTTTTACAATGACATCGGCGTATATTGATATGATATAATTCAGTTTACCTTTACGTCCTCATTCTCCAGCTGGCTTGAAGTCACTGGCAATGATAGAACTGCAAAGAAAAGAAGGACAATCATCATCATCATCATCATCATTATCTCACTCTGCTATCTCCTGATGAGGGATGGAATGAATGCCGCTGTCCACGGTGCTGAATCATGACCCTCTGATCTCTGCTTTCCTCCCTCACTGCCTCTGTGTCCGAACTCTTTTATTCAGCTGAGCTCTCTTACCGCAGCTAAACAGCGCTGTCAGAAGTACCAACAATCCCCTTTGTGCCATGATTGGAGACGAAGCGCGTAAAGCTCTCCAGGAACCCAGCGCTTGAGTCAGAAAGATGAGCCTGGAAGGTTTACGGACGCATCCTGAGATCAAGCTGGTGAAGACGTTCTACAGCGTCAGTGAGCTGACAGCGTCTGTCCTCTCTGCGCTGCCCCTGACAGCAGCTTTTATTTCAGGAGAGAGAGGAAGTGACATCACACTCATAAACACACCTTAGTGTATTCTAGAACAATGAATTGGATGGATAAGGATTCAGACGTTATATTTTCTCTTTTCACACAAAAAGTAATTAAGAATGCATGTGGATGTTGGAAACTTTTAAAAATGATATTTCATAAAATCACACATTTGAAATCCATATATCACAGTTAGTCATGTTTTTCTTTTCACATTTCTACACATGCCATCGAAGGTCAACGCTACATGTAGTGCAATCTTTTTGCGACAGCATTGCATGTATTATTATTGCAATTTAAAAAAAAAAATTTTTGATCATCACCAGCCCTCCCCAAGGAAGGGTAAGAAAATCTTTATGAAAGGGAGAATATAGAAAAGAGAGGGCAGCGTTCACCTATAGCTGAGGGGACAGGGGACAGGGAAGAGGGAGTCAGGGTAGGACAATGGGAAAGTCAACTGTTTTAAGGTGGGAGTGCAATGTGGTGTTACAGATGTACTCATTGTGTAGTGTGCTAAGTTAAGCCAGGCTGGTTTTGATTTATTTTATTTTTTTCAACACTAGGCTATACTATCTGATTTAGTTCTCTATATTTTATTTTGTAAATATTACAAATGATAATATATTTATAGGTTATGCTTCTCAGTTTTTTTAGTTTTTGGGGTTTTTTGTTTTTGTTTTGTGAATATGAATTGTGTAAATACAGCACTATAAAATGAAGAAAGAGGGGCAGGATTTCTTTTAAGTGCCACCTACTCCTTTTGAGTGGCAACTTTGTATTATTTTCCTTCTGTAATCTTTGTTTTATTGATATGCTTCACAAATTAACTAAATAAATAAATATTATGTCATTTTTTTCTTAGTATTTATTTTATGGCACAGTTCTTTGGTGGATCATTTGCTTATTTTAACTGTGAATGTCTGCTGCTTGTTGTGTCTGAAGGCACACACATTTCTTTATGTGAAGAGACACCTTCACTATGTCTCCACATATCATCATGCCCTGAGAACAGTTGGATAGTCACAGAGCTGACCTGCAGTTTTATAAAGACTGGGAGTGTTGCTTGGCAACACCTCACTGTAGTGTGCATACCTGCTTTCATGGAACTGGGAATTGCACAGGCTGTAATGTCAGTGTATATCATATTATTATTTTTATTATTATTATTATTGTTTTAATTATTTTGTTTACTATTGTTGCTATTTTTTATTTATTATTATTGTTTTTTTTAATTTATTATTGTTTTTTTTTTATTGTTAAACATTATCATTGCAACATAGCTTGTTTTATGTTAAACAACATTCTGAGTGAATCAGTATACCAGTCCTTATAGCAAATTGCAACAAATATTTATAAGTATAGCAAATTATTTCGTAAAATAATTATTGTAATTTGTAATATGCAAATCAATAGTGCAGCCCTGTTTTTACAATATCAAATATTGCATGAAGCAAAACCTTTTTTTCAGCACAATCAAGGGTTTTGGGTCTTTTCTTGTGGCAAAATGTTTTTCTGTTAACTACTTCACCATAAAACTGTCTTTAATCAGGAGTCATATTGTATAGGATAGGTTAAAGTTAATGTAAAAAAGCAAAACAACGATATTTTCTAATGAAAAAATGTCAGAATAATCTAAATTTAATTAAACTATTTAATTCCAAAGTAAATGTCTCCAGTTGTGAAGTAAATTGCGCATGTATTTTACTGTCCCTTTACATAAGAGCCTTCTACAAACATGAAACAGCTTGTTTGCTTACGTCAACCTTTACGGGCTCAGATTATACCAAATGTACACAAGCCTGGGAGTTCATTTATTCTTTTGTTAGTGACACATTCAACAAAGTGGTTGACAAAGTGGGGAGGTGGGACTGTTTGCTGTTTCATCGCTAACGCTCCACTGAGATCCTGAAGATCTAATTATGCTCTAATGGTGAGAGAGACAATAAAAGCAGAGCTGCGTCAGAGCCGAATCCATATTTGCTTCGGATAAAGCCAGGAGAGCTTTGTTCAAACATGGAGAGGCTTTTTTTTCTGAATACAACAATGAGGTCTTTATGAAATCCAAGCAGCAGCTGATTGAAATTCATCTTGTTGAAACATCGAAGAGCTGGGTCAGAAGGAAATGAAGCCGGAATTTTATCTTCTAGATCTGCCAGGAGATTAACATTATAATTTCCCCTCCAATTCACCACCTTTAATTCTGACAAAGGTATTAATATTTTAAAATGAATCCCTTTAATATTAATGTGTTTTTCTGACACCACAGGCTCTCTATGATGCACTCATCCTGTTTTGTATTTATTAGCTGCACAATCTAAACTGTATACATCTACTTGTACTCATAACACCAAGCGTTTCAAAAAATTCTTACTTATTTTACTACAGATGACATTATTATTGTTAATAATTTGTCAATTCTTGTTATAATGATTGGTTTTTCAACCTTGAGGTTGTGATACCATGTGGGGTCACCTGGAATTTAAATAGGGTCACCTGAAAAGTCTAGTAATTGATTACATTTTTTTAAAAAGTTGCTGAATATTTTCTTTTTTATCATTCTTTTCAAGAAATAAAACAACACAAAACTGTGTTCTGTATTTTCACTTTCTCAAATATAAATCTAAAATATGGTAATATAATATATAATGTAATATAATATAGTGTTAAAAACATAATAATAATAATAATAATAATAATAATAATAATAATAATAATAATAATAATAATAATAATAATAATAATAATAATAATAATAATGTTAAAATAAATAAGTATAGCAAACAAATTCCAGAAGTAAGATAATGTCAGAAATTTGTGATATTAAAATGGGGCAACAATCCAAAAAAGGTTGGGACTAATGCGTCACATGGCTTTATTGTTATGATAAGTATAAGTCAAGGTTTGTTTAAAATATACATTTTTGTGCTTCTCTGTTCCATTCAAACTAGTTCAAATCTTGTATTGTAACCTTAGAAGAACCTTTAACTATAACCACCAGCTGCTTTTACTATTATATTCAACTGTGTCAACACACTGAGTTTGTACTGTGTGATCTGTTTACTAGAAAGCATAATGAATAGGACAATACAATCATCCACAGTGGATGGAAAGATACATACTTAGCCTCGTTTAGTGAAAGCAATTACATCATTGCTGGAAAAGAAGGGACACTGTGTACAAATTAGAGTGATTTGTTCAGCAGTGGCTGTTCAGGTGAAACTGATTCACACATCAGGGACTTCTGATCAGCAGCAGCAACAACCTAGAAATCCACCAACTAAACCATTTTCAGCATTAAAATGACTTGTTTATAAATAAATGTTTTAATAAATCTCTCATGCTTCTATTCTAGGGTCACTTTAATAACATTGACTGTTGTATTAAAAAAAAAAAAACAAAGTAGTCTTTAGATTAATGGTTCTTAACCTGTGGTTAAGTCAGTGGTCAGCAGGTGTCAAGACAAAACACAGTAAAAATGTGTTAAACACAATAGATTTCCATGATAAACTAGTATACTAAAATATAATCCCCATGACAACAATTTGCAAGTTTCATGCCTCTGATTTGGGGTGTTTATGTTATTCTCATTTTCCACATTTTCTCATTTTTTATGCCATACTGCTTTTGCATCAAAGTTTAAGTATGCACATCATATTTGCAGTAGTTTTTAAGGTCTTATGATGGCCTTATCTCAGAAAAAAAGTCTATTTTTTTAATTATGCCTTACCTTACCAAATTTGATGCCTTACAATAGCCTTACCTCTGATTTGGGGTGTTTGTCATTTTTTTTCCCTTTTTATAGTTTTTCTTATTTTTCATGCATTCCTGGTATTTCATCCCAGTTCAAGTATGCACATCATATTTAGACTAGTTTTTAGGGTGTTGTGATAGCCTTATCTCAGAAAAGAAAAATCCAAAATTTTTCACTTTTTATGCCTTACTATAGCCTTATCTCTGATTTAGGGTTTTTGTCATTTTTCTCATTACTCATGCCTTACTGGATTTTCATCCATGTTCAAGTATGCACCTCATATTTAGACTAGTTCTTAGGGTGTTGTGATAGCCTTATCTCAGAAAAAAAAATAAAAATAATTTTCATTTTTCATGCCTTAACACAATTTGGGGTTATTGTCATTTTTTTTTTTTCTCATTTTCTTCTTTTTCTCATTTAACATGCCTTACTGCATTTTCATCCCAGTATAAGTATGCACATCATATTTGGACTAGTTTTAAGAGTGTTGTGATAGCTTTATCTCAAAGAAAAAAATCCAAAATTTTTCACATTTTATGCCTTACTATAGCCTGAGCTCTGTTTTGGGGTGTTTGTCATTTTCCACTTTTTCTCAAGTTCATGCCTTACTGAATTTTCATCCCATTTCATATATGCACATCATATTTAGACTTGTTCTTAGGGTTTTGTGATAGCCTTATCTCAGAAAAAAAAATCTAAATTTTTTTTAAATTTTTATGCCTTACTATAGCCTTACCTCTGTTTTGGGGTGTTTGTCATTTTCTACTTTTTCTCAATGTCATGCCTTACTGAATTTTCATCCCAGTTCAAATATGCACATCATATTTAGACTAGTTCTTAGGGTGTTATGATAACCTTATCTCAGACCAAAAAAAAATCAATTTTTATGCCTTACCTCTGTTTTGGGGTGTTTGTCATTTTCTACTTTTTCTCATTTTCATGCCTTACTGAATTTTCATCCCAGTTCAAGTATGCACATCATATTTAGACTAGTTCATAGGGTGTTGTGATAGCCTTATCTCAGAAAGAAAATCTAATTTTTTTTTTCAATTTTTATGCCTTACTATAGCCTTACCTCTGTTTTTGGGTTTTTTGTCATTTTTCTCAATTTTCTTGCCTTAATGAATTTTCATCCCATTTCATTTATGCACATCATATTTAGACTAGTTCTTATGGTGTTGTGATAGCCTTATATCAGAAAAAAAACATCCAAAATTTTTCAATTTTTATGCCTTACTATAGCCTTACCTCTGATTTGAGATGTTTGTCATTTTTTCCTCATTTTCTACTTTTTCTCATTTTCATGCCTTACTGAATTTTCATCCAAGTTCAAGTATGCAAATCATATTTAGACTAGTTCTTATGGTGTTGTGATAGCCTTAATTCAGAAAAAAAAATCCACGTTTTTTTTCAAATTTTCATGCCTTACCATGGCCTTTCCTCTGATTTGGGGTGTTTGTCATTTTTCTCATTTTTCATACATTACTGCATTTTCATCCCAGTTTAAGTATGCACATCATATTTGGACTAGATTTAGAAGTGTTGTGATAACTTTATCTCAGTTAAAAAAAAATCCAAAATTTTTCACTTTTTATGCCTTACTATATAGCCTTACCTCTTTTTTGGGGTTATTGTCATTTTTCTCATTTTTCTCAATTTCATGCCTTACTGAATTTTCATCCCATTTCATATATGCACATCATATTTAGACTAGTTCTTAGGGTGTTGTGATAGCCTTATATCAGAAAAAAAAAATCCACGTTTTTTCAAATTTTCATGCCTTACCATAGCCTTTCCTCTGATTTGGGGTGTTTGTCATTTTTCTTACATTACTGCATTTTCATCCCAGTTTAAGTATGCATATCATATTTGGACTAGATTTAAGAGTGTTGTGATAACTTTATCTCAGTTAAAAAAAATTCAAATTGTTTTACTTTTTATGCCTTACCTCTGATTTAAGATGTTTGTCATTTTTTCCTCATTTTCTACTTTTTCTCATTTTCATGCCTTACTGAATTTTCATCCAATTTCAAGTATGCACATCTTATTTAGACTAGATCTTAGGGTGTTGTGATAGCCTTATCTCAGAAAAAAAAAAAATCAATTTTTTTTTTCAATTTTTATGCCTTACCTCTGATTTGGGGTGTTTGTCATTTTTTTCATTTTTCATGCCTTTTTTGCATTTTCGTCCCAGTATAAGTATGCACATCACATTTAGACTAGTTCTTAGGGTGTTATGATAGCCTTATCTCAGAAAAAAAAAAGTCAAAATTATTTTTCAATTTTTATGCCTTACCTCTGATTTGGGGTGTTTGTCATTTTTCTCATTTTTCACTATTTCATGCCTCACTAAATTTTCATCCCAGTTCAAGTATGCACATCATATTTGGACTAGTTCTTAGGGTATTGTGATAGCCTTATCTCAGAAAAAAAAAATCAATTTTTTTTTTCAATTTTTATGCCTTACTGTAACGACGAGGTGACGTTACACATGGACTGTTATAATGTATACATGGTAAATTGTGTGAACAGACTGGCAGTACTTAATGAAATTAAGAAGACACATTCTGTTGTATTGATTTAATGAATTTGCTTAAATTGACATCATGAGGACAGGTGATGAAGCACATGGTTCAGGCCACAGGGTTTCAGCATTCATCTAGTGATAAAAACAGAAAATACATTTTAAGATAATTGATAAATAACTTAGCAGTGACATGATAGATAAAACCATTAAATATGTTCTCTTATTCTGGGTGTGATTGAAATGAAATATACAGCAATGCTTACCTGTGCATGGTCTCTTCCTTTTTCCTGTGGTGTCCTGGTGAAAGAATTCCCCGGGGACTGTGGACACCTTTTTATATTTCCAGGTGGGAGAGACCAAGAGGGACTAAGGAACAGGGGAGCTTGATGTTTAGAAATCAATATAAATAATTAGTTTAATCTTTTAGGGGATCTGAAAAAGGGTAATTATATTAATAGAGGGTTATTGTTTATGATGGTGTCTGTTAAGAATTATTTGTGTAAATATTTATGTTGTACTTTTAATATTTAAATAAAATGTCACCCCACGCTTGGTACAGGCTAATTAAGGATGCACCTGTATATAGGGACCTCCATTCTGGTCAGTATTGGGTTGAGTGGAGATTGAAATGCACTGTGCTTGTGGTGCCAATGGAAAATAAAAAGACAAAAACCTGATGCATCAAAACTCTGGGGCCTGGTTGCCTCATTGATTGCCTCCACTGCTACGGTTGCTCTTTGACACTTACTATAGCCTTACCTCTGATTTGGGGTTTTTGTCATTTTTCTCATTTTTCATGCCTTACTGCATTTTCATCCCAGTATAAGTATGCACATCATATTTGGAGTAGTTTTAAGAGTGTTGTGATGGCTTTATCTAAAAAAAAAAAAAAATCCAAAGTTTTTCAAATTTTTGTGCCTTACTATAGCCTTACCTCTGTTTTGGGGTGTTTGTCATTTTCTACTTTTTCTAAATTTCATGCCTTACTGAATTTTCATCCCAGTTTAAGTATGCACATCATATTTAGACTAGTTCTTAGGGTATTGTGATAGCCTTATCTCAGAAAAAAAAAAATCAATTTTTTTTTTCAATTTTTATGCCTTACTATGCCTTACCTTTGATTTGGGGTTTTTGTCATTTTTTCTCATTTTTCATGCCTTACTGAAATTTCATCCCAGTTCAAGTATGCACATCATATTTAGACTAGTTATTAGGGTGTTGTGATAGCCTTATCTCAGAAAAGAAAAATCTAATTTTTATTTCAATTTTTATGCCTTACTATAGCCTTACCTCTAATTTGGGGTTTTTGTCATTTTTCTCATTTTTCATGCCTTACTGCATTTTCATCCCAGTATAAGTATGCACATCATATTTGGAGTAGTTTTAAGAGTGTTGTGATGGCTTTATCTAAAAAAAAAATTATCCAAAGTTTTTCAATTTTTATGCCTTACTATAGCCTTACCTCTGTTTTGGGGTGTTTGTCATTTTCTACTTTTTCTAAATTTCATGCCTTACTGAATTTTCATCCCAGTTTAAGTATGCACATCATATTTAGACTAGTTCTTAGGGTATTGTGATAGCCTTATCTCAGAAAAAAAAAATCTAATTTTTTTTTCAATTTTTATGCCTTACTATAGCCTTACCTTTGATTTGGGGTTTTTGTCATTTTTCTAATTTTTCATGCCTTACTGCATTTTCATCCCAGTATAAGTATGCACATCATATTTGGAGTAGTTTTAAGAGTGTTGTGATGGCTTTATCTAAAAAAAAAAAAAATCCAAAGTTTTTCAATTTTTCTGCCTTACTATAGCCTTACCTCTGTTTTGGGGTGTTTGTCATTTTCTACTTTTTCTCAATTTCATGCCTTACTGAAATTTCATCCCAGTTCAAGTATGCACATCATATTTAGACTAGTTATTAGGGTGTTGTGATAAACTTATCTCAGAAAAAAAAAATCTAATTTTTATTTCAATTTTTATGCCTTACTATAGCCTTACCTCTAATTTGGGGTTTTTGTCATTTTTCTCAATTTCATGCCTTACTGAATTTTCATCCCAGTTCAAGTATGCACATCTTATTTAGACTAGATCTTAGGGTGTTGTGATAGCCTTATTTCAGAAAAAAAAATCTAATTTTTTTTTCAATTTTTATGCCTTACTATAGCCTTACCTTTGAATTGGGGTTTTTGTCATTTTTCTCATTTTTCATGCCTTACTGCATTTTCATCCCAGTATAAGTATGCACATCATATTTGGAGTAGTTTTAAGAGTGTTGTGATAGCTTTATCTAAAAAAAAAAAAATCCAAAGTTTTTTCAATTTTTATGCCTTACTATAGCCTTACCTCTAATTTGGGGTTTTTGTCATTTTTCTCATTTTTCTCAATTTCATGCCTTACTGAATTTTCATCCCAGTTCAAGTATGCACATCTTATTTAGACTAGATCTTAGGGTGTTGTGATAGCCTTATCTCAGAAAAAAAAAATCTAATTTTTTTTTTCAATTTTTATGCCTTACCTTTGATTTGGGGTTTTTGTCATTTTTCTCATTTTTCATGCCTTACTGCATTTTCATCCCAGTATAAGTATGCACATCATATTTG
The DNA here is from genome assembly GCF_900634775.1 of Gouania willdenowi. Taxonomy (NCBI): domain Eukaryota; kingdom Metazoa; phylum Chordata; class Actinopteri; order Blenniiformes; family Gobiesocidae; genus Gouania; species Gouania willdenowi. The sequence continues at coordinate 16,348,226 of NC_041066.1, forward strand.
GAGTAGTTTTAAGAGTGTTGTGATAGCTTTATCTAAAAAAAAAAAAAATCCAAAGTTTTTCAATTGTTATGCCTTACTATAGCCTTACCTCTGTTTTGGGGTGTTTGTCATTTTCTACTTTTTCTAAATTTCATGCCTTACTGAATTTTCATCCCAGTTTAAGTATGCACATCATATTTAGACTAGTTCTTAGGGTATTGTGATAGCCTTATCTCAGAAAAAAAAAATCTAATTTTTTTTTTCAATTTTTATGCCTTACTATAGCCTTACCTTTGATTTGGGGTTTTTGTAATTTTTCTCATTTTTCATGCCTTACTGCATTTTCATCCCAGTATAAGTATGCACATCTTATTTGGAGTAGTTTTAAGAGTGTTGTGATAGCTTTATCTAAAAAAAAAAATCCAAAGTTTTTCAATTTTTATGCCTTACTATAGCCTTACCTCTGTTTTGGGGTGTTTGTCATTTTCTACTTTTTCTCAATTTAATGCCTTACTGAATTTTAATCCCAGTTCAAGTATGCACATCATATTTAGACTAGTTATTAGGGTATTGTGATAGCCTTATCTCAGCAAAAAAAAAAAAGCTAATTTTTTTTTTCAATTTTTATGCCTTACTATAGCTTTACCTTTAATTTGGGGTTTTTGTCATTTTTCTCATTTTTCTCAATTTCATGCCTTACTGAATTTTCATCCCAGTTCAAGTATGCACATCTTATTTAGACTAGATCTTAGGGTGTTGTGATAGCCTTATCTCAGAAAAAAAAAAATCTAATTTTTTTTCAATTTGGGGTTTTTGTCATTTTGTCATTTTTCTCATTTTTCATGCCTTACTGCATTTTCATCCCAGTATAAGTATGCACATCATATTTGGAGTAGTTTTAAGAGTGTTGTGATAGCTTTATCTAAAAAAAAAAAATTCAAAGTTTTTCAATTTTTATGCCTTACTATAGCCTTACCTCTGTTTTGGGGTTTTTGTCATTTTTCTCATTTTTCATGCCTTACTGCATTTTCATCCCAGTATAAGTATGCACATCATATTTGGAGTAGTTTTAACAGTGTTGTGATGGCTTTATCTAAAAAAAAAAATAATCCAAAGTTTTTCAATTTTTATGCCCTACTATAGCCTAACCTCTGTTTTGGGGTGTTTGTCATTTTCTACTTTTTCTAAATTTCATGCCTTACTGAATTTTCATCCCAGTTTAAGTATGCACATCATATTTAGACTAGTTCTTAGGGTATTGTGATAGCCTTATCTCAGAAAAAAAAAATCTAATTTTTTTTTCAATTTTTATGCCTTACTATAGCCTTACCTTTGATTTGGGGTTTTTGTCATTTTTCTCATTTTCATGCCTTACTGAATTTTCATCCCAGTATAAGTATGCACATCATATTTGGAGTAGTTTTAAGAGTGTTGTGATAGCTTTATCTAAAAAAAAAAAAAATCCAAAGTTTTTCAATTTTTATGCCTTACTATAGCCTTACCTCTGATTTGGGGTTTTTGTCATTTTTCTCATTTTTCATGCCTTACTGCATTTTCATCCCAGTATAAGTATGCACATCATATTTGGAGTAGTTTTAAGATTGTTGTGATGGCTTTATCTAAAAAAAAAAAAAATATCGAAAGTTTTTCAATTTTTGTGCCTTACTATAGCCTTACCTCTGTTTTGGGGTGTTGTCATTTTCTACTTTTTCTCAATTTCATGCCTTACTGAAATTTCATCCCAGTTCAAGTATGCACATTATATTTAGACTAGTTATTAGGGTGTTGTGATAGCCTTATCTCAGAAAAAAAAATCTAATTTTTATTTCAATTTTTATGCCTTACTATAGCCTTACCTCTAATTTGGGGTTTTTGTCATTTTTCTCAATTTCATGCCTTACTGAATTTTCATCCCAGTTCAAGTATGCACATCTTATTTAGACTAGATCTTAGGGTATTGTGATAGCCTTATCTCAGAAAAAAAAAATCTAATTTTTTTTTCAATTTTTATGCCTTACTATAGCCTTACCTCTAATTTGGGGTTTTTGTCATTTTTCTCATTTTTCTCAATTTCATGCCTTACTGAATTTTCATCCCAGTTCAAGTATGCACATCTTATTTAGACTAGATCTTAGTGTATTGTGATAGCCTTATTTCAGAAAAAAAAAATCTAATTTTTTTTTCAATTTTTATGCCTTACCTTTGATTTGGGGTTTTTGTCATTTTTCTCATTTTTCATGCCTTACTTCATTTTCATCCCAGTATAAGTATGCACATCATATTTGGAGTAGTTTTAAGAGTGTTGTGATAGCTTTAATTAAAAAAAAAAAAATCCAAAGTTTTTCAATTTTTATGCCTTACTATAGCCTTACCTCTGTTTTGGGGTGTTTGTCATTTTTCTCATTTTTCATGCCTTACTGCATTTTCATCCCAGTATAAGTATGCACATCATATTTGGAGTAGTTTTAAGAGTGTTGTGATGGCTTTATCAAAAAAAAAAAAATCCAATGTTTTTCAATTTTTATGCCTTACTATAGCCTTACCTCTGTTTTGGGGTGTTTGTCATTTTCTACTTTTTCTCAATTTCATGCCTTACTGAAATTTCATCCCAGTTTAAGTATGCACATCATATTTAGACTAGTTCTTAGGGTATTGTGATAGCCTTATCTCAGAAAAAAAAAATCTAATTTTTTTTTCAATTTTTATGCCTTACTATAGCCTTACCTTTGATTTGGGGTTTTTGTCATTTTTCTCATTTTCATGCCTTACTGAATTTTCATCCCAGTATAAGTATGCACATCATATTTGGAGTAGTTTTAAGAGTGTTGTGATAGCTTTATCTAAAAAAAAAAAAAATCCAAAGTTTTTCAATTTTTATGCCTTACTATAGCCTTACCTCTGTTTTGGGGTGTTTGTCATTTTCTACTTTTTCTAAATTTCATGCCTTACTGAATTTTCATCCCAGTTTAAGTATGCACATCATATTTAGACTAGTTCTTAGGGTATTGTGATAGCCTTATCTCAGAAAAAAAATTCTAAATTTTTTCAATTTTTATGCCTTACTATAGCCTTACCTTTGATTTGGGGTTTTTGTAATTTTTCTCATTTTTCATGCCTTACTGCATTTTCATCCCAGTATAAGTATGCACATCTTATTTGGAGTAGTTTTAAGAGTGTTGTGATAGCTTTATCTAAAAAAAAAAAATCCAAAGTTTTTCAATTTTTATGCCTTACTATAGCCTTACCTCTGTTTTGGGGTGTTTGTCATTTTCTACTTTTTCTCAATTTAATGCCTTACTGAATTTTAATCCCAGTTCAAGTATGCAGATCATATTTAGACTAGTTATTAGGGTATTGTGATAGCCTTATCTCAGCAAAAAAAAAAAAGCTAATTTTTTTTTCAATTTTTATGCCTTACTATAGCTTTACCTTTAATTTGGGGTTTTTGTCATTTTTCTCATTTTTCTCAATTTCATGCCTTACTGCATTTTCATCCCAGTATAAGTATGCACATCATATTTGGAGTAGTTTTAAGAGTGTTGTGATAGCTTTATCTAAAAAAAAAAAAATTCAAAGTTTTTCAATTTTTATGCCTTACTATAGCCTTACCTCTGTTTTGGGGTTTTTGTCATTTTTCTCATTTTTCATGCCTTACTGCATTTTCATCCCAGTATAAGTATGCACATCATATTTGGAGTAGTTTTAACAGTGTTGTGATGGCTTTATCTAAAAAAAAAAATAATCCAAAGTTTTTCAATTTTTATGCCCTACTATAGCCTAACCTCTGTTTTGGGGTGTTTGTCATTTTCTACTTTTTCTAAATTTCATGCCTTACTGAATTTTCATCCCAGTTTAAGTATGCACATCATATTTAGACTAGTTCTTAGGGTATTGTGATAGCCTTATCTCAGAAAAAAAAAATCTAATTTTTTTTTCAATTTTTATGCCTTACTATAGCCTTACCTTTGATTTGGGGTTTTTGTCATTTTTCCCATTTTCATGCCTTACTGAATTTTCATCCCAGTATAAGTATGCACATCATATTTGGAGTAGTTTTAAGAGTGTTGTGATAGCTTTATCTAAAAAAAAAAAAAATCCAAAGTTTTTCAATTTTTATGCCTTACTATAGCCTTACCTCTGTTTTGGGGTTTTTGTCATTTTTCTCATTTTTCATGCCTTACTGCATTTTCATCCCAGTATAAGTATGCACATCATATTTGGAGTAGTTTTAAGATTGTTGTGATGGCTTTATCTAAAAAAAAAAAAAATATCGAAAGTTTTTCAATTTTTGTGCCTTACTATAGCCTTACCTCTGTTTTGGGGTGTTGTCATTTTCTACTTTTTCTCAATTTCATGCCTTACTGAAATTTCATCCCAGTTCAAGTATGCACATTATATTTAGACTAGTTATTAGGGTGTTGTGATAGCCTTATCTCAGAAAAAAAAAATCTAATTTTTATTTCAATTTTTATGCCTTACTATAGCCTTACCTCTAATTTGGGGTTTTTGTCATTTTTCTCAATTTCATGCCTTACTGAATTTTCATCCCAGTTCAAGTATGCACATCTTATTTAGACTAGATCTTAGGGTATTGTGATAGCCTTATCTCAGAAAAAAAAAATCTAATTTTTTTTTCAATTTTTATGCCTTACTATAGCCTTACCTCTAATTTGGGGTTTTTGTCATTTTTCTCAATTTCATGCCTTACTGAATTTTCATCCCAGTTCAAGTATGAACATCTTATTTAGACTAGATCTTAGTGTATTGTGATAGCCTTATTTCAGAAAAAAAAAATCCACGTTTTTTCAAATTTTCATGCCTTACCATAGCCTTTCCTCTGATTTGGGGTGTTTGTCATTTTTCTTACATTACTGCATTTTCATCCCAGTTTAAGTATGCATATCATATTTGGACTAGATTTAAGAGTGTTGTGATAACTTTATCTCAGTTAAAAAAAATTCAAATTGTTTTACTTTTTATGCCTTACCTCTGATTTAAGATGTTTGTCATTTTTTCCTCATTTTCTACTTTTTCTCATTTTCATGCCTTACTGAATTTTCATCCAATTTCAAGTATGCACATCTTATTTAGACTAGATCTTAGGGTGTTGTGATAGCCTTATCTCAGAAAAAAAAAATCAATTTTTTTTTTCAATTTTTATGCCTTACCTCTGATTTGGGGTGTTTGTCATTTTTTTCATTTTTCATGCCTTTTTTGCATTTTCGTCCCAGTATAAGTATGCACATCACATTTAGACTAGTTCTTAGGGTGTTATGATAGCCTTATCTCAGAAAAAAAAAAGTCAAAATTATTTTTCAATTTTTATGCCTTACCTCTGATTTGGGGTGTTTGTCATTTTTCTCATTTTTCACTATTTCATGCCTCACTAAATTTTCATCCCAGTTCAAGTATGCACATCATATTTGGACTAGTTCTTAGGGTATTGTGATAGCCTTATCTCAGAAAAAAAAAATCAATTTTTTTTTTCAATTTTTATGCCTTACTGTAACGACGAGGTGACGTTACACATGGACTGTTATAATGTATACATGGTAAATTGTGTGAACAGACTGGCAGTACTTAATGAAATTAAGAAGACACATTCTGTTGTATTGATTTAATGAATTTGCTTAAATTGACATCATGAGGACAGGTGATGAAGCACATGGTTCAGGCCACAGGGTTTCAGCATTCATCTAGTGATAAAAACAGAAAATACATTTTAAGATAATTGATAAATAACTTAGCAGTGACATGATAGATAAAACCATTAAATATGTTCTCTTATTCTGGGTGTGATTGAAATGAAATATACAGCAATGCTTACCTGTGCATGGTCTCTTCCTTTTTCCTGTGGTGTCCTGGTGAAAGAATTCCCCGGGGACTGTGGACACCTTTTTATATTTCCAGGTGGGAGAGACCAAGAGGGACTAAGGAACAGGGGAGCTTGATGTTTAGAAATCAATATAAATAATTAGTTTAATCTTTTAGGGGATCTGAAAAAGGGTAATTATATTAATAGAGGGTTATTGTTTATGATGGTGTCTGTTAAGAATTATTTGTGTAAATATTTATGTTGTACTTTTAATATTTAAATAAAATGTCACCCCACGCTTGGTACAGGCTAATTAAGGATGCACCTGTATATAGGGACCTCCATTCTGGTCAGTATTGGGTTGAGTGGAGATTGAAATGCACTGTGCTTGTGGTGCCAATTGAAAATAAAAAGACAAAAACCTGATGCATCAAAACTCTGGGGCCTGGTTGCCTCATTGATTGCCTCCACTGCTACGGTTGCTCTTTGACACTTACTATAGCCTTACCTCTGATTTGGGGTTTTTGTCATTTTTCTCATTTTTCATGCCTTACTGCATTTTCATCCCAGTATAAGTATGCACATCATATTTGGAGTAGTTTTAAGAGTGTTGTGATGGCTTTATCTAAAAAAAAAAATAATCCAAACTTTTTCAATTTTTATGCCTTACTATAGCCTTACCTCTGTTTTGGGGTGTTTGTCATTTTCTACTTTTTCTAAATTTCATGCCTTACTGAATTTTCATCCCAGTTTAAGTATGCACATCATATTTAGACTAGATCTTAGGGTATTGTGATAGCCTTATCTCAGAAAAAAAAATCTAATTTTTTTTTCAATTTTTATGCCTTACTATAGCCTAACCTTTGATTTGGGGTTTTTGTCATTTTTCTAATTTTTCATGCCTTACTGCATTTTCATCCCAGTATAAGTATGCACATCATATTTGGAGTAGTTTTAAGAGTGTTGTGATGGCTTTATCTAAAAAAAAAAAAAATCCAAAGTTTTTCAATTTTTCTGCCTTACTATAGCCTTACCTCTGTTTTGGGGTGTTTGTCATTTTCTACTTTTTCTCAATTTCATGCCTTACTGAAATTTCATCCCAGTTCAAGTATGCACATCATATTTAGACTAGTTATTAGGGTGTTGTGATAAACCTATCTCATAAAAAAAAAATCTAATTTTTATTTCAATTTTTATGCCTTACTATAGCCTTACCTCTAATTTGGGGTTTTTGTCATTTTTCTCAATTTCATGCCTTACTGAATTTTCATCCCAGTTCAAGTATGCACATCTTATTTAGACTAGATCTTAGGGTGTTGTAATAGCCTTATTTCAGAAAAAAAAATCTAATTTTTTTTTCAATTTTTATGCCTTACTATAGCCTTACCTTTGAATTGGGGTTTTTGTCATTTTTCTCATTTTTCATGCCTTACTGCATTTTCATCCCAGTATAAGTATGCACATCATATTTGGAGTAGTTTTAAGAGTGTTGTGATAGCTTTATCTAAAAAAAAAAAAAATCCAAAGTTTTTCAATTTTTATGCCTTACTATAGCCTTACCTCTAATTTGGGGTTTTTGTCATTTTTCTCATTTTTCTCAATTTCATGCCTTACTGAATTTTCATCCCAGTTCAAGTATGCACATCTTATTTAGACTAGATCTTAGGGTGTTGTGATAGCCTTATCTCAGAAAAAAAAAATCTAATTTTTTTTTTCAATTTTTATGCCTTACCTTTGATTTGGGGTTTTTGTCATTTTTCTCATTTTTCATGCCTTACTGCATTTTCATCCCAGTATAAGTATGCACATCATATTTGGAGTAGTTTTAAGAATGTTGTGATAGCTTTATCTAAAAAAAAAAAAATCCAAAGTTTTTCAATTGTTATGCCTTACTATAGCCTTACCTCTGTTTTGGGGTGTTTGTCATTTTCTACTTTTTCTAAATTTCATGCCTTACTGAATTTTCATCCCAGTTTAAGTATGCACATCATATTTAGACTAGTTCTTAGGGTATTGTGATAGCCTTATCTCAGAAAAAAAAAATCTAATTTTTTTTTTTCAATTTTTATGCCTTACTATAGCCTTACCTTTGATTTGGGGTTTTTGTAATTTTTCTCATTTTTCATGCCTTACTGCATTTTCATCCCAGTATAAGTATGCACATCTTATTTGGAGTAGTTTTAAGAGTGTTGTGATAGCTTTATCTAAAAAAAAAAAAATCCAAAGTTTTTCAATTTTTATGCCTTACTATAGCCTTACCTCTGTTTTGGGGTGTTTGTCATTTTCTACTTTTTCTCAATTTAATGCCTTACTGAATTTTAATCCCAGTTCAAGTATGCACATCATATTTAGACTAGTTATTAGGGTATTGTGATAGCCTTATCTCAGCAAAAAAAAAAAAGCTAATTTTTTTTTCAATTTTTATGCCTTACTATAGCTTTACCTTTAATTTGGGGTTTTTGTCATTTTTCTCATTTTTCTCAATTTCATGCCTTACTGAATTTTCATCCCAGTTCAAGTATGCACATCTTATTTAGACTAGATCTTAGGGTGTTGTGATAGCCTTATCTCAGAAAAAAAAAATCTAATTTTTTTTCAATTTGGGGTTTTTGTCATTTTGTCATTTTTCTCATTTTTCATGCCTTACTGAATTTTCATCCCAGTTCAAGTATGCACATCTTATTTAGACTAGATCTTAGGGTATTGTGATAGCCTTATTTCAGAAAAAAAAAATCTAATTTTTTTTTCAATTTTTATGCCTTACTATAGCCTTACCTTTGATTTGGCGTTTTTGTCATTTTTCTCATTTTTCATGCCTTACTTCATTTTCATCCCAGTATAAGTATGCACATCATATTTGGAGTAGTTTTAAGAGTGTTGTGATAGCTTTAATTAAAAAAAAAAAAAATCCAAAGTTTTTCAATTTTTATGCCTTACTATAGCCTTACCTCTGTTTTGGGGTTTTTGTCATTTTTCTCATTTTTCATGCCTTACTGCATTTTCATCGCAGTATAAGTATGCACATCATATTTGGAGTAGTTTTAAGAGTGTTGTGATAGCTTTATCTAAAAAAAAAAAAAAATACAAAGTTTTTCAATTTTTATGCCTTGCTATAGCCTTACCTCTGTTTTGGGGTGTTTGTCATTTTTCTCATTTTTCATGCCTTACTGCATTTTCATCCCAGTATAAGTATGCACATCATATTTGGAGTAGTTTTAAGAGTGTTGTGATGGCTTTATCAAAAAAAAAAAAAAATCCAATGTTTTTCAACTTTTATGCCTTACTATAGCCTTACCTCTGTTTTGGGGTGTTTGTCATTTTCTACTTTTTCTCAATTTCATGCCTTACTGAAATTTCATCCCAGTTCAAGTATGCACATCATATTTAGACTAGTTATTAGGGTGTTGTGATAGACTTATCTCAGAAAAAAAAAATCTAATTTTTATTTCAATTTTTATGCCTTACTATATAGCCTTACCTCTAATTTGGGGTTTTTGTCATTTTTCTCATTTTTTTCAATTTCATGCCTTACTGAATTTTCATCCCAGTTCAAGTATGCACATCATATTTAGACTAGTTATTAGGGTGTTGTGATAGCCTTATCTCAGAAAAAAAAAATCTAATTTTTTTTTTCAATTTTTATGCCTTACTATAGCCTTACCTTTGATTTGGGGTTTTTGTAATTTTTCTCATTTTTCATGCCTTACTGCATTCTCATCCCAGTATAAGTATGCACATCATATTTGGAGTAGTTTTAAGAGTGTTGTGATGGCTTTATTTAAAAAAAAAAAAAAAAAAAATCCAAAGTTTTTCAATTTTTATGCCTTACTATAGCCTTACCTCTGTTTTAGGGTGTTTGTCATTTTCTACTTTTTCTCAATTTAATGCCTTACTGAATTTTAATCCCAGTTCAAGTATGCACATCATATTTAGACTAGTTATTAGGGTATTGTGATAGCCTTATCTCAGCAAAAAAAAAAAAGCTAATTTTTTTTTCAATTTTTATGCCTTACTATAGCCTTACCTTTGATATGGGGTTTTTGTCATTTTTCTCATTTTTCATGCCTTACTGCATTTTCATCCCAGTATAAGTATACACATCATATTTGGAGTAGTTTTAAGAGTGTTGTGATGGCTTTATCTAAAAAAAAACAAAATCCAAAGTTTTTCAATTTTCTGCCTTACTATAGAGCCTTACCTCTGTTTTGGGGTGTTTGTCATTTTCTACTTTTTCTCAATTTCATGCTTTACTGAAATTTCATCCCAGTTCAAGTATGCACATCATATTTAGACTAGTTATTAGGGTGTTGTGATAGCCTTATCTCAGAAAAAAAAAATCTAATTTTTATTTCAATTTTTATGCCTTACTATAGCTTTACCTTTAATTTGGGGTTTTTGTCATTTTTCTCATTTTTCTCAATTTCATGCCTTACTGAATTTTCATCCCAGTTCAAGTATGCACATCTTATTTAGACTAGATCTTAGGGTGTTGTGATAGCCTTATCTCAGAAAAAAAAAATCTAATTTTTTTTTTCAATTTTTATGCCTTACTATAGCCTTACCTTTGATTTGGGGTTTTTGTCATTTTTCTCATTTTTCATGCCTTACTGCATTTTCATCCCAGTATAAGTATGCACATCATATTTGGAGTAGTTTTTAAGAGTGTTGTGATAGCTTTATCTAAAAAAAAAAAAAAAATACAAAGTTTTTCAATTTTTATGCCTTACTATAGCCTTACCTCTGTTTTGGGGTGTTTTGTCATTTTTCTCATTTTTCATGCCTTTACTGCATTTTCATCCCAGTATAAGTATGCACATCATATTTGGAGTAGTTTTAAGAGTGTTGTGATGGCTTTATCTAAAAAAAAAATAATCCAAAGTTTTTCAATTTTTATGCCTTACTATAGCCTTACCTCTGTTTTGGGGTGTTTGTCATTTTCTACTTTTTCTAAATTTCATGCCTTACTGAATTTTCATCCCAGTTTAAGTATGCATATCATATTTAGACTAGTTCTTAGGGTATTGTGATAGCCTTATCTCAGAAAAAAACAAAATCTAATTTTTTTTTCAATTTTTATGCCTTACTATAGCCTTACCTTTGATATGGGGTTTTTGTCATTTTTCTCATTTTTCATGCCTTACTGCATTTTCATCCCAGTATAAGTATGCACATCATATTTGGAGTAGTTTTAAGAGTGTTGTGATGGCTTTATCTAAAAAAAAAAAAAATCCAAAGTTTTTCAATTTTTGTGCCTTACTATAGCCTTACCTCTGTTTTGGGGTGTTTGTCATTTTCTACTTTTTCTCAATTTCATGCTTTACTGAAATTTCATCCCAGTTCAAGTATGCACATCATATTTAGACTAGTTATTAGGGTGTTGTGATAGCCTTATCTCAGAAAAAAAAAATCTAATTTTTATTTCAATTTTTATGCCTTACTATAGCTTTACCTTTAATTTGGGGTTTTTGTCATTTTTCTCATTTTTCTCAATTTCATGCCTTACTGAATTTTCATCCCAGTTCAAGTATGCACATCTTATTTAGACTAGATCTTAGGGTGTTGTGATAGCCTTATCTCAGAAAAAAAAAATCTAATTTTTTTTTCAATTTTTATGCCTTACTATAGCCTTACCTTTGATTTGGGGTTTTTGTCATTTTTCTCATTTTTCATGCCTTACTGCATTTTCATCCCAGTATAAGTATGCACATCATATTTGGAGTAGTTTTAAGAGTGTTGTGATAGCTTTATCTAAAAAAAAAAAAAAAAATACAAAGTTTTTCAATTTTTATGCCTTACTATAGCCTTACCTCTGTTTTGGGGTTTTTGTCATTTTTCTCATTTTTCATGCCTTACTGCATTTTCATCCCAGTATAAGTATGCACATCATATTTGGAGTAGTTTTAAGAGTGTTGTGATGGCTTTATCTAAAAAAAAAATAATCCAAAGTTTTTCAATTTTTATGCCTTACTATAGCCTTACCTCTGTTTTGGGGTGTTTGTCATTTTCTACTTTTTCTAAATTTCATGCCTTACTGAATTTTCATCCCAGTTTAAGTATGCATATCATATTTAGACTAGTTCTTAGGGTATTGTGATAGCCTTATCTCAGAAAAAAACAAAATCTAATTTTTTTTTCAATTTTTATGCCTTACTATAGCCTTACCTTTGATTTGGGGTTTTTGTCATTTTTCTCATTTTTCATGCCTTACTGCATTTTCATCCCAGTATAAGTATGCACATCATATTTGGAGTAGTTTTAAGAGTGTTGTGATGGCTTTATCTAAAAAAAAAAAAAAATCCAAAGTTTTTCAATTTTTGTGCCTTACTATAGCCTAACCTCTGTTTTGGGGTTTTTGTCATTTTTCTCATTTTTCATGCCTTACTGCATTTTCATCCTAGTATAAGTATGCACATCATATTTGGAGTAGTTTTAAGAGTGTTGTGATGGCTTTATCTAAAAAAAAAATAATCCAAAGTTTTTCCATTTTTATGCCTTACTATAGCCTTACCTCTGTTTTGGGGTGTTTGTCATTTTCTACTTTTCCTAAATTTCATGCTTTCCTGAATTTTCATCCCAGTATAAGTATGCACATCATATTTGGAGTAGTTTTAAGAGTGTTGTGATAGCTTTATCTAAAAAAAAAAAAATCCAAAGTTTTTCAATTGTTATGCCTTACTATAGCCTTACCTCTGTTTTGGGGTGTTTGTCATTTTCTACTTTTTCTCAATTTCATGCCTTACTGAAATTTCATCCCAGTTCAAGTATGCACATCGTATTTTGACTAGTTATTAGGGTGTTGTGATAGCCTTATCTCAGAAAAAAAACATCCAAAATTTTTCAATTTTTATGCCTTTCTATAGATTTACCTCTGATTTGGGATGATTGTCAATTTTTTCCTCATTTTCTACTTTTTCTCATTTTCATGTCTTACTGAATTTTCATCCAATTTCAAGTATGCACATCTTATTTAGACAAGTTCTTAGGGTTTTGTGATAGCCTTACCTCAGAAAAAAAACAAACTCAAAATCAGAGGTACGCCAAGTTAAATTTTTTGTGCTGTTATTAAACTGTACTTGGCGAATAAAATCCTTTCTGATTCTGAACTGGGATGAAAATGGAGTAAGGAATGAAAAATGACATGCACCCCAATATAGAGGTAAGGCAATGATAATGCATAAAAACTGAATTCATTTGGAACCTTTGTTTCTCAGAGATGCCAGGGATTGAACACTGGGCCTCGTATAAACATGCACTCTACCACTGAGCTACACCCCCCCAGTGATGGTAATAAAAAAATGAGAAAAACATTGCAAAATGAATATTGAGACTAAAGTGACAACCCAAATCAGAGTTAAAGCTATAGTAAGGCAGAAAAATTTGAAATGCATTGGAAATATGTTTTCCTAAGATAAGGCTATCTATTGGAATAATGCGCCAGTTAAAGCTATGGTAAGGCATAAAAATAAGAAAAACTTTGGAATTTTTTTCCAATGTAAGGCAAGACAAGACCCTATAAACTAGTGCAAATATGATGAGCACACTTAAACTGGGTTGAAAATGTTGCAGTTCTATGGTTTACACACATGTAGGTAACAATCATTAAAATGTTTCATAATAACTTTACCCACTACCTGTCAGTTCTCTTAAGGATCATTATAACTCACAACCTTTTCCTAAATCTTAGATGTATACATAAGAAAATATTATTACATCAGAATATAAAATTACCATCTTAAACGGTTTGTAAGAAAAACTGTCCCCTTTAAAGAAAACTCCAACAGAGTAGTAAAAAAAAAAAAAAAAAATGGCACAATGGCAATAAATGCGGAAAAAGAATTTCTCATTTTTGAACTCCATTTGGTTATACTATCTAAACGGTTTCTGAGAAAAGCTGTCCTCTTTAACTCGGACGGAAAGACGCTGCGCAAACCTATATCCCCCTTCCACATTTTGTGGCAGGGGATAATAAAAATAAATACAATTAAATGCAAGCGTATACCGTCAGAAAAATGGCTCAGATGACCACACCAAGAAAATAATACCAATATTAAGTAGTCTAATAAGGTATCCAAGAGATGAAAAACAAATCAGATCACAGATAATATTTTTCAGATTATTTTACAGCTGATTTATGACAAGGGTCAAAACTGACCCGTTATCATTAGTGATGCTAACAGAAAGCTAACACAAGAGGAAGGCTAAGCTTTTTTGGGATTATTTATTAATATTTTTTGGATGATAAAACCTGTTAGAATAAAGATTTTGTTTGTTTGCAGTAATCTTTAAACACTTCCGAGTGGAGCAGTAATGAAGTAACAACAAAGACAATAAAATAAATATCCACTAGCTTTTTATTAACTTACATAGAAACCTGTATTTGCAGTGGTAAAAATGTGATCCATTAAACAATGTGGACCAGTGTTACATTGTCGACCAATCGTGGGTTGTGTGGGTCATTGCTGAAAACAGGAAGTAGCTTTCACACACTTTTTTTTAGCTTCTACACCTCATGCAGATTGGCAAATAGACTTCAGTGAACATCTTTTCACTAAACAAACAAATAAACATCTTAGAAGTGAAAGAATAAAAATCCTGAACATGGTGAAAAGGTAAGTTTTCTCTCTGGTTGTGGAAAATTATTAGAGAAGACTTCAGGAAGGTGGAGGATACTCCTCGTCATCTATAGTTCTCATGTTTCCAGCACAATTGCTTTTTACATTTCTCTTAAACCAGTATTCATTCTGCCCACAGAGTGAGAGACGTCTTTTTGAGATTTCAGACGAGAACCCCCATCAGGGACTTTGGTGACAGCTCCAGCATCTCGCTTTAACTTTAATTATTCATTTCCACAGTCCTTCTGTTCTGCAGACTCTGAGTGTTATTTTGTTCTTCACTAACGACACACTATGGCTTCAGAACATTGTGGCAGTGAAATGATTCTGATGTGACATTGTCTCAACTAAAGTTTTCAAATAAAAAAAAAATAAAAGCTAAACATTGAATCACTCAAATGGAGAAAGTGAAGTTGGAGAAAGTCCCAAAGATCAAGACTTAAAAAGCTGCTGGGGGGAAAATCACAATGAGCTTCGTTTTAATCTCTGTCTCTTTTTAAGCCTACAGACTGAAGCTGCTCAGATGAGGAGGATATTTAAACAAAAAAGTGGGGAGAATGAGGACCCAGATTAATTATCATTACACCCTGCTAAAGAGTGGAGTTGAAAGAGCCTTTGATGTGGCAGCAGCAGCAGGACTATTTCCACAAAGAGGACACAGAGCTGCTGGCAGCGTACTCAGTCATAGACTGATCATCTGCTCTGTTCTCCGCCTCGTCTATAAACACACACTGTGCCTTGAACTCAGCACAGGACCAGCATCATATCTAAAAAGGGAGAGAGAGGAGCTGCCAGGCCAAACAGTTCAGCAGCAGATCAAACCTTTGATCACATGTAGGAGGAGCAAAGCCGTGTGGCACTAATGTTCACTCATGGCTGCTTCATGCAGAGCTGTTAGAGCCTCTTTTGTGTCTCTCACTGCTGCTCCTCCTGCTCCTCATCCTCCTGGGCAGGGTCCGGCTCTGGGTCCTGGGCTGGGGTGTCTTCCTGAGGCTGAGGCTCAGCAGGGGGTGAAGGCGGTGCCTGAGGTGGCCTGGGAGGGGGCGCAGGGGCCGGTGCACGAGGTGGCACGATGATTTGGTGTTGGCGCTGTCGGTAGGCGATGACGGTGCCCAGCAGCAGGGCGATGACTGTCATCAGGTAGAGGTCCCACTCTGGGCCCAGGAGCTGGTCCAGGTCCACCTGGGACATCAACTCATCCAGCTGCAAGAAGACAAACATGGAGTGAAATACATTCAATGCTCTCATAATCAAATTGCATATTTCCTGCCCATTTGGGAAAAATGACTTACATTAAGATCCTGTAAATACTGCAGAGTGTAAACCAGGCCCAGTTTACACAGAGCCAGGAAAACTGGGACCTGAGCATCAGGGCTGGCTTCACCTGCCATATCGTAGAATCTCTTGGCTAAATGAATGTCCTGTAGGAAAGACATTCTCAGATTAAAAATACTGCTACTGCTGAGGGTTGGATCAACATTTACAGTTATTTATCAATATACATATACATTTACAGATCACGTAAAACTAATCAAACCTACCCTAATTAACTGTAGTCAGTAGCTTTGATTATACATCATTAGGCATCTAGAGTTGTTTTGTTAATACATTTACTTTCAGTAGTTTTATAAATTAAAAATTTGTAATTTTCTTGAATAATTTGTCTTGGACGTCCATGCATATCATGAATACCAACAACCCAGAAAAATGTTTCCAATTACAATTACACATTAAATTATCCATGTTCAATTACAACCAGAATTACAATTATTATTTTCCCCTGATAGTCAATTAAATTTACATTCTCAATTATTCCAATTCATTTAGAATGACTGTCTTTAATGAATAACCCCATAAAATGTTAGCTTTCTGTTAGCATCTCTTATGATAATGGATCAGTTTTGACCCACATCTTAAGCCAGGAGTAAAATACACAAAAACAAATCATCTATCATCCAATAATTTTCTAATTTAAAATCTTGGTTACCTTGTTAGGCTTTCTAATCCATGAAAATATTGGTAATAATATTCTAGCCTTTTTTTCCTGTCTGTATACCCCTCGATTCATTTATTGTTAAATGGTAAAATGATCCTTAAGAGAACTGACAGGTAAACTTGATATGAAACATATTTTAATCATTTTAACGACATATGTGTAAGCCATAAAATTGTAACATAATTCCCCAGTTTTGTGTTTCAATAAATTGTAAATGACAGTTTATATTTGCCAATATTCTGAACTCAATTACAATTAAATTGCGATTACAATAGCAACATATATTTTTCAATTATGATTACAGTTATAATTACATCATAGTTGTATTTAATTACCAATTATAATTGACCCCCAACCTTGCTACTGCCACAGAGCAGATAAGCAGCATGAAGATAAGACAAAGTAAGAAAAAGTGGCTGCCACAAACACACCTGTTTGATTCCCAGGCCTTTCTCGTGCATGTAGCCCAGGTTAAACATGGCCTGTGCACTGTGCTGCTGCTCAGAAGCCAGTCTGTAGTGTATGACGGCCGTCTCGTAGTCCACGTCAGTCCCGTAGCCATAGAAGTGGTAGTCTCCGAGTTTGATGCGTGCAACAGTATAACCTAAGGAAAAGGAATAACAGCCGTGAGCTCCAATGTAGGAAACATTTAGAACTTACATTATGGTTGGTTTCATCTGATTTTCAGAAAAGGCTGTGACTGCATTAGAATTTGAAATGCTTTTGTTTTCAAGGGGCAATTTTAACCTTTTTTCTTACTTTACAGAGAAAATGATGTTCAATTTATTGATCCATGTGTCAAACACTTTGGTTTTATAGAACATAAAGATATCAAGAGCTTTAACTGTCCTATTATTATCAGATTCTCACACATTTTACTTGACAGCTAAGACAGGTTGGGGTCAAATTGACCCCTGAGTAACACACAATGTGTTCAGCACATTGAAGAAAAAGAAAATTGTCATAATTTTATGCTTAATCAATTGTTCCCATCAAAGTAGGAAAAGTCATGAAATATGAAGCAAACTTTTTCTTTTTAATGATAAATATTGAATGGGGTCAAATTGACCCCAAGGATAATAGAAAACTTAAAGAGTTGCAAAAGAGATTCCAACACAAATGTGGCATGAAATCCAACAATAAACATGATGATTTCTATTGTGCATAAACAAGCACAGCAAGACACTACACAGGGGGTAATGAATAATAAATGCATGTGCGACGCGTGTTAAATGCCAGATCTTTGCTCAGTGGCAATGTTTCAATCTGATGATGTAAAAATGACATCAACCCCAGTTAGCATGTGTTACATCATCATAACTTTGAGCAAATGCAGCACTTGGGTTTTGTGATGCACATAAAGGAGAGGGGGGGAGGGGAGGGAGCTCACCTTGGGCTGCGGCTCTCGTCCAATGAAGCAAAGCTCGAGGATACGTCTCATTTTCACTGAAAAGCGATGCTCCTTCTTAGTGAAAAAAAATGGCAAATATAGAAGAAAAAAAGAAAAATTCAATGTCTATTTTTCATCAGCTGGTGCACATTTAATGTCTTTGTCAGTTGATGGACTTGACTTACTCTGATCCAGAATGAAGGCCACGTTGCTCTGTGCCACCTCATAGCCCTGCTCAGCTAACAGCAGGTACTGAACTAGCGCTGCGTCCGCCTCGCCCTCCTTAAAGCTTCCATAGGCGGTCATGAGCCGTTCTGACCAGCGACCTCGTTCACACACGTTTTTGAAAAGCTTCAAATCAAACACACAAAGACAAATCAGAGACAAAGCATGACGTGACATATTAAGAATTAAAAAAAAGCTAGCTCACCTCCACAGCAGTTTGGCAGGAGCGCATGACCCCAGTACCCGTCGCATGCATCTGTGCCAGGTTGTAGAAAGCTAGGATGTGGCCAGACTGAGACGCCAGGTTGAAGAATTTGAGAGCCTGTTTGTAGTCGCGCTTTACGCCAATACCATCTGTGCGACAATTCAGGATACAAAGGAAATAAGTGTTAAAATCAAAAGTGACAAAAAAAAATAAAAATAACTGGGCCTCGTAAAGCTGCAACAGTCGGCGCAGACGCATCCAATAAAGATTGTGAAGACTCACTGTAATACATGGTGCCCAACTGGAGTTGTCCATCCACCCACCCTTGCTCTGCTGCCTTCTGGAAGTATTTCAGTGCAAGTTCGTAATTCTGAACATAAAACACACACACGGCAACATTACAGAACAGCCTAAAAAAGGCATGACTTCTGAACAAGTTTATTTTGGGTCTAATTAACATTTTATATTAGATGACATGACATTTTCTCTGCAGGAGGTGAAGTATTTAAACACAATATGAGGATTCCTTACCACTGGAACACCTCTTCCATAGAGATAAGCCATGCCGAGGCCACTCTGTCCCACTGGATTACCCTGGACAAAATATAAAATAATCACAAGTGAAAAACACAAAGTGGACTGCACACAAACATATTACTACCACGGTGTGCTACATGTTTCTGTCAATCATAAAAAGAAACCAAAACAAAAATAAATATAGGTTTACAACTACTTAATTCAGACTTCCCTTTATTTCTAGCTTACCAAATCAGATGCTTTCTTGAAATACTGCAGGGCCGTCTCATTGTTCTGAGGAATAAAATCGCTGCCTTCTGAAAACATCTGAACAACAAAGTCAGAGGTTAATTAATAACTCTTTTAAAATGTTTCAGCTTTCAAAAACTTTATAAAAGCAGTTGCATAAAAATCACAGCGTTTATTTCCATTTCAACCAATCACTAAAAACGAGTCACACTGAAACTTTACAACCTGTATAATCTACATAATGACTTTGTTTAAAACCACTGCAGAGTAGAAAGAATTTGGTGTAACTAGGCAGTGAATAACAGTGTAGTAGATAATCAGTGTTTCACCTTGCCGAGGAAAGCCATGGCATGTGTGTTTCCTGCGTTTGCCGCCTGGTTGAAGTAGTCGTACGCCCTCTGTTGGATCGATTGAGGTTATTACCAGAGCGAATCCACATAAACAAAAACAAATCCATAGTAGCCCTGAAAACACTGTTACCTGGTGATTCTGTTCAACTCCTCTACCTCCATGCAGATGCAGCTGACCAAGACCCACCTATCAATAATCAAGTCAGTATTCATTACAAATTATCTCAGGAACATCAGTGTGAGTAACGAGTTTGTAAAAAACAAAATATACAGAAACAAAGGTTTTATAAATCCTCAATCTAGTAGTATTTGAAGTAAGTTTGTCAATTTTTGTACCATCTCAGATTTGCAGCATTTTTTAACACAATTATTATTCTGTAATTTTTTTATCTTTATTTTTTACAGAAATATGTAAAACAAAAATAAAGTTTTTACAAAGCTGCATATTGAACCTAAAAGATAAGTACAAATAAAAGTAAATGTAATTTTTTGTAAAATGCTGTTTCTATGAACAAGTTTAAGATATAAGTGTAACTAACGCTTATAGGAAAACTGGTCTGCACAGAAAAAATTGTTAAGGGATTGTGTTCAATTGCAAATTAAATGATGATTATTTCACCTGAGCCTGGACATCTCCTTTTTCAGCAAGAAACTGGTAGTACTGGATCAGGTCCTCCTCCAACATTCCACTGGTGGATCCCGGGTTCTCCAGCTCATCGAGGAGCCGGATCCTTTGCACTGCTGAGCCCCCTGTCAGGGACACATCGCTAGCCACTGGAAGGAGGCGGAAGAGAAAAGAGTGTGTGAGCAAGCTTTTTTTTGGCCAAAAACCTCAAATGCTAATATTATCAATGTATAACTGCTTACCCTGATTAGCCACAAGCCTGTAGTGTGTTAGTGCTGACTCACAGCTTTGAGGAACACCCACTCCTCCCAAGTATCTGTACCCCTAAGGAGGTAAAGTAACACAAAGCCATTAGTAGTTTGTGTTTTTAAAACAACATGACCAACATTATATTTACTCACCAGAATCATGTGAGCGACCAAATTTCCACCCAATGCACCAAAAGTGTAGTAAACCAATGCCTTGAAGACAAAATATAGCTGTTACCATCACATACTGCCAAGTTAGTGTAAATGCTTTTTTGCTATAACTAAAAAAGAATGTACCTTAGCCTGGCTGGAGTTAACTCCAAGTCCTGCTGCGTACAGAAAGCCAAGAGCCTGTGGAGGAGCAAAAGAAAACCAGTTGATTCTATTCCTCCAATAAAGTTGGATGTTATTGGCCAGAATGGTTTGTTGAGACATTTTAGGGCATAAATCATTACCGTCTGCGCTTTAGGTGAGCCCTCTATGGCGAGCTTCTCAAACATCTCTTTAGCCCTGGTTACATTTTGGTTAATGTAGTCACCAAACAGCATGGCATAGGCCACCTTCTCCATTGCCTTATGGTGGCCTTTTTCTGCCACTTTCAGCAGCTTCTCATATAATCTGATGGTCGGTTACATAAGCACAAGTAGTAAAGACGGTTATTTGTGTGCAAAGCAAACAGCACTGCGACATACAAACTTAATACTGGTGTGTTAGGTAAGAGCACACAAACAGAGTGTAGATAAAGTGCACAGGTCATGGTTACACTCATTTACAAACAATATTAGATGCTGTTGGCAAGCTTACAAGAAGACTGGATGATTCTGAGGGTGAGAGACTGTTCAAATCTTTGTTTGCTAGTGTGTTTTGAACTGAAAAGGTTGTTAAAGATTAAAAAAAACCTCTGATAATGCTCAAGCTTTGGAACAAATAGGGAGTTACGACTAACAAGGGTCTGCATAAGAGTCGAGTCAAACCATTTTCACTGCTCTGCAATGACTACAGCTTCTTCAAAAATGAGAAAAATCTAAAAACTCACTCCTTTTTCTGAGTTTTTCTGGTGGTTATGTTGAGCATGCGCAGAATGGTGTGATACTGCTCCTCAGCCTCCTCAGCCAACATTCTCTGATGGGCCTGTTCCTCCGCTTAAAGAGAGAGAAAGGATGTTAAATAAATGATAGAAATAATGGTAAGTGTGGTGTATTTTAGCACATTTCTCTTTATCCTTTTCACTGCAGCCAATGGAGTTATTACAAAACTTTTTTTTTTAAATAAAAAAACCCCATTAAAAAAAGGCCGTTACGATTCAAATGCAATCATTTAAATAAATACAATAAATACACAACGCCAACTTTACCAATATTCCATTTATCCCCACTTGTCAAAATGTCTGCATTAATGAATAACTTACTCTCACAGAAACCCCATTTCTTATCCTGGTCATAGTCGTAGGTCGTGGCACACCACAGCCGTCCATCCCCCCGCCCGTCAGTGGTACAGTCCGAGTATTCTTTCTTTTGGAAGAGGAATGGGAAGATGCAGGGCTCTCCGTCGGCTGTGCCTCCGTTCACAACAGGTACTGCGATTGAAATTAAAACCACACCCAAGAATTTTCCATATTAGACCTTGGATTAATAAATGTCTATTCTTCATTCCAAACCAGTTCCAGGCCAATAGCTCAATGGTGATGCCATTGTGTGTGTGCAGCATTAACTGCTAAAATTCACAAGATAAATGATGCAACAGTGTGCAAGAGAAACCACAGGTGCAAAGCATGGTTGATTTGCATGGTATGGTAACTTGTACGGCCCAAAAACTGAACAAATTCACTGTAAACAATGAACAACTCAACATAGAATTAAAACAGCGCTTAAAAGAAAAAACAAAGAAGAGGAGAACACCAAGTTTGGTCCCATCAAATTGACATAAATCAGAGTGCTATCATAACTACTTGCAGCATTATAAAACATAAGATTTATGATTTTCTTTTAAATTTTTAAGTGATTTCTTTCCATTTCAAAATACATCACACAAAGAGTAAATAGCATAATGATAGTATAAGACAGAAAATATAACAGACATACTTTCTGATCAACATGAAACGGTTCCCGTGTCATGAACAAGGTTATAGAAATGATACGGTGAAGTATCTCAAATAGTTCAAATTGGGTTAAATACATAAATAGTCAAAAAATATTAGTTTGTCATTGATATGTGAGAAGTGAAGATGCCATTCCTTACCCTCTTTCGGTTTGTCTTCAATTGGTGGAGGCTGATCAGGAAGATCCTCTTTTTCCTCTCCCTCTGATTGTTTTTCATCTTCCAACTGAGGTTCTTCATGTTTTGATAACACAGCACTAGCCACGATTTCTGACGCCTCGCGCACATCCTCTTCTTCAGAGTTTGGGTCATGGTAACTCTAAAGGAATGCAAAACAAGATTCTAATGTTATGGAACTACAAAACTGAAAAAAAATTAAATAAAAGTGAAATGCCAAGCAGGTTGTGTTGTGGTCAAATTAAGTAATGCATACTTGGTGTTTACGGTAATAGTTCGTTTCGTCACAGCCACCAAAATAAACAATATATCTATAGAAAGGTTTCATATGATGAGATGAACAATCTGAATGTTTTAGGTCATTATGGAGTAAGAACAGTGATGTGCAGTCAGGGTAGGCAAGGTAGGCAGTGCCTACCCAAGGGTGAATTGATATTTTGATTATTTGTTTTAATTATAATATAATTATAAATTGTATATTTTTCAATTACAGATAGCCTACAGTACCAATAAGTTTAAAAGTGTCAGCATTTTGCGCTTTTCATATCCCAAATGTTCCTGTTTCCTAACCGCTGTAAGGCAGGAGGAGGCCACACCCCTTCTCAAAAGCACGTTGCTGCTCTGCCTCTGTTCCCATAGCGTGTTTTTATGTGTTTGCGCATGCGCAGTCAGTTCCCCACGATGACAATCATTTACGTCCAAAGGCAGCTCTCTACGCTGCCTTTGGACGTAACCGTGCTATGTTAAATGCTATACCTAAGATCACAGTGCATTAGTGAATTGATATCACGTGACCGCTGCTGCTACGTTCTCTAGCTAGTGGGCGCGATAACACTACAGGCAGGATGACAGCGCTAGAGACGATGAAGAAACTTTTTTTTTGAGGAAAAACAACAGCTTTTAAAAGATGGGAGACCAACACCTGAGCTACCAGACCTTCAGCAAAGGTAAAGTCTGAAAATGTTTCGTATTTTCCACTGTGAATGGTACAAGAGAAAGGACTGGCTTTGTGGATGCGCCTCACTGAGGCTGTTCCGAGTTGTTGTCATTTTTGCCGTGTTTCCAACACAAACAACGGATGCGCTGTCGTGTCATGATATATATCTTGTTGGGAGAGTATGGAGGCTATATTAAATAATTGTTTATGTTTCTTTAATGGTGTTTTACGACGTTGACTTTGTTAGATGGCTAAATACTTGTTGATGTGGATCTTGTTGGGTTTTTTTCTTTCTTATTATGAATTTTATTTTGATAAGCGCATTGAGATGACTTTGTTGTAAATTGCACTATACAAATAAAGTTGAATTTAATTTAATTGAATTGAATTAACACTTACCAGCAGAAACATGAAATTTTCATTTGTGTTGACATTGGTGGTCTCGATTTGGAACGCCCTGCCTACCCAACCCTAGTGCTCACGGCAGGTCACTGAGTAAGAATAATTATTTAATACTATAATACTGAAGTTATGTTATAGCTACAGTATGAAATGGTTAGGTTTCTTATTATTATTTTTATATTATATTATTTATTTTGGAGCAATTTTAGTGGCTGTGACGACAGAAACTCTTTCCCATGATCGGAATGTCAGGGAACTGCAAACCTAAGTCACTTTAATTATCAAAAATGAAATGAAAAATAAAATAAAGGTTGTACGCCAAGCTGGCTGTCTTGTGGTCAAATTGAGTAATGTATACCTGGTGTTTACAGACCACAATTAATACCTCCTTTCCCTGCGGGGCGTGCCCCACACTTTGAGAACCAGGGACTTTCTCACTGATGTTTATTCAGTAGGATCTCATCCTCTAGCCATGATCATAACAAATAATGCTCTGAGCTCACCTTTAACTCTGGCCCATCATCGTTGAACTGTTCTTCGTCTGAAAAGTGTTTTAAAAAATGCAGCTGTCAATACAACACAAATCAATTCGTTTTGTGATGAAGGATGATGATTAACAACACTGCACCGTGTGTACACACCAGCCGATAAACCGTTGATAAATGCCAGGAGAAGGAAAGCAAAAAACAAGCGTATATAAGACCTTTGAAAGTCCATTGTTGCTGACGACAAGCTAACAGTGTTAGCTGTAGCTGCTTCTGACTCCAAGGTGGAACATTAAGTTCCGACGACTATTACAAAATAAAGTATTTGTCCATGCAAGACCGAGTCCGTTTAGCTATGGATACCAATTGTTTAACAAGCTAACAAATTATCAGAGAGCTAAAGCTAGCAAACAAGCACCTGTTATAAACTAAACACAACCGACGACCACCTAAGAATTTCCTACATTGCTCTACCAATACCTAAATTGCCTGGTTTTATAAACTATTCTTACGCGACAGAAAATAACATCCTGGTAGGCGAATTAATGTAGCAGTTTTATATTATAGTTTCTAAACTAACGCAGTTCACTGGTCCGACGCTGCCAATGATTATCCTTTACTACAAACGACACTTCCTGTTTCCGTAATTAGACCAATCACAATCCGTTTGGTTCAACAGTAGCCAATAAGGACGGTCATAGACGTGTCAGCGAATCAGGCGCGTACACAATTATTTTTGCAGCGGACAGACGTGTACGCGTCACAGAAGCATGCAGTGAACAGGACCTCAGCTGATAACGTCATACTAAGAACATTACTGGTTAATTAATAAAATAAAATACAAAGTAACAAATTACATACAAAAACAACTATATGTTTGGACTACATTTAATTTAGATTATATTGGTATTAAATTATATAATGGAGTTACATTAAAGTACTCAAAAACACTATTTTATTCATGTTAAAACAGAGGTAATTGTAAACATACATTGACAAATCTAAATAATTTAAGATTGCAAATCAACGTATATATGTTCTTTGATCATGAAAGCTATACACATGTAAAATTACCAGATGGTAAAAGTAAAAGGTAGCAATGCAGTGGTAATGTTGACAGTGAATTTAGATTTAAGTGGTTTCTGTTTTCTACGTTGTACTGAATGTGTGTCCAAGTCCCTCTGTGTTTTAAAACAAGCCACCTGTCATTTACACCCAGCTAAATAGGTACACTATGTGTGAAATAAACATGTTTTATTCTGTGAAATATCTTGCATGCACTGTGTGATAAATTGTTTGAATACATAAACAGTCACACCGAGGATTTGGGCCTTATTAAAAGCATGTTTATTTACAGATTCAGTGTTCTTATAGGAGGCAGTTAGAAGGCATTAAAGTTTGTAAAATAAAATCCAGAGTAAACTACATTGTACACAACAGTAACGGCTTAAAAACATGACTGTTAAAAATAGTTGGTTTTTCACTTTCTAAGAGGACTCCACAGAAACACTTTGCAGTGCAGATTTTTCCTTAAGGCTTTTAAAACTGAAAACTGACAGAATGGTTAAAGACTGAGGCTTACAGTGCCAAAAAAAAAAAAAAAAATCCAAACAACAAAGCAGAACGTGTCATTGTTCAGATCATTAAAACCAAGTGCAAACGCATCCGTACACAATGCCTCTCATACATCTGGCGTTTATTTCAAACTTTACATATTCTCTGTGAATTTGCACACACACACACATACTGTACACTACAATGTGTTTACAATTTAATACTGTTCATTCACATTCGTACATGGATCCTATAAAGATGGATTCAAACATTAACACACTTGCTGTTGTCTGTTTAAAATGTCCAACATCCATACCAATAATGTACCATTTAAACAATGAGGTTATTCTCACACGCCCTGACCAGTCAGATGTGGCGGGATCATAGAAACCCAGAAGAATTGAGGAGTTTTTAACTTTGCTTGCCCCCAGCTATTAAAAATGTAACAGGTGCTTTATTGCTTTCTGTAAAGAACCTCGGAATTTCCCAAAGGCATCCTAACAGTTCCAAGTGAAATCATGTGATTTACAGTACTCATAAGTGGACAATATTTAAATAAAAACAAACAAAGAATTGGATAAACCTAAAAAGCTTAAAATGTTTGTAATTAATTCAACAAGGTTACATGTGTGTGTGTGTGTGTCTATAGTACTGTAAATACAGTAGAGTGGTTATATTAATAAAATTGAAAAAAATAATCAGTGTGCAAAAAAATGAACGGTCTCATAAAATAAAATATAAAAAATAAAAAGTAGTGGTTTTCTGGTTTTTCATTTTGTATTTTGGGAGAGTTGTAGTGAAGGCCAAAATATCACTGTGCGGGTTCCCTTAAAATAACACAAATAATAAAAAATTAAATAAATGCATTACTGTGTTATCCACCAATGAGGATTTCCCACTTTTTAACCTTAGTAAGTGTATACATTAGTAGGCATTAAAAAAAAGAGAGAAATGTGGATCAACAGCAGCTAAACCTGAAAGGTTCCAGATCATTCAGAAGCAGCAGGAACTACGAGGGATGTTTTGTGAGAATGTGAAGTTCTGTCGAGTCTCCTACAGCGGATGATGATGATGATGATGATGATGATGATGATGATGATGATGATGATGGAGGGCTGGACTTCATCGCTGTACAACTTTGATGACCCACTCTGCTGTTGGGTTAAGCTGGAAGAGGTCTTTCATGAAAGTCTCTCCATCGAGGCACCGCTCCTCTACAGTAGACAGATGGATAGATATGGTATGATATACAATACAGATGGATAGAGTGAGACAATAAACAGAGGCAATGGCCTAATTAGCAGTTCCGTAAACACATGTATACCATATCATTTATTAGTAGTTATCCTGCATGTTCCTAATGAGGAATCATATTTCCAATGTGCGAACAATCACCAAACTTTGCACAAAGCTGCGGTCATGTGCCAAATGGCCTCAGCTGCAAAAACAGGCAAATAATGTTAAAGGTGTCACTCCAGCAAGCTTCAAAAGTTCACCAAAATGTAATCCCAATACTGATGAAAATATTATGAAAAATTATGAAGTCCATCACTCTGTCATTTTTTTAAATTATACAAATCATTAAAACTATCTCCTCAAAAAACTAATCTTAAAGTGCATCACAATGTTTGACTGTAAACAGTAATGTAAACTAATGTAGGGGGAACAAAGTGTAATTAATATTCAAAAATATTAATTTTAATTATGCCAGGAGTGCCATCTTAAATTGAGTTAAAGTGTTTCAGATCACTTGTTTTATTTCATTGTTACAGTTTCCTTTTTGTTGCGTCTGTTTCGTTATAAAAAGTGTAATTATATTATATTATAAATTACTTGTATTGTGAAAAATGTACTTGGTAATAAAACTTTTTCTGATTCAGATTTTATTTAAAAAGACAACATTTGGAGTCACGGTGGATGATGTTTAGAAATTATCAAAATTTTATCTCAAAATTAGAAGTTTTCTACAGCATTATCAATTTTGATCTCATGCGAACAATCGTATCCAATGCCAAAATTGCATTTTTAAACATCAGTTTTTAACAAACGGAGCCAATAAATCATTGATAAAAACTAATTTCCAACATCTCCATGCTGTTTATGTGTATTTTTGGACTAAAAACTCAACTGTTTGAAATCTGGCTTTACACGCCAACAGCTGCTTGTTTTGCCTAAAATTGTCTGGCCCCCGACCACTGCTGTGCAGCAGCTATAATGTAAAAAAAAAAAAAAAAAAACTTACTGATGTTTCCACCGATCTCATAGAGACACAATTCTTCCCGGTTCATTGCCACAGAACTGAAATAAAGAGTCAAAAGTATAAAAAGGGAGAATAATTGAGTGAGATGACAACAAGATAAGTCCTGCACCACTAACAGGAGAATGACAGAAATACAAAGACTTTACACATTACCCGTCTTGGCTGAGAAAGCGCGTTAACACATCGGCAGCTTGCAGATCCTCTGTCAACTGAACAGCCATTGAAACTTTGTTAAACTGGGGGGCTTGAACTCTGATGAAGCCATGTGGGCTTTCCTGGTTGTTAGAAGATTGAAAGAAATGTGCACAGTAAGGAAATACTCATTATTAATTAAAATGTCTTACACTTATGAAGAATAAAGCATTGGAAACACTGTGCTTACCGAAAGGCCTGAACTGTTTAAACACTGAAATCATTGTCTGAGTTTATAGGTATAGGGTCAGATGTTTCTGTAGTTACACATTCTTTAAAAATATAAGATAAAATAAAACAACATGATAGAGTTAACGTTTGGGAACACAATTTTAATCAGAACTTAACTGTGGAGTAAATTAGTCTATCCAGATTTTAAGACAGTTCGTTAAAGAAGCAGCTTTTTTAATCTAAACACTAAAATTTGCAAACATAATATTAATAATAATAACAATAGATATCTTGATTATATTTTCCTTTGTTAAACACAATCAAAAGTACCAATCTGTCGCCACCTAGTGATGGCATTGGAAACTACAGCTTGGACAAATGAGTCCCTTTCAAAATAAAAACCTTGTTACTTTTATCTACCTTCAAAAATCGTAACAATGCATTCAAAATAGGTCCTTGACCTGCTTTTGCATGTTAAGCCATCAGATGAGAACTGATTACTACCATTGTCATGTAATATATGAATATGGGAGCTCCAACCTCAGGGAGAGCTTTATCAGATGATGATTTTTCAGTGGTCATTTTCTTCAGCAGCTTTCGTACTGCTCTCTCTTTGTGTTGCTTTCGATGACTTTCCATGTTTTGCTGCCTGACCTGGTTCATAATAAACTTGGGAATCTGGATGAGACACAAAAGAAAGTGATGACTGGAAAAATAAATAATGGTTTGATCATTCTGTGCAGGAATATTTGCCTTATTGGACACAAATGCAAGGTCTAAATTCAAGCAGGTAAACTGCGTGTGGTCTTACAGTCCAAAGAAGATTCTGGTATCTGATCAGCAGTCGTACGATATTGGCCGTGCTGGTTGAGATGGAGAACTCCTGTTGTTCAGTGATCTTAGATCGAAAGCCTTTAAACATAAAGATGTTGGGCGCCATAATAACAGACACATTGTTCAAGGTCATTTTATTTTTGGCCTGATGGTCAATCACTCGCTGGAAAAACTCCACCAGAGCCTGCAAACGCAAAACAGAACAAAACATTATATTAAAAAAAGAAATGACAGTGCAGAGGATACATCTTTAACCCTCTTTAACACGTGTCTACCTTCAAAGTGTCTCGATTGGCCTCGGGTAATAAAAGCACCAACAGATTCAAAGCTTGTAGCTGCTGCTTCTTTGTGGGAAGATCTGCGTGCACACACACACACACTGTGATCAGATGCTCTCAAACAGAAAACAAGTGAATAAACGGAACATGGCAGTAGCAGAAAACATATACACACTGTTGACAGCAATAAAGGCGTTGAGATACTCCACGGTCAACAATGGATGGGGCAACTCCCTGATGAACATCTTCAAAAGGCTGGCGGCATCGTGCGGTTTCAACTGTTGCCACGGAAACAACCCATCATAGAAAGAGGACTCGAGCTCCTGGCACAGTGACTGGATTCAGGAGACACACAAGAAGATACAGATGTAACTGTTTTAAACTCTCCAATCCAACCTTATATCAACTATTGCTTGGAGGTCTGGGGTAATATCGATAGCAGTCATCTGCAAATCTTATATAGACTTTAAAAAAAAAAAAGCTATTCGAATTGTGCACAACGTAGGCTATAGAGACCATATGAACTCACTGTTCTTAAAATCTAACACTCTAAAACTTGACGACTTGATAAGAATGAAATATTTGTTATTAATACAGTATATAAGGCCAGAAATGACCAACGTCCTCTAAACATGCAACAAAAGTTTGCAAATAGAGAGTGGAGATACTATCTAAGGGGAACGCTTAATCTGAGGGCACAGTATGCTGGTACTACCCTGAACACTCAACGCATCACAAAAAAAGGTGTCAACCTGGAATAGTTTAAATGAAAACCTGAAAAGTGCTGCTAGTCTGCAGATATTCAAAATACAGAAATATGCAAATGACATTAGCTGTAGGTAAATATTTAGAATTAATATATCATAAACACCAATATAATATATATATATATATAAATATGTGTAGATTGTGATCATTATGTTTGATGTCAAAATGTATTTAAATGCTTTTCTCTTGTTGATGTTGCTATTTGTATGTTTGTTATGATAATTTGGGGTAAGTGTGTAGACTAAACAAGTTTATTGTCTTATATACCGAAGTATCAAACCAGACTTGTTTTTAAACTATTAGACACTCTGTTAGTAGAAATGAAAGAGTTAAGCCAACCTTGATTCTTGCTGCTGCACCAGGAATCCGAAGCAGTCCTTCACTGTCTAATCCCTCCTCTTCAATGTGATTAATAAGCTGATGATGCAAGTTAGAAAGATTTGGGTCAGACACTGCACCAAAGTGTAAAGGCTATAAGCGTAATGTTTGTTTATGGCTTTATCACTGGGTTGTATGGAGACTGAGATACAAAAATGATTCTCCATTTACTGCAGCTATCAGTTGAATCAGATTGTGACTTTGTAGAGAAAAAAAAAAAGTTCCTCTCCACAATGCTGGGAGTGAGAAGTCTGACTCTCAGTGTAACACTACACAGGCTGCTCACCCTCTGAAGTATGAAAGGCACTTTGGTCCCAGGAGCTCGCCTCTGATCCTGCTCCAATAAAGTGGAAAGAGATACTCCAAACAGCCCACTTTCTGGAAAACACACATCAGCACAAACAATGCACAAAACTAGACTCAGTAATAATGTGTGTGTGTGTGTGTGTGTGTGTGTGTGTGTGTGTGTGTGTGTACCTTTAGTCTTAACTTTAACAGCTTTGTCTGCCTTGAGGTCTATCCCAGCAGTATCAAATAAAGCAGTCATCTCCACAAGCACCATACGATGCACCTGAAAAATACAACGAGCATAATAATAAAGTGTAAGCATGGATATGACATTTATGGATAGAACCTCAGTAACTTGTAAACTTCTTTTGTAAAATTTTAAAATACCTTTTTCATATCCAGAGGAGACAAATCTCCGGTTTTCGTTTGACCCGTTTTATCACGAAGAAGCTTGAAATTCTAAAAATATATAAACAAAGGAAACGTTATTTTTATAACACATATATATAATATATTTCCTGTAATTTTTATTTTTTTAGGGTGACAATTGACACTTCTGTCCAGGGACTACAGATGAAAAATAGCCTTCTGGCTCAATCTGGTGCATTTTCTATATTGATAATAATGCTCATCCTCCTTGACCTGAGTGCAGCTTTTGACACCATCTCCCATTCCATCCTCCTCCATAGACTGGCATCTATTGGTTCATCAGGCACACCCCTGGACTGGTTTTTCTTTGTATCTCTTCAGTTAAAAACATTCACATCCCAGCCTTCTCCACTCTCCTCCGGTGTTCCCCAAGGCTCTGTCCTTGGTTCAATCCTCTTCATCATCTATCTTCCCCCCTCTGCCATATATTCCGGAAACACAACATTCAAGTTCACTGCTATGCGGATGACACCCAGCTCTACCTCTCCACCAAACCCACCCCCACCCTTCCTCCCACCTCCCTCTGTGATTGTCTACAGGAAATCAAATCCTGGTTCTCTTCCAACTTTTTCAAACAGTGACAAAACTGAGCTTCTCCTCATTGGTTCCAAATCTACTCTCTCAAAAGCAAACATCTTCACCATTACCATCGACAGCTCTTCCGTCTCCCCCTCCCCTCAGGTCAAGAGTCTGGGTGTCGTCCTCGACGACACTTTGTCATTCTAAACCCACATCAATAACATCACTCGGTCAGCATAATTCCATCTTCAAAACATTAACCACCTTCCTCCCTCCTGCCCGCATGACCACCAAGGGTTCCAGAGCCTACAGCAGCTCCCCCCCCCACCTCTGGAACTACCTCTCACTTGACATCCAAAATGTTGACTCTCTGACCGTCTTCAAATCACATTTTTTTTTTTAATGTAAAACTGTTAATTACTGTACCTTCTTTTAAGTCTCTAATTTTTATGTCTTTTATTGTTAGTTTTTAACAGGCTGCTTTGTAATTCTATGTTTTATATTGTTATCTTTTTAACTCTGCTTGTAAGGTGTCCTTGGGTTTTTTAAAAGGCACCCATAAATATTATTATTATTATGTATACTGTCCCTGTTAAATAAACCAATAAATAATAAAATAAATAAATAATGTATTCAATATATAGGGAATAGTGACGGAGGTTTGTAGTTTTACTTGCACATGCAGTACCGCTTTGAACCACCAGACGTCAGTATAGATTAGGAAAACTCAGGCACTTACACACAAATTTATATCAGAATAACTATGTGAAATGGTTACACATACAGCAGATTGAATGATCCACAGTACACAAGCTAGTGACTCACAGGTAGTTTGTCGTCAGGTGAGTTGAGGGTGGCGGTGACCTTTATCCTTTGGTGGTTGTCCCTGTAAGAGAGCGCCTGCTCTGAAAAGGCCACTTCAACGTTGAGCTCAGTCTCGGTCTCTGTTTAAAAAAACAAGTGAGTGCAAGAGACAGAAATGATAGGAATGACCACAGAGGATAAATGTTTTTATGGCGTTTAAGTGCAGACATCTAAACAAAAAGAGACAGCACACTGAACGTATTTACTTTAGTTTATTCTTCAGAATGGGTGAGTCACTGCAGGGAAACGATAAAATAATTCCTTTCAAAAGGAATCCATTACTTTTGTTTACTGAAAAGTAATGGATTACAAGTACGTTACTGTAACTGAGTAGCTTTTATGGGTACTTGTACTTTTTTGAGTATATTTCTAAATCTTAAATATGTTTTAAAATAAGTAATTTGTTAAATTTCTACACACAACCGTTACTGAGTAAATTAATATTTTTTGGTTTAAAATAATCAACGGACATTGTGAAACTACAAAAATGAATTGACCAGGCAACAATCAAATGCATCACATTATAGCTGACAAATCAGGTTAAACGTAATGCACCACGGCAAAACAACATGAAATACTTTTCTCAGTTTTAAAGTTCATAAATGTAGCTATACTTAAAGCCTGGGAATTTTTTTTTTTTTAATTTTGAATTGAATTCATTGGTGTTATTTTTTAAAAAAGAATTGTACATTTTGACAAACCTTTTATTTTATACAGATGCCTTTGCGAAAAATAAATGAAGTTCCAATTGTGCAAAATTTCATCTCTTTTTAAGTTTATACATGAGATGTTTACTGTATGCAAGGGAACCGTGGCAAGATTTATTACCACAAATAAATGTGGGGGTGAAAGTAGTAGCTTTTACTTTAAGTACTATTTAATTGAGCTACGTTTTACTTGTACTTCAGTATTTTATGTATGACTTACTTGTACTTAGTACAATTTCAATCAAGTAACAGTACTTCTACTTGAGTAGGATATATCAGTATTCTTTACACCTCTGTTTAAATGCCTTTCAGCACTATTAAATGATTTTCATGATGTTAGAAATATGTAAAGTTTATTTTTAACCCATTCTGTGGAATGGGTAAAAAAAAAAATTCTATATTTGATTCTCAGAGTTTCTGGGCACTGGAGGTTCCTCTCCGTCCCAGTTTGTCCTGACTCATGCACAATGCCTGTCTTTCTGTAGCGGTTTGTCATTCATACCAGCCGAAGACACGTCCCTTTGTCCATTCTCACTTCCCTTCTTTAGCTTGAGAGGCTCCTCGGCCTGCTGACACACAGACTTAATAGTCACAAATTTACAGAAGACCATGTTACACATTATCTTGTCTGTTAATTAGTGGACAAAAATGTAGGACAAAGTTGAAGAAAATAGCAACTCTATATCAATGGGAATAGACTGTAAAGTTGCCCATGTTAAAATAAAGAGCGACTCTTTGCAACATTTAGCAACAAACCATGTTTATAAATCATATGGGAATTTTTTATTTAATTTTACTTTTGGCCAGATTTACAGGAATGTTAATTGAAAAAATTACTTTTCTTGTAAAACATAATGTAAATGTTAAATGTAAATGTTAATGTAAATGTTAAATGTTAAAGTTAAATGTTAAATCTAAATGTTAAATCTAAATGTTAATAGTTAAATCTAAGTTTAAATGGTAAATGTTAAATGTTAAATCTATACGTCACGGGTGAAACTAAATATTTAGCTAATATGCAAATTCACCGGAAATAAACCAAATACCAAAATAAAATCTCATTGACGTGAACGAGCGCTATCCACAGTCTATTCAGACAGTGATCGCACATTAAGATTTAACAATGCTATTTTGATTTAACATTTAGATTTAGATAATGTAAATCTAAATATTAAATGCTATATGTTAAATGTATCTAAATGTGAAATATTACATGTAACATTTAATATTTAGATTTAACATTTAGCATTTATACTTAGATTTAACATTGACATTATATTAAGAAAAAATTAATTATCACAAATTTCTCAAACATTGCTGTAAATCTGGTCAAAAAATTTCACACGTGTTTATTTTAGCATGCAGCACCTTATATATATATATATATATATATAGGCTTGGAATTAATCAGCATGTTAAAATGGTTAAAATTGACTTGTGGTGTTAGGTTTTTTTGTAATCTGATTTAAAAAGCAAAAATAAATTGGGAAGCCAATATACAGAGAGGATAAATGAATACAGCTGGCCTACTTTTGTTTTTTACATATATAATGTGTTTACCAAGGAAATTTGTGACTAAAAATAAACCTAAAGTGATAATCAAGTGTCTGTGTTCATGAATGTGTATGGCCTTGAACCTTTTCAGGAGGCCTGAATATATCCCGAACATCAGGCAGGTGTTGCCGGTTGCGTCTCCGTAGCGTTTGTTGTAATGACGTCACACGGCGTTCCACAGCCGCAGCCTGAGTCCTGGTGAGTGTGGACAGGAATGCTGCACTGTCCTCTTCCTGTTGGGACCGTATCTGATTTATTAGATCCGAACCTCATGTATCTTAGATTACGTATAGTGATCTAAAAATATAACACTGATAAAGCACGACTCCATCTGTACTCTGAGGTTACTCATTAAATAAAAGATGAATGATTGACACCTGTTCCTGATCAGCTGCCAATGAATCATCGAACAGACGTGCCAGCCCCGCCTCCGTGAGCCACGCTTCCTCCTGCTCTCCCTCTGAAAGAGTCAATGAGAGATACACAAAGTTTCAGTGTAATAAATTTTATAATAATCATTGAGATGAGGCACAACTAAATAATGTGTTTCATTGTAATAAAATCTATTGTTGCAAGGAAGTTAAAAAACAAAAACCCTGAACTGGAAACTTTTGTTAAACATGAAAATTTAATTTAATTTAATTTAATTTGTTTTATTTAGAAAGCACACGCACACGCGCACACACACACACACACACACACACACTATGTAAATAACACTTGAGATAGCACTTGTTTCTTGTTGACATTTGCATTTTTGTCATATAGAGTGTATTGTTATTACACGTCCATGGACTTGTTTATTGTCTTGTATTGTTAGTCTGCACTAGATTAAAAAACACAAAAAAAAAGAAAAGAAAGCAGGAGCAATTTTTCCCAGTGTCTACATCACAGACTATATATGCATGACAGTGCAACAAACAGACAGATAAGATGTACATACAGAATAGAAAATATAACCAAAATAAAACACAATAACCAAAGCATACATGATACATGACATTAACTAATACATAACTTTTTGGATCCGTGATGTCACTAACCGTCACTGTTGGTCCCTCCCCATCTATAAAAGATGGGAGGAGGGACTTGTTTCCTCCTCTCACAGCCATCAGTGAGCATTGATTGACAGCTCCATCTGGAACTGTGCAGCGCTGCTGTGGGGGTGGGGCTACTGTGACTGGGCATGTCTTAACTCCTCTAGGAGCAACGCCCATAATCGAGAGAAGCCACTGACTGCAGCCTGCAGTTGCGGCGCTCAATGTCAATGTCAACTTTATTTATATAGCACATTTCAAAACAGCTACAACTGCCCAAAGTGCTGTACAGCAAACATTATAAAATACAATGTAAAAGCAGTCACAAGATATACAGCATAAAACAATAATAATAAAATACATGGGATCTGCTCAACTTGTGTTGAAAGCCAAAGCAAAAAGATGGGTTTTCAACAATGACTTAAAAACATGAATGGACTG
Organism: Gouania willdenowi; assembly: GCF_900634775.1. Taxonomy (NCBI): domain Eukaryota; kingdom Metazoa; phylum Chordata; class Actinopteri; order Blenniiformes; family Gobiesocidae; genus Gouania; species Gouania willdenowi. The sequence goes on from NC_041066.1 coordinate 16,384,808, forward strand.
GGCCATTTTGACATTCACTGTTGTCATTCAATGTTCAATAAACCAATCCCGTTCAGACTTACTCTAACCCTAACCCATATCTGTTTTGTATGCCTATAGAATTACGTAACATATAATTATTTTTAACTGTATAAGAATCACACAGCACAACAGCATGCCGCATTGAGCTCCGCCCCGAACTGCGGAACTTCATAATCGAGACACTTTTTTCCCCCTCGTGGCAGATCAGCAAAAAAACTGGGGGTGTACTTACACTTTAAACTGCCAAGTTAGCTCATCTTCTTAAGCGACTTTTAACAACTAAAGAGAATCTGCATCTCAGAATCAGTGCATGACTCTTACATCACATAAATATGTGGCCAAAACAATAAATGTTTCCAGATTCCAACCCTAGTTTCTTTCTCCTGTCCTGAATGGTGTAGCTGCTCTATCTTAACTCTGCTCTCATTGATGCTCAAGTCTGAACGTGCAGACATAGTCAGTGTGATAAGAAGCTAAGGCCCTCTGAGATAAAGCAGAACTCATTGTGTCACCCACAGCAGTATCTGATTCTACAAAGTTTTGGTCTTGAAACACACATTTTTACGAGGTGGAACAGAACCCCCCCCCCATTCAGAATGGATACAAAAATTCCTGTCCTTTGCAGGTCCATCCATAGTAACTGTGTTTCGTACCCTCAGGAATTTTGTGCTGCTCCTCCTCTTGAACGTCTCCATCTGCCCCACCATCCCCTCTCTTGATATGCTCCACCTCCTTCCAGAAATCATCCATCTCTAGCTCATCCAGCGAGTCCTGCGGGATGGGCACACGCACAAAGATGGGGATTCATTATTCAACTGTTTTCTTGCTTTTATTTCCATCCTGCGCTTAAATGTGTTCTCAAGTTCAGTCAAAGCATTTTTAAGAATGTAGCTAATTTCATGGAGTTGGTAGCCATGGATGTATCAATACTTTTGTTGTCACTTAAAAGATCTACTAGGAAGATCTGCGTTGGTCAATTAATGTTAATCTGGCTGTTCCTTTTGTAAAAATCATACCGTAGGCTCACACTATTTTGTTCATCATTTACTTTCATAAAGGAAATGATCAAGTAAGCTCCGCCATGATGGATCTTGTTTTACTTTGCACATGTCAATTTATCAACAGTTTATTAAGTTAAATTTAAGAAAACTTCATAATAGTGTTTGGATTTATGAAGTAAAATATGATTAATTAATAATTCAGTGCTCAAGTTGAACAGGGGCGCAAGAACGTTTTCATCATGTGTGATGCAGCAATTAAAAAAAAAAAAATATATATATATATATATATATATATATATATATATATATATATATATATAAATAAACAAGCCTGTTTGTACATTTGCTTCTGGGATAAGTCCTAATATCACTAAAATCAAACTTTAATGCAGTCTACATACCTGTAGTTAATTTTCCTTTTTCGAATAATATTTTCTCACTCAAATGAAAGAAACTCTCCTTACAGCAATATATCCATCCACAGGTATGGCTATTTGTCACACAGCTTACCTGAGAGCCACAGCGCTGGTATGCGAGTCGTGTTCTTGTCTTGGCATTGGGGCTGTGCCTTGGGCTGTGCCGGGGGCTGGAGGAGGATTTGCGTCTGGCAGAGGCAGTTGGGCTTGGATGGAGCACCAGTGATGGCTCAGTGCTGCAGGCCTTGGTGCTGCTGATGGGAACAGGAAGTCCATGTTGAGGACCCTGATGGAGGGCGTACTGGCCGGTTTTGCGACTGCAAATAGAAATGTAAGATTCAAACATATGGGAAGATAAAGCAGCCTGGGATCAGATGTGGATTTTATCATCAAAACCATACAATTTAACATTAGTTTTGATATTTGTTGTCATAAAAGGAGATTATCTGGGATTGTTGCTCCGTGCCAATAATCCTGGGTGTAGTGATGATTTTAGTTGCCTTCAGTGACCAAAAATAATCCATCGCTGTGAATGAGTCAGATGAACTAAAGTCCGCCAAACCCTCTGACTAAACTTAAGATGGCCTGTTGAATTCCCAACCTAGCAACTAATGAGATCAACATCTGCTGGGCCCAAGAATAGCAGCTGCCTAACACTTTGGACTTCACTTTCTACCTTAATGGTGTTTACCATGCTGTTAAACAAGAGGTGTCTACCAGAGGGTCTACATATGGATTGATTCTTATCTCAATTCAGTCTAGAGTAGAAAAAAACTTGCATAAAACACTTAAAATAAATGTTTTGAGAGGAGAAAACCTGAACTTTACAGCTAAAGAATAGCTAGCTTTGTTCAAATTATTTAAACACGTTTAAATATAATTGAGGTGGGGAAATATTGATTAACATTTTGATTATTACACTGGATGGCTCAAGGTATGCACATTCAAAATGAGCCAGCAGGGAAAATGAATTAACCTGCAACTAAACTAGTCTCACATTGACTTTTGTTTTTCTTTTGCTCTAATTAATTTGGTATTATGATGCCAAAATGACACTGACGGTTTCACACTAGGCTACATACCGTCACATTCTTCATGCTCTATTAACAAAAGTCGAACCCTGACTGCTGAATAGAGTCCCACATAGATTATATTTCTATACACGTTAAAGAATAACTTTTGTGCTTGCTCTAGTTTCCTTCTGCTTCCTCTCTGCCTACAGCTCCCATTAAACCATTGGAGGCCCTTTTTTTTCCTTCCTGTGATTGATGGTTTTTTCTTCACATTTTTTCCCTCCTTGGTGCCATCTCCACTCCTGACTTTTCTTCCTCCTTCCAAGTGGAAACAGCCTTATCACCAGCTCCTTCATCTTCACACGGGCCAAACCCTCCTTTCACTAATGGCCCCTTCTTAATACACCACAAATAGTTTAGAATGTAAGCAAATTCTATGTGGAAAAATGATCACAAATTGACCACATCGACATGTTTGTGGTGTGACTAAATTATTCATTATTCATCAAAAGAGAAAGCAACAGTTCCATGGAGGCAGAAATGTCAGCGGTTGGCAACGAGGAAAGATTTTCGGTCTTTCAAAGGGCAAAAGCACACATGGGACAACCGCCGTCAATAAAGCAATAATATCACTCACTGAAACTGACAGTGCTAAAGCTGTGCTACACACAATCCCACTCAGCAACCCAGTGTTAAAATATCCTAAATCGATTTATTTACTCCCAAACATACTGTATGTTTCAAAGTAGGCTATTGTAGTAATAGCTTCAGTTAAGCTTTAGTGAAAGGAACATCATTTGGTGTTAATATTAGGGTATTGATTGGATGAAATCACTCATATCATTTCACTTTTATTGGTCTATCAAAGCTGAACTCAACCGTAGCCTCTTCTAAACCAACAACCCATCATTTATACCCAATCCCAACTCCATTGTTTAAATATGTTTTTCCACTAATCAGCACCGGCGTGTTGAACTCGATCAACATGTTCTTAGTAACAGGTTATTTTCCACAGACCTTTAAACACGGCTATAATTAAACCTTTTCTTTAAAAGCCTACGCTTGACCCAAGCAAATTGACCAATTACAGACCAATATCTAACCCTGTTTTCATTTACTAAAGTATTTTTGAAAATTGTTGAAAGACTATTATGTGACCATGTACTGTACATAGTAACCACTTACAGTAACATAGAGTCCAACATTAGCACAAAGACAGCCTTAGTAAAAGTAACCAATGATCTCCTTATAGACAGAGGATTAGATTAGACTTAGTTCTGGTTCTTTTAGATCTCTGAGCTGCTTTTGATTCAGTTAATCATGATTTATTGCAGCAAAGAAGACTGTTAATGGAATGAGAATAGGTTGGTTTTACTCACACCTTTAAGACAAACCCTTATTTGGAAAGAAAAACCTTTTCTAAGTTATATGCATGAGAGTTCCACCAGGCTATGTTTTAGGACCATTACCTTTTATAAATATGCTTTCACAGTGCAATATTATCAGGAAGCACTGTTAGAATTTTCAATTACGTAGATTTAATTATAATCAGATCTATTATTCTATTAAATCTGATGAAAGACACTAATGACTGAAAAGCACCATGACTGTGACGAAAATACAAAATACTTTTGCATTTAAATCTTTTTGCCATATATTATGATTGTTTTGTTAGAGGGACCTTAAGCTTTTGTAAAAAAAAAAAAAAAAGTGTTTTAATGTTGAAAGAGATTTAAGTGCTATTTAATCTTGCTTCTTACAGTAGGGGGAAGAAATATTGTGCAGAGAGCATTTCAGTATTTTATTACTGCTTAGATATATTTTATATAAAGTATACAGATGGCAATAATATTACGAAACATTTTCTTCATGGCGAAAAATTTTAAAGCAAACTTAGTTTTATTCTACAGATACTATATTATGATGCATAATATTAACAACGGCACTTTTTAAATATAAATGTTTGGTCATATTTCCTGTGTTTCTGTGAAGCCAAATTGGGTAAAACTGCTACATATTGTATAATACTTGACCACATAATATTGCAAAGTTATATTTACTTCAGTTTAAATCCCGGCTGATACATTTGGGATATTTCCAAGGCCGCAGATGCCAATGCCCAACAATAAATAAATAATGTGACCACTGATTGGAATGTGCTGTTTGCAACCTGTGACCTATGAATGATCCGATTGGTTAACACACAACTAAAGCATAACCATTCAGCTTTTATTACAAGACTTGTTTTTTTACAGCCTAGTTTAAAATCGGACCTTGACTCTTAAATAAGTCCCTGTTTTTCTGCTGACTATCCTGAACAACCGGTCCGTGTGCCCATTACTTGGAAAGCAACGGTACACACCTCAAAAAGTGAATTAAAAATAATCACAAGGTCAATAATGATAAGTACAGCTACATCCTCACTCTTCTTCCTTCTACTTACAGAGGTGAGTGTGTACAATAAACACATTCTTGCTTTGCCACCCTTATACAAATGACCTTTATAGGGGGGAAAGGGCCACAGCTGAGTGAGTGATTGTTGCACTCTTTGTACGTTTATCTCTACACCTTTTATCAGCTGCTAAGTGCTGCTGACAAAGACAGAGTGTGTGCGGTCGTGTGTGTGTGTGTGTGTGTGTGTGTGTGTGTGTGTGTGTGTCCACAACAGAAAACAGCCGGTAGAAACAAAATGCACAAAATGCCATAAAAGCAAAAACACAAGAAATCTGTAAAACCTGCTGACATTCACATTCAGCACATAATTATAGAGCAATTTAATAATGATTTGGTCAAAGAGCTAATATTATTTAGTCATGTTCTAACAGGGTTTCAGATTTGACCTAAAAACGTGAAGTAACCACGCCACCATGGAAAGTTTTGATCACAGCTCATTATACATTTAAATGTTTTTCTTTGGAGCTGCACTAAAGTCCCAATTTACTCTTTCCAAGGGAGAGACTTGATTTAATGTAGAAAATTTACTTCTTTGTGTTAAACAACTGTCGGGCATTCAGGGAAACACAAATATTAGCTTTCTCACTTCCAGCGAGATTGGACAGATAACTCATGTCAGCACACTCCAGGCAGGAGCCAAAGCATTCGTTCACACACACACAAACAACTCAGTGGTTTCAGAGACCAGTGTTTCCCAACCAGGGGTACGCGTACCACTAGGGGTACGTGAGCACATTGCAGGGGGCACGTGGAAAAATGAAGAATTTATTTCCAAAATAATAAAAAATATTCGCAGTTATGTCATAAGTCCATCAATAAAATGGCACGTGTGCGCTATGGCTTGTTTTTAAAGTTTAAATGTCTGTTTAAAGGGGAGATATTCAAAGAAGCTCCTTTTGTGGTAAATGTCATAAAAGTTATAATAACACAGGCAGGTTAATTATTTGTTTTGTATTTATGTATTACTTGTTATTTTTTATTTCTTCTAATTTCAACTTTATTATTTTTCTTTAATAACAATGTAATCATAATTAATTAGTATTAATAATACAGTATTAATAATAGAAACATTTACTATAATATTATTTCTTATATTTATCTTTTTTTTTTTGCCTTGAAGGCAACATAATTTTATGTTTGATTTGAGTTAAATAAGAAGATAATAACTGAATATTACTTGTTCAATTTAGGAAGACAAAATAAAATGACTTTCGTTGAAAATTCAGTTGTGTTATGTTCTACTTTTGGAGAATCATGAACACGTACGAGCGAGGGGGTACTCATGGTATGACAAAAGGGGTACACAAGACAACAGGCAAAGCTTTTTTTTCTTTTTTTTTTAATGGGGGTGCAATGTTTTTTTTTTTTTTTTTACCTCTAAATTGCAACAACACAACTTAAAATTGTGAAAGTGCAGAAGTCCCTATATGTCAAAATGTTCGTCACTTTTCACCTTTCCAGCCACTTTGGTCTACCCATGGGTTCCATCTCACTGAATCTAATGTGACAAGATTTTGGAAAGACACCAAAAAGGTGAACCCAAATTTAAAATAGCCAACAATCTAAAACACTAGGGTAAAACATTTAACAAAGTGTCTATTGCTCTAAGGCGCCACACTCAAGGATCCTTCCTTCAGCTAACGTGGGTTCGAATCCCACTTTCGTCATATATATTTTTTCATTTTAACATATTCAATATGGCAAATTCCACCTTTAAAATAACATATACGAAAAAAATAAACATTTTAGGGTATTTCCTGGGTTCGGGTTAGGGTTAGATCTAAAATAAAAGGGTTAGCGGGGTAGCTAAAAATAATATGAGCTCAAATAAAACTGACGGAACATGAAGTCATGTGGTGCATCTATCACGTCACCGACACTGGCCAATGTGGGGTGCTCATGAATAGACTGACAGTCTATGAATAGCCACGGCCAACATTTAAACACTTAGATGGAAGAAAATGACTTGATTATCGGCGCGACTCCTGGAGCAGTTAAGCCACGCCCAGTTTATACTGAAGTCTCCAAAGAACAATATTCTATGCTAACTAGCTACTCATTACTTACTGTATCTCTCTATCCAACCTACTCGCCACAGATTGCGTCAACCCATACAAGTTTTTTAAAAAGAGGGCGGGGCCAAAAACGTCACAACAAACCACCATTGTTAGCCAATAGTGAATTCCATTGTAATAGCCAAGTTTAAACCCCTAAAGAGCAATCATTCTCTTACATTTTTACAACAAAATATGCTAAATTGAAATATTCTGAGTTGGACAAGAATCTATCAACACTACTTCAGACTTCTACACTACTTCACATTAGTTTTAAGCAGAAAAAATTGATTACTCATTATAGAAAACCTGCTGACATGTACGCAAAAACTAGTGGGTATTTGTGACAAAAAAAAAACAAAGGCAAAAGGTCTAAGCAGGATAACAAAAAGGATATCCCTCAACAACAAAAAGGTTGAGCGCCACTGGTTCTGTCACTGAAAGCTAAACCATCAACAGCTGGGGAGAATATGCAGCTGACCTAAGAAAGAGGAAGTGTGTGTGTGTGTGTTATTCCCATTCAGATCAACAGTGGCAGCTGCTCATTGTGAAGACAGAAGCAGCCTGTGTTCCATATCTGCATTCCCTGATCAGACCAATAACACACTGAACTATTTATTTCAAATTAACAATACTACAACATGCTATTCCTACTGACTGTATTTTTTGGAAAATGTGTACTTTTAACTTTAGCTTCCTCTTTTCTATATAAATTAGATCATAGGTTTTCAGGCCACCAAGTGACGTACACTCTGGATATTTAAAAACATCCCTCTCTCTACACCTATATTTGATCACACAGACAACGTCACTAACACAATCCAAGATGACGCATTAACCTAAGGCTGGTTCAAGGCCAGCAGCTCCTTGGGAAGTTTTGTCCATCCGTCCAAGTTTCTATCTCGTTTCCTGGACTAAATCTAGAGAAGACAACGCACACAGGACATACACTCTACTGTAGGAGGTTAGACAAAGACTGTAAGGCTGTAACATGATGCTGTTTTTTTCCTCTCTGCCTGGCTGGACAAGCCATCTGGATCTCACACACACGCGCACACACATATCCATGTGTTACACACAGACACACACTCTACACAGGTGTGTTTGCAAGACTTCCAACCCTACTGAGGTGTTTACTTTTACCACCCCATGGTTGATGACAGTATTTTGGTGACGTAAGAGGGTAATCAAGTCCACTGGACAGTGACTACACACGTTTGGTTTCCATTTACAACAACAACTGAAGCTTGTAAAGCACAAAAACATCAAGTAATTATATAACCTGTTGTTTGTTACAACTGCTAAATTACATGTCTCGTTTGGAAAATTATGCTTCTGCTTCTGTTTTTTTTTTTTAAACTGATTAAAGTCATGCATTGGGTGAACATTTCAAAAGAGGAACAGGAGGAGCGAGTGGCTGTTTTCAGTTGCACTGACTTTAAAATCCACCAGTTGAACCAAGCATCTTATTCATGATTAAATGAATACAGTTTCCAGTCGTTCAAAGATAGCATGAGCTAATGGTTTGGCTTTGGATCATGTACAAACTACAGGGTAGTTGACTGGATTAATCAATCTTTTACCTCATCAATCAACAATCTTCACACAACAGTCAAAGCCAGACTATAGATTTCCTTTTTCACAATAAAAGCCTACTCGATTCATGCTGCCAAACTACAGAATAGCATTAAACACGACCCTAACAAACTGGATAGACGAACATTATGCAAGTTTCCATCTATGCTTGAGGAATTCTGCGTCACTGGGATTGGAAAGATCAAGAAGCATCGTAATGTTTCTATTAATGTTTGGCGGATGCCGATATCGATAAAGTGGACTTCAAGCCGATATCCGGTGTATCAGTTGATAGCCAATATTTCAGCCGATATATGTGAAATAATGAGTGGACACAAATTCTTAGAATACCAAAATTGGATTCAAGACAAGAAGAAAAACACTACTAAATTAAAATAAAGAACTTCAATTAGCAATTTTGTCAACATAAGGAGTATGAATAATCCACTGGCGAATAAGAAAAGGCCAATTTAAGGATTAACTGTATTTCCAGAATAAAGGTAAAACAAATGTTCATTAATGAAGTTGCTCAAATCTCAAAGTAAACATGGATAAATGTAATAGTAAACAATGAACTTATAATTCAGAAAGCACATTATAGCTCGACCGATTAATCGGCCAGGCTATTGACCCATATCGATTAATCGGTTGGGCTTTTGTTCAAACAGATCAAAATATCAGTTATCATCTGTAGTTGAATGTTGAGGTGGTGGCCAAAAACAGTCTATCTGAAAGACTCTTGTTGGTTCAAGTTCGAGTGTTTTCTTTTTGTGTGTGTTTGCATGTTCTCTTTGAATTTGTTTTCCAAATGAGTCAGTGATTACATTAGCTCAGTCCAAGGATAGGCTCCAACATCCTGAAACCCTGGACAGGATAAACAGATCTAGAAGATGGATGAAAGGATAGAAATGGCATCAATAGACCAGGAAAGGAGAAGAAAAGTGTTAACGTTAGTATTTAGGGTTTTATCTACAAACTTGTTGGACTCATTAAAACCAATGAGCCACAGAGCTGTTGTTGTGGCAATGTCTTCTACTGATGAACCTTGTAAATCTGAGCTAGTAAAGCAAAGTCTAATAAGGCTGATGTGAAGGGAAAAACTTGACCTCAGGCCAAGGGTCGAGTTTGACCGTCAGTGAACTACAGACTGACAGTCTGTCTGTCCATGTCCTTGGTGACGACAACAACAACAGCAGCAGGACTTTTTTTATTATTCTACTTTTCTGCTCAGTCAACACATTCTGCACAAGTAGGAAAAAAAAAAAACATTAATGACTGCGACCTTTGCTCTAACACACACACACACACACACACACACACAGACACACACACACACACACACACACACACACACACACACACACACACACACACACACACACACACAGACACACACACACACACACACACACACACACACACACACACACACACCTGGGCATTGGGGAGTCCTGGTCCAGGACGCGCGGACAGCTCGGTTCACACCCTCCGGTTTTCGGTAACAGTTCCGCGTTGCTGTGGTAACCCGTTAAAACCACTCCCTGGGACTGCTGCTGCTGCTGCCGGCTCATGTTTCACCTCCTTTTCTTACCACTGACATTCGATCACTGATCGATAGCTGAGCTGTGCGCGTTGTTTGGGTCTCAGTGTGGAGGCTTCCCCCCGGCTCCACTCATTGTGACATCAGACTGTCCGGTGTGTGTGTGTGTGTGAGAGAGAGTGTGTGTGTGTGTGTGTGGAGAGAGACGCTGCGGGACGAGGGCTGGATTACACGCACACGCGCACACCGAGCGGTGATTGGCCAGAACAACAGGTCCAAGTTTAAGAGGCCACAGCGCCACCTGCTGCTTTAATAGTGTACTGACTGTTTCCAACCGCAACACCTACATTATATATATATATGTATATATACATGCATAATATATATATATATAATTTTTTTTTGTTACAGCAATTGTTTTGAAAAAAAAAAAAAAAAATCATTTATTTTTTAAGTTACTAGTTACTTTTACCCCCCACTGGTTAATTTAATTAAATACCTTAAACCTTAAACATCTCATGTATAAACTTAAAAAGGAAGAGACCAAATCTTACACACTTTTCCACAAAGACATCTGTATAAAATAAAAGGTTTGTCAAAATGAAAAAAAAAATAATTTACTCATTAACGTCTGGGTGTAGAAATGTAACGAATTACTTTCCTTCTTTTAAAACGTACTTAACTACAAGTAAAATTACTGACTTAGCACCCATAAATGTAACTCAATTACAGTAACGAGTGCTAGTAATCCATTACTTTCACCTCTGGTATTATTATTAATATATAGTGTATATCACTACTACATTTCAATATCATAGATATACTTTAAATGTACAAGTCCTGTATTCAAACATTTGCTCAATTTCCAGTTCTGGATGAATTCCCAACTTCTGTATAAAATATTTTATTTCTGCAGGTGAACAATGAATGACAATTGTTATAAGTATTCATTAATCAGAAAAACAAAAAACAATACCGCAAACTGTTTAACTTAAGATCCTTTATTGTAGATAAAGGAAAATTCTGTGAATAATAAGTTAACATTTTAATGCACTAGGTCATGCTTCTCACCTGAGAAATAGATAGCGTGGAATCCTGGAAACCATTGTGTCTCCTTGTCTTTCACAGCACATGACCCACCAGCAGCCATGCACTAGACATGATGGCAACCCAGTCACTAATGGACAAGTGGATTATCTGGAGGTCAATGAGATTTTTTTTTTTTCCCAGCTCCTCCCTGATCCACCACATACTCCATCCCACCACTTTTACCTGCTGCTGTCATCACCTTTTAATCTCGCCTTGTTTTTACACTTTCCTGTAGTACAGAAGAAGCCTTACTGTGCATTTGGAGACACAGAGTTCACAAAGTAGTATTTTGTATTTAGACTAAAAAACGAGAAAGTCTGATGGATGTGGTTTTATCTGAAGCAAAGATTGAATTTCTCCGAATAGAACAACATTGTTGATATTCATTTATCCTGTACTAGTATTGTAAATCTCCTCTGGCTGCTCATAAACATCCCATACCTGTTCACACACATCACTCTACAGTCTTTCGAAGAAAAAACAACAACCTGGAGCTGATCTACTGCCCTTCCAACAGTCATAGTGGTGTAATTCTGAGGTATTTAGGCCTTAGCTGGGAAGGAATCTTGGTACTACTTAGTGTGTCTCATCTCTTTGAGCCCCCGCCTCCATCTGCTTCATTCAGATTAAAACAAAAGCTGTCTAGATAGTTGTGAACAAAAACAGTCTGTGTTTATTATTCAAGTCAAAAGCCTAAACATTCAAGCTGGAATGACAAAAACAACAAACCAAAGATAATTCAATTCAATTTCACCTTCTCGGCAAGTTGTGATGAAAATTGTAGATGTACAGATACATGAAACTGATATTTTCCTGTAAATGTTACTAATGGTTTGTTCTTTCATTCAATGTATTTAACTACACAACTCCATGGCCAAGGTAAAGTTTTAATAGAAGTAATAGAAAAATGTAAATAAACGGAAAGAAACAATAATTTTACAATTATATGAAAAAAAAAAAACAATCCCATAAAGGATGTTAACAGGCCAAAAACATTTTATACAACAATCCAAGTACTGCGCTATTCAAAAATATTATTATATAAACAAGGTAACACTCTATGATGTTGAAAAAGAAACTTTCTAAAATAATACTACTGATACAAAGACATGCAGCCAACTCATGGAACCTGTAACACAAACATTGAACAGTTGTTTATCTTTTCATCCAATCAGTGTTAGTCAAATGCAAATCTTAAATCCAAAATCCATAATTAGTTACTTTACAGAAGCTGTGCAAAGAAATTGTACATCTTCTGTCAACATTTCTTCTTAAAGACCACTTGGAGTGAGACGTTGAGCAGAATAACACTCAACTAATAATCCACAGTAAGGATTTCTCACCTTTTGTTGCAAATCTTTACATTTTTATTTTCCTAAGACTGCTGAACATCTTTGAGTACATGTCCTTCTCTTTGTCCAAGCAGTCTTTGTGACATCTGAAACACAAACATGTGCACATCAGCAACCTAACTGGATACTCTGCGATATCTAATGAGGTTGTAGTGAAGTGTAAGTGTATAAAATAACTCTTTATAAACTCATCGTACATTGCCACTTTCCTCAGGAGGTCGTTGATGTCGCTGTCGAATGGCTTCCTGGCTTGTGCAGCAATGAGGCAATCTTGAGCGCTCTCATACTCCTGCAGCTCCAGGTAAGCCTTAGAGACAACATCAGTCAGATTAGTAATTAAATACTTCATAAAGCCATATTAAATATATTCCAAATCAAATATCCCATACATTTTTTTCCAAAATTTTGTTACATTTTTGAATCCTTGTTGGAGAGTTACTCTATATTGTGCTCTATCTGACCTGTCCGCAGCGAAAAAGAGCCTTTGTATTGGTGGAGTCTATCTTCAAAGCTTTGTTGCCATGTTGGAGAGCTTTCAGTGGGCTTTGGAGACGCAGCTCGGTGAGGGAGAGGTTTAAATAAAGAGGAAGCAGGGCCGCCTTGATTGTCTCTTTGTCAGATTTGCTCTGTGATAACCTGTTTTCCAGCAGCCTCAGCGCCTGTGAAACGACAACAAGATGCTAAAAAAAACCCACTAAGGCTGTGTTTGATCTGGCATACTACCGTAGTACTGAGTCATACGTCAAAACAAGTATGTAGTAGGGTTGAGTGATGTGGACCAATACAATATGAATCTCGATATTTTTAATACAAATCTTACCAGAAAGATAATTCTTGGTTAAATTTGCTAATGCAAAATGCCACACAGACATATTTATTAACAAACAGTTCATAATTTGTGCCACTTTTGGCTTTTTCTTCTCTAAGAGACAGCACGTGTGAGTGAGTTCTGTAGTGTGGCATGTTTAGGGAAAGGTCTGGGTTAGGCTGCACACAAATCCATCTGTGTTTTTTATACTGTTCTGAAAAGTAATGAAATCAGTGACTCTTAAAATGAATATATTAATACAAAATAAGCTATAAAATACAAATATATCAATATAGGCAATATTGTCATTTTCTATAGCTCAAAAATAGAAAACTTGATATATCTTGAATCTTGATATATTGCCCAGCACTAGTATGTAGTTTGTTCACATTAGATAATATGGAAATATTGAGTACACGAGAAATACCCGGATGTATACAGTATCGAGACATTTATTAAGTATGGACGGTGGGCACACTAGTCACATTCAACAGCCCCATGATGCATTGCGAGTGGAACGTAAAATCGCCCTGGGACCGGCCACAAGCTAAAAATCAAACATTCCCTTTTCAAAACAAAAGCATCTCTTCTTGTTTTCCATTAGTTTCTTAACGTTTTTGTAAATAAGGCTCTTGTTTTGAAATTAACCAGAAGTTTAGTCAGTAGCACAATGGCGGGTCTCCGAAAATCTCTCAAATGTCGGCATGAAATGTGTTTCTGCGAGTTTTATAGATCAAATGACCACATGTTGATATTCTACTTGGTCACTTCCTCATTTAAAATGTTTTCAGAACTTTTAAAGATGGCGAATCAACAGAGATATTTAGCCTCAGTGTGATTCAGGTTTTTGTGGTTGTAGGTTCGAAATACAGTACATCTTGGCAAAGTATACTTCAGTGGGAATGGTAACCATTCTAATTATACTAATTGTATGTAGTAGACAGTATGTACTCATTGAGTGTGTAGTACATTAGTATGCGATTTCGAACACAGCCACTAACTTCAATTTTGGCCCGTCTGAAAAGGCACCTGTTTGTAACGATCTTTGGCGTCGTCATATCGGTGCTGATGGAAGAAACGGTTACCAAAGTGACGGAGGTTGGTGACAACTTGAAGAAGGTTTGCCAGATTAACCAACTTCTGCTCCTCCTGTGGGAAATAAATACTCATCAGCAGAAAAACAAACGAATCCTGTAGAGTTGTAGCAGAAAGCTGCGGATAATTGAAAAGCATAATCACTTGACTCTAAACATTTACCTCATCCATCGCAACAAAGTCATCCACTAGTCCTGAGTCGAGGTAGTCGAGGATCTCAACCTGGTATAAAACCGTGGCAGCAGCTGGAATGAATGGAGGACAGCCCATGTCTCCGTACGCGTACTGAGGCTTCAGTAGGAAACGGGAGAACTCCCCTTTCCGCATGGTCAGCAGGGCCAGCTCTAGTCCCATCAGCGTCACATCTGTGTGGGGGGCAAATGTTTGGGAAAAACTCAGATCCACAAAAAATGAGAGCTACAGCTTTAAAAAACAAAAAAAGAAAAACAAAGAATAACGTACCTCTCCCCAATTTCATTATCCGTGGGTACTTCACGCGAGTGGTGGTTTCAAAAGGCTCGTCAGAATATTCCAGGTAGGCAGAGTAACGCACTGCAGAGGGCAACATCAGATAAACTTCACCTGTAAGGTAAGATACCTCACATAATGTTTCTGTCACATACTTATCACTGATGCCCTTTGGGGCACAGGCGGACCCTCTCCAGGGTGGACGACTTCCTTTAAAATTCCTCCATCTCCAAGGATGTCATCCATTTTCAGCCGAAGTTGTTCAAAAGGCCTCTGCAGAGGTAAGAAATGAGAAGATTGCAAGTGTACAGGTATATATGGTCTAAGCCTATCGTCTATAGCAAGCATCAGCAATTGTCCTGTGTTGCTGCAACTTGTACCAAGTTGCATAAAAATGCTTGTTTTTAAAACTAAAAGTACAAATAGGTGATTAAATTTAATTTTGAAACTAATTAATTTGAGTTTAATACAATTTCCTGTTTTTAGGATTGTTTTCAGGGTTTTGTCTGCATTTATGATCTTTTTGTTTTTGTTTTGTGTACTGTATTATTATTTCGGTTTCATATTGTGGTCGCTTTGGGTACTTTCCTCTAATGTTTTTTTTGTTGTCCACCTGTGCATTTTTGTTGTCGTTTGTGTGTTTTTAAAATTTCATTTTGCTGTCATTTTGTTTTGTTGTCATTTTGTGTGTTACGAGTAATTTCGTGTATTTTTGTTGGCATTTAAGGTTTTTAGAGTCTTTTATGTGTAAATTTGTTGTTATTTTGTTTACGTCTGTTGTTGTTTCCTGTGTTTATGTTGTCATTTTGTAAATTTCTCTGTCATTTTGTACATTTTTCTCTCATTTTGTGCATTTTTGGAGTCATGTGTTTTCAATTTTGTTGTTTAGTGTGCCATTGTATTCACTTTTTGTATTTTCATTGTCTAGTGTATTTTTCTGTCATTCTGTATGTTTATTGAGGTCATTTTTTGGTTTACTTCGGGGGGCGCACAGAATTAGCGCGAGGGCCGAATGTGGACTACGGGCCACCAGTTGCCCACTTTACTGTAAATAGTCTTATTATAAGTCACAAAAAGAATACATTCCACATAGCGTGAATGTGTTTCTGAATATATTAAGGTAGTGTCTATTGATACGGAAACGTATGACTCAAAAACTCTTTCTTCCGCTGCCGTGAGTTTGAATCCCGCTTTTGTCATGTTTATTTTTTTTTTTTTCATTTTAACATACTTAACACAGCAAATTCCACCTTTAAATATACATATAGGGGAAAAAAAACATTTTAGGGTATTTCCTGGGTTAGGGCTAAAATAAAAGGCTTAGCGGGGTAGCGAAAAATAAATATGAGCTAAAATAAAACTGACGGAACTGTAAGTCACGTGGTGCACCTATCGCGTCACCTAATTGGCCAATGAGGGGCGCTGCCATACATTAAAAATCCGTCTGAATGTGTAGTTTAATGTGCGACCACATACAATTTAAGCATAAAATATTGATAGACGGATGAAAATGATTACACATTAACACATCTTAGACCATCATTGTCTCATCAAACTAATCTCACAAATATGATAAACTTGGTCACATATCTGCAACACGTGTGTTTGTCTATTAATTATTTACGTTGTAAAGCACTTACCGAAACCCGATGTATGTAAGCATACTCTGAATAACATAGAATTAAGATTTTTGTCGGTCTTTTTCGTCAAATTGCTAATAATTAACGTAGTTTAGCAGCCACTTTAGCCGTGATGATGCTAGCTTACCTGTCGTGTTGACGGGGTAGAAGCCTGAATAAAGCTGTTCTGAGACATGTTTTGCTCCTTGGACGATTTAATAATGTGTCTACGGTGACGTTACAGTTCAATAACAGCTTTGGTTCTTCGTTTTTTGGTGCAAAGTGGTTGAAACGTACAACTAAAGGGTGGCCCAGCCGTCAACTAGTGAGTTAACAGACTAATGACGTACGTGACCAGAAGGATTGGAGGCTTTTACCAAAAAAGTTATTTAACTATTTCTTTGATGATTTTAAAACATACATACAAAACTAAACAAAATTCAACTAAAACTTAATTTTTATTTAAAAAAATAAAATAAAATACGCGATTTAAACTTTTCTGGCACCTGGCCAGAGCAAATAAGCCCTTGTCCCACGTGTCTTAAAGGCCCAGGCCTTATTGGCCCTGTGCTATTTTCACCATTAAAAGGTCTGTTATCCTGATTTTATAAAAGCAGAAACTGATAGAAAACTTGTACCTAAAAAAAATAAATAAAAACAATTAAAGTCCAAAGACAGTGTATCTTTTATAGGAGTGGTGCACGATATTATCAGCACGTTATCAGTATTGGATAATCGGATATAAGTTTTAGAATTAAGTATTGAATTAAGTTGAATTAATCACTGAACGTACCAATTTCAAAATGATTTTATTTTTTCTTCATTTATCTGTGACAGAATGCTTGGATCTTCTAAAATGCCATTTTAACCACTCAACTACAAAATGTAAGTAGGCCAGTAAATAGTAATTGTTTTAACTAGGACAGGGTGCAAGTATCTTAATATTTATTATTATGACTATGATTATTATCATTATTAATTTACACAATTGTCATGAATAAATAATGACAGCATTTACAGAACTTAGGTTGAAGTATTTTTCTTATTTTGCACAGAGAATTATTACTATCAGTGGGTCAACATGATATCTGCAATTAGGTGTGGGGGGGGAAATAGCAGTATTGGCCAAAATATTGATAAAATATTGAATATTGGCCAATATCATGCAACCCTACTTTTTAGGTGTTTGGTCAATGTTGACCGGTGCTGTGATTTATACCATTTTCATTCACAAGAAGGGAGAAACAGTTTTATATTTAAATGTTATGCTCTAAAGTCTTTTGCCAGTTTAAAACAGTAAGCATTATACAGCTGTGTTTCAAATCATTTTAAAGTGCTCGGTCTGATGCTAATCGTATTCAATGAGAAAATCAAACGGTAACGTAACATTAAAGCTGATATCCGGAGTTTCTGAGAAATCTATGTTTATGTATCATTCTTTTGAAATGCGAAAAAAATGCCTAACTAGTCTTTTACTATGGTCTACTGCCGGTGGTCATTCATATGCGTCAATGTACGGTATATAAGTCCAGCCTTTGTCTAATAGACCGCTATACAAATAGAAAATCGCACTAGGCTTCAACTTCCTGTAGCGGAGACTGTCAATCAAAGTGAATGGGCGTGAGTAAACTGTGCACGGAAACAAGAGCAAACAGGTATCACTCTGAGCAGCATAGCATCATGGAGGAGCGCTCCGAAACGCCAAATCTAAAAAGAATGAAAAGTCTAGGTACAAAGCTTGTGGATAAATGTCTTCGTGATCACAACAGAATTTTTCTCAAACGGACACAGATTTGGCGACGTTTCTCATGGACAGGTAATGTTTTATTCGTGAAAAACAATACTACACGTGTGTTAAACATTGTTGTTATGTTCCGCGATGCGCGTCCACGAAAGTAGAGGCGTGGCTTCTGGTGGATTGACAGAGGCAGGGGGAGGAAGTGGAGCTGTTTAGGGAGGGACATCGACACTTATGCTTTTGAATTTTTTCTCTCTCTTTTCATCTTCCGGATAATCGCTTTAAATGTTAATCTTCACGTTATATAATAGATTTTTGTATATATCTACAGATACATGGTATAGATATATGGATATGACTTAAAGGTGTCCTGATCCAATGTTGATATTGGACATCGGTCTGATATGTACACACAGGGACACACA
Source organism: Gouania willdenowi (assembly GCF_900634775.1). Taxonomy (NCBI): domain Eukaryota; kingdom Metazoa; phylum Chordata; class Actinopteri; order Blenniiformes; family Gobiesocidae; genus Gouania; species Gouania willdenowi. The sequence goes on from NC_041066.1 coordinate 16,403,476, forward strand.
CACACTGGCAGGCCTATGAAAAAACACAATGTTACAGAGTTCTTTTGCATGAAATATTTACTGTCATATCTAACTATGCACATTTTTAATAAATACACAGCAGGTGGATCTGCTTTATTTTTCATTCTAGAAAAACTTTAGTATGAAGCTTTAAACAGGAATGAGTGCTGTTGTATAAAACTGATTATTGACAATACTTGAGTGCGAATTTGCTAAACTTTTACAATAAATACAAACAATTTACATAGAATGTGTAAAAAAAAAAGTTAAATTGGATTTGTACAGTATGACATTTACAGTAAGGTAGAGATCTACTCGCACAGAAGGAAAATCACATCGTGATGTATAGATAGAAAAATATAGATATTTTAACTGGTTGAACCAATCTAAACAGAACATTGGTTGAAACAGAAAGTGAACCAGTGGCAAGCAGATACCAGGGATGAGCCGGTAATCACTTTAAAGGCTTTGCTCATTTTCATTAAAAGTTCTGTAGGTCAGCTGGATAAACAAAGTTACTCCTGAAGAGTTTGTAGGCCAGAAGCTGTCCTCCAAATATCATCATCACCAGCCCTGAACCTGTGGAGACAGCTTGGTAAAAAAAAAAATATGAACATATCAATAATATGCTGAAATGAGAGGTAGAAAATCTCACCAAGGGCAATCCACCAGTGCTCTGCTGAGGGGAAGTCTGACATCACTGTAAGCACACACCCACACACACACACACACACACACACACACACACACACACACACACACACACACACACTGCAATGGTTTGATTGACTTAATATCTTCTTCTCATTTAAATGACGAGGCAAACTCACTAAGACTGAATGACAACAACAATTTAATAATGGCAGACAAATGTGCTCATTTGCTCATTTATATTTGATTGAAGTGCTGTTACATAATCAACCTCTAATCGTATTAGCGGTGTGTGTGTGTGTGTGTGTGTGTGTGTGTGTGTGTGTGTGTGTGTTACCTGCTACTGTCATGGCAATATGCAGCAGTGTGACAGTTATTGCGTAATCCCAAACCCACTCCTCCACGATCCAGGCAAATATCAGGCCGCCCAACACATAAGTGACTTCTGTGGATATCACTCCAACTAATGCAGAGAGGGAAGAAAAGGAAAAGTAAGAACAAAGTGATAGCTACTGTATCCTTTTATTTTTTATTTTTTTAACTCTCGACATCTGAATATTTGATCAACTGTCCTATTTTTTCCCATTTTATAGAACAGGGATTCTCAACTGGTTTAACTCTGGGACCCACAGTCATTCCACTTTCTTTTTTTTTTTAGAATTCAACCAATCAAATTTAGTTTTTCAAAAATAGCTGTTGAAAACACACATATGTAATCTTTTTAAAAACAAATCTCCATATTTTCCTGTGCAACATGCATTTCACAGCATGCCTGACAAAGGAAATGTTTCTTTCAAAATAAGACAACTCCAACATGAGCAACATTAATTATTTACTCATTTTTGACCAGCTGTCCGCAACCCACCCAGTACAGGTCTGCGACCAACTTTTGGGTCCTGACCCACCAGTTGAGAATCACTGTTATAGATCACAGATTTATATTTCTTGATGGTTGACACTGTAATACTATATGAACTAGTTTTTCATTGAGGTTAGTGGTCGTTTAGTGGGACTAAACAAGTTAATGATCCAACATGTTTTCCTTCTCTTAGATTTTAACAAAAGGAACACAAACAGAAGCAGTCATTCATCTGTGACGTCCTTGTATTGCAACATGACCTTACATTTGAATAAATAAATAAATGTAATAAATACGAAGACATATATCAATGACTTCTCTAATAGTAATATTGCTACGATCAAGACATTACCTCCGTCTGTGTGACCAAAAACAAGTTCATGAACCAATTCAGCGGCTCACTCTTCTAAACACTCTAAGCCTAAACTCAATTACACCTCAAAGACCTGTTAGTGCCACATTATCCCCAAGGAACTATTTGTGCTCAGAGTTCTGGATTACCGGAGGGCCCTATGTTCCCAAGTAGAAAAAGAAACTCATTTTTGACTCATCCACGTTTGATACCTGCGGGAAACTCAGACTGTTCAGCTGCTTTGTGTCCCTGGTCTCATCTGCCAACAATAAGTTATTTTCCTGCTATAACACAATGTCCAAACACAACTCATAAAGGCATGAAAGAATCTCTTTTTCTACAGGGTAGTGAATTTACATTGCAATATCCCAGTTAAGATAGAAATGATGGAAATTGTTAATTGAAATCCAAATAATGATTCATGTAAACCAACAAGTTAGTCGAATCATTAGACAACGTTCTCACTGCTAACAAATAAAATGACTTGCTTTTTTATAATTGAATAATCTGCCTCACTATCTGTGTCGTGTTGAAAGTAAACAGCATATGTTGAGTGGTTCTGTTTTGTTTTCAGAAAATTATTTTTCTTATTCATGAGGAACATTAAATATGAAATCAAAAAAATTGGATATACTATTAATTGCATTTGTAAATTGACATATTGTAATTCAGTGGTTCCCAAACTGGGGTGGGTGTACCCCTTGGGGTAATCGGGAGGTACACAAAAACATTTGTCAGTTTATTTTTTAACATTATATATTTTTTTATACATGCACACACACTTTTGTTTCTCATCCATCAATAATTATTTGTGGCAAAACTTGAGAAATAATGAATAAAAATGCCTTAATTCAAGGTTAATGTTGGACAAGACACAGGAAATAGTTTAGACGAGCCTGCAGACACAAATAAACAATGTTTAACATGAGCTAAGGGGTACTTGCGATAAGAAATAAAGGCTAAGGGGTACATGGGGCAATAAAGTCTGTTCTGTATTTTTATTTTATTCTATTTTTTGTTCCTGTGGACCAGTTGGTTACTACGGTACCACCTAGTGGGGATCCTTAATAAATAAACAAATAGAGAAAATAAAATAAATAGTAAAATGAAGCACAGAACTCATTCATTCATTAAAATTCTGCCTGCCTTATCCTGTTCAGGGTCGCAAGGGTCTGCTGGTGTCTATCTCCAGCTCTCTTGGACAAGATGCCAGTTCATCTTGGACAAACACAAATAGACAGACAACAACCTTATCAATGCACTCCCATCCACTACTGATAATCTGTTGAATCCTATGAACCCTTTGGTGAAAGGAAACTGGAGTACTCAAAGAAAACCCACACAAGAACAGGGAGAACGTGTCACTCACCCAAATATTTGGGATTGTGCCATGATGGTTGTGTTGTGTAGTCAAAAGGAGTCAACAAACTGTTGATCTCATGAACCCTGTGAATACAAGAAAATATGTTTATAAGTGTTTGTTTGTCCCAGCAAGTGTGAAAAAATCTATATACATTCACCTGAGGAGTCCAATGCAGACACTGACTACGATGTAGTAGAGGCAGTAGAAGGACAGCATGCACATCAACAAGTTTTGCAGAACAACCTAAAACAGAACAACCAGAGAAGAAGAAAACATGGACCTCAAATAATAGAATAAAATGTTTTTTTTCCTTGAACCTATGAGGAAAATATATTCAAGTCAAAGAAATAAAGAATCCTGCGATCCTGCCTGAGTTTCTTCAAACCATAGCCTATAGAAAACAAGTGAAACAGAAACCATTTTTATTCTGGAAGAAATACGTGGAAGACATTCACCTGAAAAGGTGTCATCAAAAATAGATGTCCTGCTTTTCTCTTCCACTTCCTCCTCCTATATGACCTCAAAAACACAATCCCTCTGACTGGCAGCCAGTGTCTGCTGCCTCAAACCTTTCAGAGATGATTGACTGCAGCCTTTTGTGGCGCCTTAGCTATTTTTGTACTTTTGACATCCCTGAAAGGAAGGTGCCAGGCCTCTTTTTACGTTAACATTTCAGTATGCCACGCACAGGCTGGATTAAGCACTACGCAAACAGGCATCAATCCAGTCAGATGTGGTAAAGCCAGTGTGCTGCAAGATTACACGCAACACCTAAAAGGATCGAGGTCATTGTTATCTTGGTCTTGCTAATAAGTCCAAATACCAACTTTTCATTGACCATTTTGGTTAGCAGAACAAAAAGCTAGTGTTAACCTGCCAATCAAAATATACAAATGTAATTTATTTCTATCAAACCCAACAATGAAGCTGAGTCTGGGTGTACAGTTTGTTCCAGTTTAAAGAGACTTTTACCTCTACACAATCTTGCTAATATGGAAATTATTATTATTATTATTATTATTATTAGCTAGTATTTTTATTTATTTTATTTAAATTTTACATCTTTTACATCGTCAAATTTGCTAAGATAAACATAATGCAATGCCTTTGTTGTAATTGGTGCCATAGAAATGTTTTGTAAATTCAAAAATCTAAAAAAAAAAAAAACAAAATATGAAAGTTACCACAGCAACATAAACTTTATTTGTTTTTAGATGACCTATAATATATTCAAATATGAATGTTACAGTAAAATACAGAAAATTGTCCCAGTTATGGCACTAAGTTGTTTGTTCCTATGTCCACTGCTTCCATGGACATCAGAGGATGGGTGTAGCGTGACTGTCAACATAGTTTAAAAAAACAAATGCAGTGTAACTACAAAGGCAGAAATATAAACTAATAATTTAATTAATTCATATTTTTTTTCCCCCACTTGTTACTAGAGTATCTGTATTTCAGATGATATCCAAAAGTAAATTTAAATTGAGTGCCAGTGGTGGTCGACACAATGCATGTTGATTTATTATGTTTTTACTCATGCCACTGAAAAAATGAACAGATAACGAGGCCTGTTCATTTAGGCAGTCAGCTCCTGTTTATGGTAAAACATGTAAACAGCATGCCTATCAGTTGAACTGTCTACTGCAAAAGATTTGCTCCATCCTTACCCAGGTATCACTGGGAGTGCCTTTAAAGGTGAAGGGTCCATGGCGTTTTATGAGTGTGTATCCACAGCAACGACAGCAGTATTCCAACAACATGAAGAATGGCTCGTCTAAATAGGGAAATGCAGGCTATGTGAATGTGTGAGCATAGTTGAGAGAGCTCCAACTGTGTCGTATACACCAAGGCTCTGTGGACTTGGATTAGGAAGGATGGGATTACTCCTAAGTAGTTTGAAGAGATCCCAGAAGGGATAAAGGTAAGCAAACTGTAATAAAGACGTGTTCAAATAAGCATCGTGAAGAGTGCAAGGTTGAAAACTCTGCATACAGACATTACAACTCTAGAATCAAAAATGTTCATATCTAATCAGCTTTAATTTTTTACCCACTGAATGGATCTCTATATAAAACATTTAGAAGCATACTGTAGCTATGGAAATAAATCTGTGCCATCCATCAGAGTTTGAATTCGTATTTTTAAAGCTGCATATTTTTAGCATCACAATCAGACTTAGAATTTTCAAAAATGTCTGAGACTTACTTTAAAAAAAGTAAAAAAAAAAAAATAAAAAAAAAAAAGTCATATTAAAAAAATCAACATATAAAAAATTCAACATAAAAAAAAAAAATTCCACATAAAATAATTCTGTGTCCAAAAATTCACCTGCAAAAACATTCATTGTAAGAATTAGCAATAAATGTTACCTGACACCTGGAATACTCGCTGATTAACATTACAATATATATCTACACTGAAATTTTTTTGACACTGAATTTGTTGCAGGTGATGCTAAAAAAAAATTTCAGCTTTAAAATTATGAATAAAGATTTACTTCCATACATAACTATTACATAAAAAAAATTGCTACTATTAAAAATACCTAAATATGGATTTTGCCCTTTCATCCTTTCTGAAGTGGTCAACAAATATTTTCTTGTATAATTTTGAATTTCTTATTTTACAAATGAATGTAACTGAGAGTTATAGACACAAACACTAGGTGGCAGCAGCCGCCTCTGAATCCACATGGCTGATTTAAAAACATGTGAAATCACATACATGTTCAGGATTGGCTGAAATACGACATATGTCATAGAGACTGAGAGTGATGGATAGAGATAAATAGAGAAATCACCATAGTGGCACATCCCTGTCTGGCTTCCAAAAATAAACTCCAACTCAAATATTCAGCGTCACAACCTGCGTATGTCAGCGCGAGCGCCGTAGCACGTGTGCTTTGTGTGGGACTGATGCTGCTGCCACGGTAACCTGCATCAGTGTAACCATGGTGATAGAGGAAGTAGGAGGGGAGGCATCATATCCCCCCCCCCCCCGTGTGTGTGTGTGTGTGTCCAGCTCGTTCTTTCTAATTCATTCCACAGGGCAGTGTACAAGCTGCTCTGGTTATCTAGACACTCTTGATGTAGTTTTTCTGGAGTTTGGCGCTCTTTGAAATGTTAAAGTTGATGTATTTGTGATAAGCTGCACCACCAAGCCTCAAAGCCAGTTAATTCCACATTTAGTGGCGGAAGCACTCCTACAAATGACTTACTGTGCCAACAACAACTCAAAAAGTCTGCAGACATTCAAGTAATAATCCAGTGCCATAGATATAAACTTGACATTTGCCTCGCACAGTTCATTTAAATTGTTTATGTAAAATTAAAATTTTCAATTAAACCCAGTTTAACCAAAAAGTAAAAAAGTAACGTCTGTCAGGAAATCCAAAACGCACATTACTTGCATGCCCCAGGTTAAACCTTCATGTCTCGGAAAAGTAACAACTAAAGTGTCAGAATATGGCAAAAATTAGCCATTAGACGACAAAACATTTTCAGTGTCAATAAGTATTGCTGCTTTTTTCTTCCAAAACGTCCATGGATATTTTATTTTTTAGAAAAAAGAAGAAAAAAACTAAACAAGTGAACACACCGCGGTTTATATACACCACTGTAATCTTTTGTTTTATGCATGAGGTTACCTTTCCTTAGTTTTTCCACACAAATAAAGTCAAATCTGGTCCTGTATGGGTCACAAGAGTCAAAACCAATCTCAGTAATCATTGAGTGTAGATATAGGGTAAAAATCCTGCCTCCTAAATACTGCAGGGCTTACAGAGACACACAAGTTATGACAATTCTGTATTTACAATAAAGACAATGACCTGAAACCGCCCTGTGATGGATTGGCACCCTGTTCGGGGTGTACCCCCGCCTAATGCCTAATGAGAACTGGATAGGCACAAGCAGACCCCCGCAATGCTGAAAAAGGAATAAGCGGGTCAGAAAATGGATGGGTGGACAAAGACCTGAAAACTGTTGTGTAATGATTGTTTGTTCTTCAGAGGCAAAGAAGACCCCGACTTCTTTCATTACTTTTAAGGTGGTAAATGGTGATGTCATGACTTACACATTAATTTGTTTAAAGTCAGGTAGAGTTGCACGTGTTCAACATGTCCCTGTCCATCCAGTGGTGGCAAGACAAAAGTGAGAAGAACATGGGTGTATGGACGGCCAACAGTGATTTTTGTATCTCACTGTAATCTATAGTTGAACTACCCAATGATCTGCCTGGACCTCCGTTCGTGCCTGTAGAACCCGTCGAGGTATTTCCTCTGAACAACCCATTGGACCTAGTTAAAAAGAACCTATAAACTCACCACAAACAGTGCTACGGATCCTACCTCAGAGCTACTGCCCCAACCAGAAAACCCAAATAGAAATTATATATGTAACATTAAAATATTTCAGATCTACAGATATTTCATAAGCAAGTCCAGGCTGTTACGAATCCTTTAAACCTTAGCTGAGAAATTATTTTCTAAGAGATCCAAGTGAAAATAACATTATCTTTTTGGTGTCTTGCCGTCGTTGATCAAGACTTGATAAATGGAACAGCTGGAGGACGTTATTATTATTGATCTAAAGCTTGATACCAGTTCCAGGACTGATATGAGTTTGAAAATATGGGTCTAGAGGGGGTGTTTCCACCATATGAGTGAGTTCAAACAGTCTGTGGAACTCTGAGAGCAGAGCGATCCTCATGAGAGTACAGTGGCTCATTGACCTACATGTCAACATGGTGCATTAGGGGAGAAGAGGCTGTAATTATTTCTGTGTGTTTGCACATCTCCAAAACTCTGGTAATTATAAAGTCCCAAAGCAGAAAAAGAATGGACTATTCATTAGATTATGGAAGCAGTAAGTTGTTTGTTGAGGTGGTACAGAAAGATGTAGTAAACCTTCAGTCGTGTACACATATAAGTTTAGAAGACTAATTTATGTATTGAAAATAACTTCTGGTGCAATCTTTGAGGAAGTGCTAGTTTGATATTGGTACAAATGCCAAAACAGCAAATCAATCGTATGCTATCCAGAGGAGTTTTAGGTGCAGAATCAAAGCTATTATGACCTAGTCATAACAATGTGTGTCAAACACGGGTGCATCCACAAATTAAAAACACCTAAATCTATATGTTGATGACATATGACTGTATTTCGTCTATTGTCTTCATTCTTTGTCTGAGTTCCTGTCTCAGTTTGGAAAGTTGTGCTGCATGTGAAGATGTTAACAATAAATCATCAACATTTCCTTCATTCTGACTGCATGAGAAAAATGTGTTCAACTATTCCTTTTTCAAGCTTTTCTGATCCTAATTTTGCCTCACTCTCTCCCTGCCTTGGATTGCCAAAGCACTTTCTATTACACATTATTCTTGATTATTTAGCATGAGACGCAATTGCACAGCTGCTTACAATAAACATAGCAAACAAACAAAAAAAGTCAACGCATTCTATGAGCCCCGTAATCCTGAAAAGGCTTGTAAATGGGAACCAGTCAACAATGTAAGGCATTGTTTTTCCCTCTCCCCATTTTTCCTACAAACAGTCTTTCCACATATTTCCTCCAGCTCGGCCCCTCCAACAGTGTGTTTTTATTTCAATGCTTCATTGAATGTACTGTAAATACAATGACCGACTGCACCAAGATCTTATTATTGGCGTGCATATAAAGTCTAAAACCAGTACACCAAAACCAGACAGTCACACCACATAAAAAGAAAACTATATGAATGAAAGTAAACGTCTTTGTGGGCATATCTTGACAGGTTGAAACTGTGAAAATCCCCTTTGCCTCAGCAGTTGTAAACCATGAACTGTAGGATTTCTTGATGTGGGTTTCCTTTGATGGTATTTCATATTATATCGTATTTCATTGGGTTTTTATTGTCTGTGCTTATAACGGCTTGAAATTAGCTTGTAAATATTAAAGCAATGCATGAGAAGAACCACAAATTGTGACTGTTTATCAAAATAAGTTTTACACACGTGCACAGATGGAAACATGTTCATAATCAATGCCATTTACTTTATCGTGGCCACTGCATGGCTATGCATAATATAGTCATTTCTGTCTTACGGCAAAGAGATTATTTCAGTTTGTCTTCCGGGGGGGGGGGGGGGGGGGGAAACTGGGACCGTTACACATGGAGTTTGCATGTTCTCCTTATGTTTACCTATATGTTTGGGGTGTTTCTTTGTTTTCCACAGTCCAAGAACATGTTGGTGATAATGTTTGTCAGTTAATGGCCAAAAGTGAATGTGATTTTGTGCGTCTCTCCCTGGCATTTTGCGGGCGTTCCTTGTCTTGAGCACGATGTGAGCCGATGGGTACCAAACTCATGCATGTCTTATACATTATTGGGGGAAAAAAGCACTGTTAACTTCAGAAAAATCTGTAGCACAAAGAATGCTCTGTACCATTGCTATTGTTTTGACTGTAATGGAAAATATACATGCATATCCGGTACTTTCTATTTCTGAAAACCCAAGTTTTTCCACTAGAGTTTTCCAATATTTTGTTAAAAATGTGTAGAGCTTGTGAAGACATATTAAGGAATGTTTTTGGTGGCTCAGAAAAGCAACAAAGTGCTGCACAAACATTGTCCTTTTTTCATATTGATGCTTTAAATGCATTGTGTACGTTTGGGGTCACAGTTTTACATGAATGTTGAACGATGGCGTACCATCAAAGCAGTACAAACAATGGTCCTCTCTAAAGAACGCTGATTGGCTGTGTTCACCTCAGCTGCTTCCACTTTATTTTAATCCTCAAACTTAATCTCAGCCCCCTTTTTTTTCTTTTCTTCTCACAGACATACTTTGGAGCTTATTGTTCAAGCCCCCCCCCCCTAACCCCGAAAAAAAAAGAATGTACAGTAAAAAAAAAGCCAGCCTTATACTCCGCTCCAGCTGTTAGATTTTCATTGAATCACTTCCAGCATGTAAACACAGGAAATGACACACATGCCAACATCTGTAATGTTTTTGCTGCCGTAAGTGAAAGCAAAGAGAATATAGTCGAGCTGAAACAAGACATGGAGGTTATTGGAAAACAACGAGAATCCCACAAAAAGACAAGCTTTTTTTAAAAACAGGATTTTTCACTTTGCATTTGTCCCCATTAATGTCGTATGCATTATTACCTTTACAGCAGTGGCTCCCGATCTTTTTTGTCCGATGTACCCCCTTTGCATTTTTGTCAAATCCTGTGCACCCCGTCTTCATATCCAAATGTTTGTCAAAATGTCCACTTTCAAATGTACGCAGATGATGCTGTAATTTTTACTCCTGCTATAACAACTGAGGAGGCATCATCTACCCTCACAGCAGCCCTGGTAGACATACAGCAGTGGCTCACCAACAATTAAATAAAAAGAAAATTGTGTCAATGACGTTCACAAAAAAATCTATTAAACTGGATCGGTCCAATGTGTTCCTTGGAGACACTGAGCTTGACCTTGTTGAGGGGTTCAAGTATCTCGGGGTCACTCTGGATTCAACACTCTCCTTTAAAAAACACATTAAACTCACGGCTAATACAATAAAGTTCAATTTACAGAACTTCAAACAAATCAGGCCATTTATGACAATAAATTCAGCAAAGATGTTTCTACATTTAATGATATGTTCACATATACTGTATTACAACCTGGTCACTCACTGGAGAAACAAATATCAAACCCATAGAAATCCTATAGCCTAGGTCCCAAAGTGGGGTACGGGTACCCCAGGGGTAGGCAGATTGTCATAGGGGGTACTAGTACTAATGCTAGGCTAATGCTAATATTAAATTAATGCTAATGATATGTTAATGCTAGCTAACAGTAATGCTAGGCTAAGGCTAGCTAATGCAGTGTTCAATGATGTGGGCCAGCACCTACATTCTCACTTGCATTTTCTTTAGGAAATGCAAATATTCCAGTTATATATGATTCATCAACAGAATAGGTAAAATTCAGAGATACATTTCATTGTAGGGCTACATTGTACATGACATTACATCATTGTGTTTTTCTAAGCGTTCAGGAGTCGGAGGTACATGAATTCAGGTTAACTGCCCTATAGGGTACACATACCCCTGTTTGGGAACCACTTACATGATTATCCAGTTTTCTGTTACAGTCTGTCGTTTTTTGTCACCCAACAGCGCTATACACTGCTCGTGGCTCACTGACTTCTGTAGATGCGCATTGGAGACAATGCGCACATGGGAGACATTGCAGTCCTCCAAGTGCGCACACATCCAACTCGACATTCGCTTGTGCGCTCTCTCTCTCTCTCTCTCTCTCTCTCTCTCTCTCTCTCTCTCTCTCTCTCACACACACACACATTCCCACAACACAGAGACGCACAACAGAGACGCGCCGCAGCGTTGGAGCTGCTATCTTTTCATCCATCTCTAAGGATTACATGCGGCTTTACTCATCTTTATATTCTTCGTGAAATAAAAGGCATTTAATCTAATTTTTTTGAAAAAACAACAACCTTTCCTTCTTTGTTTTTTGATCTAAAGTCGAGAGTTTTGGACACACATTTCTTTGTTGGGGAGATGGAGTTTTACGCGTCCCGTTGACCAGAGGAGCGACACATCAGCTGCACTTTCCGTCCTTGTTCTGGAATTGGAAATATTTTTCTGCTGAGGAGTTACAACTGAAAATTCCAATATAAACAGCATGTGTTACTGTTAAAGGGATTTTCCTTCTGACAAAGCTGTGCGTTTTTTTAAATTTTTTATATTAGCCCTGCGTAAAAGAGGCACCCCGGTAAATCAAGCCATCCAAATGGATACATAACTTCTGTCATGCTTTAAAAAAAAAAATCTGTTGCTGTCCTCAGTCTGAACAAGAGCATGACTTCCTCTTTTCATCTTCATTTACACTCCAGTATGACAGTTGAGTAGAAGTAGCCTTGGCAGTGGGAGATGGCTTTTTCCTTTCCTCCATGTTACAGATTAATCCCTCTGCGACCCTAATGTCACACTGAGAGTGATCAGCCTTTTATCAAGGTAAGACACACAATACCCATGACATTTTGCATGAGAACTTTTACTTTTTATTTGCAAATCAATAGTCCATATTTCAAGAGGAAAGTTAACTATCAGCTACAAATACCTGCAGGAATGCTGTTGACTGACTTCCATAAACCTTTAAAATAGGAGACATTGTACACGTGTTTATTGTTAATTTATTCATTTCAGACTTATATGAGCCTTTAGTCCACTTATTGTGCTTAATCGTTTTTGCATTACATATTAATATTTTTTGTTATATTACATTATATTATTTGGCAGCTCTCGTTTTCTCATGTCAATCCTTTAAAGTAGGATTTACAACCTCTACAGGGAAGTGTTCATCCTGGAAGTGTCATAAGGATAACAGACCAATGATTTATGGTACATGGTCAGGAATAAACTCCCTATTGCAACACAGGCAAGGAGGGGGTTAAAATATTGTGTGGCATTAGTTGAAATAGTTAGTTGCACACCCCATTTTTTCTTATTTCCATCCATCCATCCATCCATCCATCCATCCATCAATTCTTCCAACCTAGAGAGCAATAATAAACAAGTTGTGCCCACCTCTGTTCTACCTTTATCAATGCTTGAAACTAAAATGAATTGTTTTAACAAACCAGACACGTATGAATCCTATTAATCGTATATCACTTAATTCATTGGCTCTTGTCGGTGCAGAAAATTATGACACTTAACTCCAAAATCAATGTAATACATTTAATGCATTAAATAACACAGCAGGGAACATTAAACACTTGGCAAAACCACAAACTTGAGAAACCATGTTAAGTGTGTTCATAATGGATTTTACAATGAAAATATTTATAATTTATGGGACAAGGACAATTTTTTTTTTTTTAAAGTATGACAGATAATTCATTAGTTTTAATGTCATTGATAATTAAATGGCTGTTAAAATATTAATAGAAGCATACGTCCGTCAAATAATGACCTTCCAATAATTGTCAGCAGGTTTTTTCATATAATTTGTGTCAAAAACAAAGACAGATGCCAAAACATTTTGACTAGAATATTTGATCAGATCAAATTCACACTTATGTTATCCATTTTGGATCATTTAAGTGTGTAACTTAAAATAATGCCTTAAGGAAACTGAATTTTGGTCAAGTCTATTTGCTGTGTTTGCTGCTATTACACTGTGGTTGTTCCAATACTGTCTAATCTTCCCTGTCCTTCCTCTTTACTCTGATCTTAGAAAACAGGGAATGAGAATCAGCCATGCTGTGTAAAAGTGGCACAAACTGCTCTGCAAAAACAGGGTAAACCATTCAAAGGAAGAAATACCAGACACAAGGAGCTCTGTCAGAGCTTTCAAAGCAAACTCTAACCTCGAGGGCTTTGTGAAGAACAAAGTCATGAAATATTGAGCCAAATGACAGATGAAGTGGCATATTAAACTACTGTATAGCTTCTCACATAAATGGATTTGTGTCTAATATGACATTCAGCTAATCCTCCTTTATGGAAATCATGCTAACTGGATAATCCTGTGGAAACGTCCTCCTGGAAGGTCAGCTTCACTTTGTCGCTACCAAGGGACACTGATAAATCTTTATTTATATGATAAAAAAGAAAGAAAAATAAATGATTTCAAATGACCTAATAGAGAAGTTTAGAGGACAACAAAAAGGACTTTTCATGCTCGTCCAGTTTGCACCGTCACTGAAGGGTAATTGGCAACAACTTGTGCCTTTAGCTGATTATGTGAGACTGAGTGGCATTCAGGGAGGAGATGCTTAAATGAGTCACTTCTCAAGAATCAACAGGGGTCTCGTCGCACTGCATAAACACACACGCATGGCATGAGCATCCAGTGATTCAATTCAAACCTTAATTCAATTCAGTGGACCTGAATTTATCTCTCGAAGGCAATGACAATGATTCAATGTGAATGACAGAAGACTGAAGGGACCAAAAATTGCTGCACAGATCCTCCAGATAATGAGGAGAAAAAAATAAGATGGTGAAGAGACAGCGGGATGTGACACTGCATCTGAAACTGTGCTGCTGTGCTGGAGGGTCAGTGAAAAAAACATAAAGTGACATATTCTCCAGACAGAAGATGAGTCACTCTTGACCATGTTGGAGTAAAGCCCTGCACAAACACTCAACACCTATAGCACTGCATGCTTACCCTTTGGGTCTGCACTCTATGTTCTCCATGGAATAGCATCAATGCATGTATCAAGGAACCAGATTCCAAGTAATTTGTAGCAATATGGGGAAAACTCTTTAAATATGAGGAAGCCCCACAGGAAATATTGCTTTATCTCTGCCTAACCACAGGTACACTTAAACAGAGGTGGAAAGAGTGCTGATGTATCGTACTTGATTGAAATTCTGCTCTAGTACAAGTGCAAGTAAGTCATACTGTACATAAAATACTCAAGTAAAAGGGAAAAAGCAGCTGAATTAAATAGTACTCAAAAGATACTAGTTACTTTCACCCCCCGATGTTTATTTTTGGTAATAAATCTTGCCACGGCTTCCTTGCACACAGTAAACATCTCATGCATAAACTTAAAAAGAAAAGGGTTACTTTGTTGGAGTGTGAACCACAGTCACCTATGGATAGAAGTGCGGAAGCGGAAAATTTTATCGGAGCGCTTATATCGGAGATTTTAGACGCAGTCCGATAAAATCCGATATTCGTTTTCTGGCTGATATCGGACCAATACCCGATATCAATATCGAATTGGGACATCGCTACTATTAACCATAACATATTGGCTCTTAATTAGTCATTATTAAGTACTTGTTAATGCTTTAGTCTCACAGTCCGAGCAGGGTTAGCGTTAGCGTTAGGGTTAATGTTAACGTCAACCCTAACGCTAACCCTAACTCTAACTCTAACCTAAGCATATTGAGATCCTAATTCATGTACAACAACTTCCTTACTTACAACTAATAAGTAAGAATTCTGAGGTTATTGAGGGAAAACTATTAGTTAATGGTTAACTGGTTGTATAATAAGGCCATGCAGAATAAAGAGGTCAAGTACTAAATAATGACTAATTAAGAGTCAATATGTTAATGGATAATAGGTGTTCCCTAATATAAAGTGTGACCCTTCATTTATTTTCCACAAAGACATCTGTATATATATATTAAAAAAAAAAGCTAAATTTATGAACTCTAAAACAGTACCATGCCAAGCGTGCCATGTGGGTAACAACATTTAGAAACCCCAACCTGAAGCCAAAAAAGTGGCAGAAAAAGCACGACATATACATATGGATTATTTTCAATGTGCATTCATATCCAGCTGACCATGAAACATAAATAAAAAAATAATCACAAAAAATCTTAATGCACTCAGTAATGGTTGGGTATATGTAACAAATGATTGTAGTTCTTTTAAAAGGTACTTAAGTACAAGTAAAATTAGTAATTTATAAATATAGTCACAAAAGCACAAGTACCCAGAAAAGCAACTTAATTACAGTAATGTGAGTATTTGTTCATAAATACTGAATGTGCACTTTTTCACTTGCCAGGTGTCCTGGCCGGACCTTTTTTCATTGGCTGGTTTCACAAATGTTTATGAAGGCTGTGAATGTGTTTGTGCTGTCTGTGTGAATGCCACATACAGAGAATTGTGGGTGGATTTGCTCTAAAACCTGAATGATTTTCCGGCAGTGTTATTTACAATGTCAGAATAAATAGTTGGAATCTTTACTGCAGTTGAAAAATTTTTTTTGAAAATGTCTTATAGTAATACAGGGTTTTTTTTGTCTACAAAATGATCTATAGGATAAACACCTGACATTTTATTGAGAGAAATATGTCTTTTTGGCCAGATTTTTCTTAATACAAATGCTGGCACATCCTTTTATCCTCTTTTGCCACTTATTCTGATCAAGTAATGAGTGCACACAAATTATAGAAGCAAAATAATAAAGTGTTCCTAATCATTCTTAAAGGCCCATTTAGTTCTGAGACAATTGTACTGGTGCTTTAAACTTTGCAGATTAATTGTGAAAAATGGCCGGGCAGTCGTGCTTGTATGTTGGTCGGAAGTACACTGGTATTTATTTAGGTGAATCACTACTTTTCATACATATGATGTATGCAATGCAAAATAAATGTTGGTCATGCATGAAAAGCAAGGTGTGCATTATGGGGCGCCGATTGTAAAGTTGTGCATGCTAAAATAAACAGCAACAATGTGTACATTTTTTTATGTTACTTTTGACCAGATTTAAAGCAGTACTTGTGAAATTTGTGATATTTGTTTTCTCGTAAAAATATAGTGTCAATGTTAAATCTCAATCTAAATGTTAAAAATCGAAATCTATATGTTAAATCTAAATCTAAAAGTTAAATCGAAATCTAAATGTTAATCTAAATCTCAATATTAAATCTAAATCGGAAGTAACAACATAAAAGCTCATTCTGGTTAATTTGCATATTAGCTAAATATTTAGTTTCACCCGTGATATTTAGATTTAACATTTAGATTTAGATTTAACATTTCCATTTAACGTTGACATTATATTTTCACAAGTATTGCTGTAAATCTAGTCAAAGTAACATAAAACAAATTCACATGGTTTGTTGCTAAATGTTGCAAAAAGTTGCTGTTTATTTTAGCATACGCAACTTTACAATCGGCGCCCCATTGCATTGCTTAAATTAGATTGCAATAGTTCAAACATATACAATACCACCAGGTTTAAACCAGGGCAAAATCAAAACACTCTCAACACTGAGGAAATGTTTACTTTTACTCCTCAATCAGCTCTGCTCATCTTGGTCTTGTTTGGAAATTCCATCCCTTATTTCCAGCTTTGCCAAACTCTAGAATCAGATTGTTGGAAATGGAAAATCTCTTCCTCCTCTGTTGTTTTTATTTTTTATTTTATTTGGCACCACCTGCACCATAAAGAGACAACTATAGTCCTTGCCACTGGAGAACACAAATACCTGGCAAGTCGTTCCCCGGGAGTGGATTGGGCCAATGGTTCAAACTCGTGTCACTGTCAGTTACCACAGGTTGTCCACACAGACTCTCAGTGAAGAAGCTCAGATGTCTCAGTATATTAGGAGCTCCTTGTAAAAACTCAGAGATGACAGGTGATGCAAAGCAGCTGCAGAACCTGAGCAAAGACCACACTGAAGACAAAGACAAAAACCAGCCAGTGAATCCAATAAAGCAGCTGATGGAATGTTGTGGAATGATCTGGAAAAACACAAATACTGGGGCCAGAAATCAGATTTAAGGTGGAGGTGGAACTTCACATACTATTTTTGCTCCACCTGTCACAAAGCTAAAGGCTTGGTGACACATTGGTTGGTGTCTCTGTGCATAGATTCTGGGTTCTGTGTCACTTGAGTCAACAAGTTCTCACAGGGCATGAGTGCATTCCTTCTGTTGACCTTAAATATACAGTAATAGAAATCTCAGGTAATTACACCACTTTTCTTTCTAACTCTTACTGCAGCTGTGACTCAGTGGGTTGAAAGGGGTCATCGTTCAGGTGAGAGGTTGGTGCTTAAGTCGCTGTTTGCGTGTTTCGGCGCTCATTGTTGCTTTGTTGCTGTATGTGCTATGTAAGAGCTCTTTGACACAACTAACTTATGGTGACAAAACAGGTAAACTAATGTTGTTGACGTTGTATGTTATTAGCACAGGCTGCCTTATTTGAGTAATATCATTGGTTAGCGTCTTTTAAATTGTCACAACCTCATTTTCTAAAATAATTCAGTTCTTTTTTCTAATTTCGTATGAGTTACTGTATCTCTCACAATCAGAATGATGAGCATATGTTGAGTATCTTATTGAGTATATGCGTATATAAGATAAGATAATACAAGATATGATAGCCTTTATTTGTCCCACACAGGGTACGTTTGCAGTGTTTCAGCAGCAGTAGATACATAAACAGAATAATAAAAAAAATGTAAGATATATACACACATAGGCCTGTACACAGTACAGAGAAAAAGAGTTTTTTATTTATTTTTTTTATTTATTCAGTTTATTTCCGACATGGTTACATTCACTTTTTTTTTTTTTACATTTTTTTTTTTTTTTTGTACATGCCGAAAAAGGAGACGAGAGAAGCAGTTTGCTTATCTGGGTCCCGTCCCCTGTTTTACCATCACAAATTTACATGGGTTTACATGTCTCTCTGGTCAAACATTCTTGAGTTGTTCTGAACAGTCCTTTTTTGTGTATTCTCATCTGTAGTCAGTGTTGTCTTGTTTTTATTCCTCCTCCTCTCTATCGTTGTTCATGTTGGCCTTGTTCCCTGCCAGACGTTGTTAGCATTCCTCCAGTTCAAGAACAGTTCCTCTTTCGAAGGTGTTTGGAAGGTTTTTCCCTTTTCATCTATAATGTCACCACTCGGGAATGTCTCTTTTGGACACACAAGTTTGCAGCTTGTTTTGTCTCTACATCAATGTTAATCCAGTGTTTGTCTCCCTGTGTTTGTCCTGTGATGGACTGGCATATAGTCCATGGTGTCTCTTACATCTAGTCCTAAGTATCAGGAGATATGCTGCTGCACTTTGGTATCGAAGTCTGTTTTCAAATAGTTTTGACAACCATTTTTATTAGCTTTCGGGATAGCTTACGTTGTGACATAACTTGGAAACGATTGATTGCACCAAATAGCTCTGTCACGCTTGTAAGCACACATCTACTCCCTCTGTTCACTCTTATCTTCATAGTGTCTGAGCAATGGGAGGTTTTTCATTGAATATGATATATGCCTTTATCATAATATACCAACAGCACACTCCTTGTCCTTTTTTGTACTGACCTCCTTAGCTCCTTTAACCTTGTATTTCCCCCCTCACCATGTGTTACACTACCCTCTCTTTTTATATCTTCCCCCTAAATTCTAGTTTATTCATCCTTAGGGAGGACTGGTGACAGTGGTCACAGTTATGCAGTATAATAAATGTATTATTTTCTTTTCTTTGCACGAATAAAACATGCATAATTGTCACGATAAGATTGCGTTACAGAGGTCTATAGTGGCCAAATAACACTATTCTCAAAAGTCACTTACAGTATTTTTGATCACGTAAACTTAATTAATGAAGGACTATTTCTAAAATAGAGTAACTGTATAGTTGTAGACTGCATAGACTTCAGTTTGTCTGTTACATAACTAATTAGGGTGATTCCTTAAACAAAATCTGTTTTGTACTCAGAATATTGAGTTTAAAAAGACAAAATGAATTCCGACAAAAGTAGACATTAAAATAACAGCAATAATTATTCTGACTGCAGCATGTGTCTGTGTTTTAAACAGAACTAACGTGACTGGAGCTTTGAAATGCCTTGATTTCAGTGTCAAGAACAGGTTGCACTGTAATCATCGTAATGTTCTGTTCCTGCCTTAACGTTCGGTGGTTTTCATTAGCACTTAGAGGAAAGCAGACCAAATATCACCTTTTGGATTGGTTTGCCTAATATTTTCATTCATATTCAAAACAGGGAATAGAGCACACTGGAGCAAAATTCTGATGATTATGTTTCTCGGTGAAGTTATTAAAGAGATTTTAAAGACGTCAGGGAGGAATGTACGAACAATTTCTAGGTAATGCCTTCAGGTAAATGATTGTTTGCCAGGGCTATACTGTATACCTCTGCAGACAGACATACAGTATGACAAACACATACTGACAGCCTGGTGGGACCTCTGTTATTGTTCATGTCTTCCTCCATGGTTCTGAGATCAAGTTAAATGCCTTTGCTTTAGCTGTAGGTCAATGAAAATAATGCAAATTTTCCTGAGAGAAGTTTTTGTGACTCTGCTTCAGTGTGTCTTCCTCCTGCAGTCCCAAGTATTCACATTACTTCTTATCTAACCAACTTTTCCTTGTGTTTTCTTCCTTAGTTAGGTGATTTTAAAGCAAACTGAGAAAATAAATTGCACTTTGCCCTAAACAAAACCACAGAGATCTTTTCCTTGGACTTTCTTCATTTCCTTCATTTCAACGTCCAAACTCAATAATTCCATTGTGTATGCCTAGGCAATATATCAAGATTCAATTCAATTCAATTCAACTTTATATAGCGTAAATTACAACAATAGTCATCTCAGAGTGCCATCAAATTATAAAATTCTTAAGAGAAGATACTGTATATCAAGTTTTCTATTTTGGCAAAATTACAGTACTGTATTGCTTAAATATTCATATTGTATTAAAATACTGGTTTTAGGAGTCGCTGCTTTTGGTACTTCTCAGAACAGCATGATAAGCTGAGTGCGTCCTATCGCAGACCTTCCCATAAAATAACCACACTACAGAACTCACTCACACATGCTGTCCCGTACAGAAGAAAAAGCTAAAAGTGCAGCTGTTTGTTTATAAATATGCTTCATCAGCAAATTTAACCCAGAATACTATTTCCGGAAAGACTTGATTGAGTTAAAAATATCCAGATTTATATAGTATATCGGCATTTTGCGAAAGAAAATATTGAGATATGAATTTTGGTCCATATCGCCCAGCCCTACCATTGTAATCCTTGTTCGATCGCACCTAATCACACCGTGCTGACTTCTTTATGTATGTCCTTCCTGTTTCAATCCCCTTCTCTGTGATGGAAACTCCATATCCATCACATTTACATATTACTAAATAAATCCCAACACACAGATGGAATTATGATGACAGAACACAATCTCGCTGATATACCTGTCATCTATGTGCACACAGCTGGCAGTTGCTATAGAAACCTGTCACCTAGCAGCAGAACATGTAGTTGCTATAGGGACAAAAGAGCACGTGACATCTCCTATAGATTAGGTAACGTGCTGTTATCATGCAACATAAGACATCTCCAAGTAAAGGAATTTAGTTTTCCAGTGCAGGGAGGGAATTCTACATGGTCAGATAGTGGAAAATTATTTAAATAAAATCAATATGTTTCCTTGAATTATGAGGGAGGTATTTTGATTCCGTGTTTGATACGACTATGGTGATTAAACATAAGCTAATTCAACATTTTTTAAACACAAAACTTAGTAAAATCAACCCACAATCATGCTTTTGTTAGATACAATCATAGTGTATGCCTCTCAGGTAAAGGAATCAAACATAATTTACTCCAAAATAAAAAAAAGGTCAAAATCGCCGCTTGAAAGTTTGTTTTTAGTGTTTTTCGCTTTATTCTTTCTGTGCTTTCTTATTTATCTTCATCACACAAGGAGGTCAGTGTTGCACTTGACACCATTTGTGTTCTTCTCGTTTGTTGCCAGTTTCCACCAAGATATCAGAATGAAGTAAAAACACTTCTATGTACCACATTCCATGATGCAATGCATGAAATTTTCAACAAAAAGGTGTTTACGGTGGATTAAAACAAACTTTCAAGCACCAATTTTGACCCTTTTTCCTTTTCTTTTTTGACGTAAATAATATTCCATTCATTTATTTAAGAGGCATACACTATGATTTTATGAAAATAAAAATATGATTTGGTTTAGCAGCTTAATTAAAGTAGTGAAATTGAAAGTGGAGCAGAGAGATTTGAAATATTGATGAGTTTTGTCTTTATGCAAGTACAAATTTAATTAGTCAAGCATGTTTGTCACATGAAGCAGTGAATTCTCAGGGAAACCAGTGGGTTGTGCAGCATGCGTGAATTAGTTGGCCTTCATCCTGCATGAAATGCCACACAGATGAACTGATTGCATGCTAAGTGTTAGGATCACTTACTGAATAATAACTGTGTATTTCATGTGGTCACTGCTCATGGCAACCTTGGCTGTGTCTGTGTCTGAGTGGTTTTTTTAATTAGGATTTTGTGTTCACGCAAGAGAGGATTTCAAACTCCTTTTTTGAGGTTTTTTTTTTTTTTTTTTTTTGGTCACTTATCAGCCTTTCCGTTACATGTTTAGTCTTTTTTTTTTTAACTCACACACAAATACATCTTAGACCCTTTTTTTTAATATCCTCCCAGTTTTTATCTCCATTCTTCCATTTATAACCTTCCATCTCTTTAATTTTTCATCAAACCTTTACCCACTGCCTCCCTCTGCACTGTCACACACGTCTTTGAACTGTTTCACAAAGCGAAGGAAATCTCTTCCTGTTCATGAAACGTGTGGGTTCCTTTTTTGACGCACACGCAGGGAAAAAACAGAGTGAGAAGGAGCAAAGAAATCCTGAGAAAAATGGCTGCTTCTGTCGGTCCATGTGCGGCCACCATCTGTGGTTTAAGTCTTCCCTATAGACGACACACCAATAGGGTGAGTGACATTAAAAAAAATAAAAAGATAGAAAAGAAATACATTACAATCTGTGATTGAGGAAAAATAGGTGGGAGAAAAGAACGTCTGGTTCTGTCGGTGATTCATTTTCACTTTGATTACTCAAAGCTTTGATTTAATATCCTAAAGCTGACTTATTGCACAGAGATTTTGAGATGAAGTAAAGAAAGGAAGAGAGAGAGAGAGAGACAGAAATAAAGTAAAGTGACCAAATACGACGGAAACGGAATTAAAAGCTTGTTAAAAATAGATTTGAGAGAAAAAGCAGTATAAGGCGAGCACTGCAGTAGACAAGTGGAAAAATTTAGAGCGAAGAAAAAGAAAAAGTGGTGGAAAGAAGAAGAATATGAATGCATTAACACATGTAGTAAGGGTGAATGGAAGGAGAGAAGGAATAAGAAGTAAATCAATGAGATGCGGAGGTTAAAAAGGACCAAGTTATTAAAAAACAGAGGCAAAGGTCCTGAGTGTGTTCTCATTCCCAGCATGCTAAATCTATGAGATCCCTTACACACACACACACACGAAAGCAGATTGGCATGCTGAGCTGAAAACTTGGAGCCAAAAGCGTATATTTAATGAGCGACACAGAAATAAAATACCAAAGACTCAACATGTCAGTGACTGCAATTAGATTATATAAGCAGCTTTAACAAACAAACAGAGGTGAAAGCTGTGCTAAATTTACTTCTTATTTAGAGTTAAACTGCTTTTATAACCTTTAAACATCCAATTTCAGTGTTTTCACAGAATTTCCAAGCTTTTTTGCTTCAGATATTGTGTACAGCACGAGCACAAGTCTCAGATTTAAACACCAGAGGTGCCTTCAACCAACCATAACATCATATATTCTAATTCAAATCAAAGTTAAACATCGTTATCAAAGCCCATTGTAAAGTGCATTCCATACTCCAGTGTGTTTAAAATTAGAGCTGTTTATTACTCATAACATACCATCCCTAATGGCATGCATGTGGGCTTACATATACTCTGTGTGGTAGATATTACACTGGTTCAGCGGCAGTCTACCTCATGAGAACAATAGCACCAGAATGAACAGAAATAAAAAGTGCATTTGAACAAGAAGAGTGAACTCCCATCTCGGTAACCGAATATCTAAGGCGTCTATCTTCCAGGGACACAAAGAAATAGAGTCACACTTAAAAGAAAAAGCTTTTCGAAAAAGAGAATATGCAAAACTCAAAATCAGGATCTGGTTGCATTACAATAATTTGCAGAAAGCAAAGCTGAACGCAGATTTTGTTACATGTAATTGTCCATTCAAAGGATAGAATGCCAAATGAGGAGGTGGGAAACAAAGAGTTCAGTTTGTCGACAGGTAGAATAACTTCATGCTTTTTAATATATTTATAGATATTTACATTGGAACTGTTAGAGAAAGGCGTTTACTAAAAAAATACACATACAGGTGAATTTGAAGAAGCTGAGGCATCTGATGTTTCAAACTAATGCACTGTCATCGCCCGATCTTGTTAGATCTCGCAAGCTAAGCAGGTCTGGGAACTGGTTAGTAGTTGGATGGGAGACCACTGAGTATTCCAGGTGCCACAGTGGGGGACAGTCACCCCAGAGGTATCTGTCATTGTGTCCTTGGGCAAGACACTTCACCCACATTGCCTAGTATGTGAGTGAGTGTTGGTGGTGGTCGGAGGGACCAATGGCGCACTACGGTAGCCTCGCTTCTGTCAGTCTGCCCCAGGGCAGCTGTGGCTACAATAACAGCTTACCACCACCAAGTGTAGGGTGAAAAAAAAATGCATTAATTCTGTAAAGCGACTTTGTGTCCAAAAAAGCGCTATATAAAATTGACGTATTATTTATTATAAAATAATCACATTATGATACCAATACTTCTTGTTAAAAAAAAAACAAAAAACTTCTGTGAGCTGTTACACCAAAACACAACCACCAGCAGGAGCCTTAGAAAAGCTAGTATTGAAAAAATGTATTTTTTAAATGTTGTCTATTTGATCCTCTTTATGGGAAACAGAAGAATACTAATGTGTATGTGAGCCCAGATTAACAGACATTTAAACCCAAATGAAGTCCCTGGAAATGAGCCTGTGTTTGCTTTAAGCTCCTTTCCCTTAATAACTATTATTAGACCTTTGAGCAGCTGGTGAGCCAAGCCACTGAGATTCATTAGAATAATGTGACACAACTCCAGTGCTATATTTGTAATTTTCCGTCAACAAAAATAATGTTAATAATGACTCAACCAGTGATATTAAAACACTTTGCATACTGCAAATGAACAAGGCCAGAGTAAAATACTGGAGTTATGTCTCCCCGTATGTTCTTACATCTTTGTTTAACATTTTGCATCCCAGCATTGGAGTATTTCTACACTCAGCTATAAACCCTGTAAACCTGCTTTGAACAGGAGTGAATGTATAACAATATACACACTATGTTGCCCCTGAAAGCTGACAATCGACAACAAAACATCAACGGTAAACATGAGTGATTTCTGTGGCGGGTATGTATTTTAGTGGGTCGTTACACGCGTATGGCTGACAGCACGTCAACAGCAATGTCTTGTTCTTGATGCTGGAAGACATTTTGGAAAGGACTCACATTTCTGTTTAAAAATAAATAAATAATTGAAACCTGCTATTTGCGCTCAGTAAGAGTCACTGGCAATTGTCATAAAGCTATAGAATTTGTGGGAGATTGTCGAGTCTATAAAGACACAGTGGCTAGGTTTCCATTACAGTTTTTTGCAAAATAAAAGCGATATTTCTAAATGTCAACAAAGTATAATTGCGCTTTGAACATGTTTCCATTGAAGCTCGTTTTAGACAGGAGCCTCGTAACTCCCATGAAATCTCATCCTGCGACACTTCGCTGCAGGATGACAGACGTTCTAAACCTGCTTATAACACTCTGCATTCCTTTGTTGTTTCACATCTAATGTGGAAGTAGTAACTTTTAAGTCTAATACTAAGAAATGTCCCGGTCTTCTCTTACGTCTACACGTACCGCGCCATGTTTACTCAGAGAGAAGTGGTCATGTGATCAGGTACCTGACATCATGTGACCATGTGCGTCACATTCTGCGGAAAAAGTGTTTCCATAGCGCTTTTGATGAAATTCCTCCTCATGAAAGCGTAAAAACTCTTTAGCGATATTTGAGTATTTTTTTGAAATTCAGGTGTTTTCATTACCAGCTTTTATTGAGCTATTTAGATTTTGCACATTTCCAAGGGTAATGGAAACGCAGCTACTGTCTTCCCAGAATCACCATGCTTTATACGCACGTAATTTCACTGCTAATTTAGTTGTGCTTTCTCTGTGCAGGTTAAGTATGACTGCTGCAGCAGGTGTGCTAACAGGCTTGGCTAAGCTAAAGCGCCAAGACTCCGCTCGCTCTCAGCATCGACCGTTCACTCCTGGATTACCAGGGCTGGGAAACACAGGCCCAGAGGCTGCTCCAAGGTCATTGACTTTGTATAGTTAATCAATTCACACAATAATGGCATGATCTGCAAAAGAAGTTGACATACATCTTATAAGCACTGCTGTATGGTTCCTGCTAGTTCTACGCTACATAATTTCCAATAAATGTCTTCACTCGGAGTTTCTTCCTTCTTTCTCTCTCTTTTTTAGAAAGCGAAAAAGGCGTACTGACGTTGTAGTCGTGCGTGGGAGGGTCCGCCTTTACTCAGCATCTGGATTTTTCCTCCTCCTTGGACTCGTCGTCTTGGCCGCAGGAATTGGCATGGCAACGCTGGGTTACTGGCCTCATAGTGAAACCAAGTCCAAGACGAACATGGATGTAGCCAACTCCAACACGAGCCAGGACCTGCAAGGTCGGAATGGAACCCAACCAATGATGATAAAGTCCCTCCTACAGCTGTAGATTTTCCTCAATCCTTTTGCCCTTTTTTTTTCCTTCTGGTCAATGTTATTCTAGGTGCACCTTCCAAGCAGACAGTGGGTGCCCTGATGCGCTTCTTGGGACAGCACGTTCACTCTGAGAGGATGAAAATGCTTGGACCGTTCACTATGGGCATTGGGATTTTTATCTTCATCTGCGCAAATGCAATACTTCATGAAAACAGAGACAGAGAAACAAAAGTAAGTGGAACATCTTGGGATTTATACAAAAGTCAAGCATCAATTTTCTTGCTTCGTTTTAGGGTGGCAGGGAGTCAAATATCCATTGATAATAATGAGTGAAAGACTGGACCAAAAACATTTGTGATTGAAGTTACTAAGGAGTATTTTAAACAATTTGCAAATAATGGTCAATAAGTACGTTATATTCTGTGATTACTGTGCTTCTTTTCCTTTTCAATTGACTAAATAAGGGAAAAATACACTGCACCATTCCATACTCATCTCTGCAAAGCTGATCAGATTCCTCCAAACCTCTCTTCACCTTCATCCCTTTCAAGTTTCTTATGATCCCATATCCTCTGATTTTCTTTGCTCTCTCCTCCTCCTCCACTTGATTAAACTCTCCCCCTCTTTCCTCCTTCCAGGTAATTTACATGAAATTTAAACCTCCAAAGGCTTTGAGCATTTGA
This sequence comes from Gouania willdenowi, assembly GCF_900634775.1. Taxonomy (NCBI): domain Eukaryota; kingdom Metazoa; phylum Chordata; class Actinopteri; order Blenniiformes; family Gobiesocidae; genus Gouania; species Gouania willdenowi. The sequence goes on from NC_041066.1 coordinate 16,430,534, forward strand.
TCTTTAATAAATTGAAACTACTGACAATATTGAGTTATAATTAAGTACCACATGCATTCATATAACTATGAAAGCCCAGGTTCCTGGTGCTAATGCCGTTCTCTTGTGCCCTAGATAATCCATATGAGGGACATGTACTCCACAGTTATTGACATTCATCGCCTCAGGCAGCGGGAACAAAAACAGCCTTATCGCCACAACAGCTTCTGTACGGGGGATCTACAAAGCTTGGGAGGTGACGCTGCAACTAGGTTTGCCAGCAACTCCCTTCTGGCATTCTCCTCTCGCTCTGGAAGTGTTGCAGGAAGAGGATCCACAGAAGAGGAGGAGGTGTTGTTAGGGGACGAGGAGGCTCAAAGATACAAAGAACATGCAAAGATGGACTATAGCTTCGCAGGACTCCTGGCCCCGCTTTATAAGGACCGTCCCTTTGGAGGTCACGGTCTTGGAATGGCTCGTTCTGACTCAGTGCGTCATCAGTGGTCAGTGGATGAAGACGGGGAGAGGGGAGGACATCATGCACGATCTATTGTCTCTTCCTCCATCTCTGCGTTTACTCTTCCTGTTATAAAACTCAATAACTGTGTGATAGATGAACCAGAGATGGAGGCTATCACAGAGGAGGACAGGGGAGGAGAGAAAAGAGATGGAGGGATGTCACAGCTTTTGTGCTCAATGGAGTCTTTGGTGGTTCCAGTAGCTACTGTTGCAAAGGCCTCTAAACCACCAGGATTACAGCGAAGTAACTCTGCCACATCCTCCCGCAGCTCTTCATTCTCTCCTTCCTCCCTCTCTCCGGCTCCATCCTCTACCTCAGGCTGCTGGCTTTCCCCAGGAGCGGCAAGGAGTGACTTTGGCTCCAATTCTTCTCTGCACATCCTCAACAGCCATTCCAAATCATTGGACCTGGAGCGTGGTCCGAGCATGCTCAGTGTACACCAAGAGCAGAGGAAGCACCCTAGTTGGCCCAGACTTGATCGCAGCAACAGCAGCCGGAGCATCAGTGGCCAACGAAGCAGCAGTAAAGGCTACATGCGTCTGGAGGACAGGGAAGAGCAAGGGGAGCGGCTCCTGGACTTATCGCAGTCTGCAACAGTAAGACGCGACTACAGTAAGAGGGAGAAGCTGCTAATGATATCAAGGTCCCATAATAATCTGAGCTTTGAGCACGATGAGTTTAACAGCAGCACTCTGAAGAGAGGCAGCTCAGAGACTCGGTTTTGAGACTCAGATTTGGCAGCAGATCTTCGCTATGTTATTTTATTTCTCTGCAAACTGTGAAAGTGCAGCTCATGTCAGAGGAAACTGAACAGTTATCAGCTGCCCACTGGAGGGACAGACAATTTTAAATGCCTTTTTAGGAGTTTCTGGAGCAGGTGATTGGAGAATAATGGACAAAGTACAATAAAATGTTCAGACAACACCACACCTTCACTGTACCATGTGTGCTGGTCTGATTTAGAACCTGATCTTTCAGGAAAAATCAGGTAATGACAGGAAACTTTTTAGATAACTTTTCACAAAAATAGCTCTAGATTTGAACCGGATCGCACTTTGAAACTTAACAATCTGTTCTCCTCCAGCAGCTCGTCGGGGAGCAGGGTCTGACAGAGGCCAAGGACAACAACACTGTCTCAAACAGTTTTCCAACATTAAAGAGTACCTGTAGTGAAAATGTATAATACAAAAATGTGTTTTACTAATAAACAAAATATTTGCACCTTTTTATAAGAAAGACACATTAACAGGGCTTTTTAGAATGACTTTTTACCTTTGGGCATCAACTATGGAGTCGCCATTTTGGATGGCATGTTTGTTGATTCCTGTACGCTGTTGCTGCTATTGCACTGTTCCATTGGTCTACGTTTTCTGAACAATGGTGGAGTAAATAGCTAATAGTTGCTATAACAACAAGAGAAAAAACCCACAAAAACATTTCCTTTACGTCTCTAACCCAAATAATGACACTAAGTCAGAGTTATCCAGAACTACACTTCCCACAATGTAAATAAACCTGTTACGCCTCTACCTCCCACAATAAATGCACAATAAATGAACGTCAAATCATATCCCGATAAACAAACATCATATCCAAAATGGCGGCTCTCCATAGTTGATGCCCGAAGGTATAAAATCATTCTAGAAAGCCCTTTTAATGTGTTTTTTTTTTAGAAAAAAAAATGATCATATTTTGTTTATTGGTAATACATTAAACACGTTTTTTGTTATACACATTTTCACTATAGGTACACTTTACCAACAGGAACACACTTTTTTTTTGTTTAGCACTTCCAAGACAGTACATATCACGGTTTTATAGAAGACACAAAAGCACCCAAACATTGTGATGAAAACGGACCAAGAATCAGGGTTTGATTTGAAGCCTCGTGAAAACGCGGACAAAATTAAATCCATGGCAAAGATGGTGATGCAGATGCGACGGCATTGAAGTAGAAGATATTGAAAATAAAGTTTTGTGGTTGCTAATATGTGTTTGTGTGGTTTTTCCCACACAAATAGGAAAGATTAAGGGTTAGCGTTGGGGAGAAAATCTGATCATTTACCACTTGAGGAAGAAACAAAGAAGTTTGATATCACATTTCAGGAGCTTTAGCAAAAATGTTTGATTGTCAACTTTTCCATTATTCTAACAAGCGTCTATAATGTGTATGGCTCTGAGACTTACTATTTCTTATTAGAAAGAAGGAAAAAAAATTGTGAAAAGAAACCATCCTTTAGTTATAACTAAGTAATACAGTCTTTTTCAAATCAATTGTTTTCTATATTTCTAATCAGCATCGCACTGCATTAACGATAAGTTAGTCAGTTTACAAAACATAATACCTCTTGCACAAAAATCATTATGAATCAGTTATTTCATAAAAGCCACCTTCTTTCTGTAGCTGTATGAATGCCGTGTGTGTTAAATAAACTCACGACAGAAATGTAAAGCTCTTGTAAAGCTCATTTTGGTTCAGTGTTTGTTTAATCTGTTGGACATCTTAAACGTTTTTTTTTTTTTTTTTATAGCACACCTGTATATGAGTTTTCAGAAAGCTTTGTATCTGATGATTGAAGTTTTATGTTCTGAACGTGAATAATAAAAAAAAAATATTTTTAATTCAGTTGTTGAATTTAATCAATTTAACCTACAAAAAACGTACATGTCAGAGCAGCATAAAGGTTACGGTCTGAAGGAATAGTGTTTTGTCTTGTTTTTTTTTTAAACTTCTTGCCAAAAGAGCCATTTGGTTTTTTTTTTGCCACATTCTTTTCCATTTCTATTTTTCCTCTACACATGAAACAAACAAAGCTCCCTATGAGTCATCACCAACCAATTAACATATGCTCTGCAGATCTGTGGGACAATACAAATGCATCAACATCCAGACTGAACGCATATTAACTCCAAAATGCAAATGTGGTACATGAACCCATTAACGCAGAAGTTGTACACATTATCTATGCAATGTAAGGCATGCACACGATTATAACCATAAGCAAAAACCTTTCAGCAAAATGGATCATTTCACATTTGATTCTCATCATAGCAAAAACTGCTTTTCCTGCTTGCTGAACCAGGAGAGTACAGTAGTTAACAAAAAATTTCGTTTGTCATCATTTGAACTCTTCTGAATGTGTATGTTTGGAAACATTTGTATTAATCTATTAACATTAATAATCCTCCATTAAAGGGAATTTATTTTAGACAGTAACCCTGTACAGGATTTTTTTTATTTTTCACCAATTAGAAAAATAAATAACTGAATTACACTAAATTGAAGAGTTGATGGCTAATAGGATTGGAGGTTGATTATGTAATGGCACTCAAATGGGCACATTCATTTAGTTGTATAGTGAGTTATTCAATAAAACCGAAATATATGGATTTGGGTAAAGGGAGCACATGCAAACCCCCTAGATTAATGAAGGGCAAGTAGTGCTTAAGATTGCACTCATTGCAGCAACAACTCAGTAATGAGTCTCTACAGTGATGGAGCTTTACAGTTTGAATGTGATTTATAATTTATTAGATAAGAGGCTTTCTTCTGTGCCATTAGATTCAGTTTTTCTAGTTTGGGCTCAGTGCATGAGAAACACAATTCGCTCCATGTTTTGGTTGATTAGATCCGTGGTTCTCAAGTACCTCCTTTGTCTGACTACAACATTATGCTTAGAAAACTATTTAAAAACATCTATAGAGCCTAATGATGGAAGGAATGAGTGATAACACGTTTTAAGGAATCCCATTTTGTAAATAAGTGGAAAGAAACAGTATTTAGTGCAGTTGTTTTCTATCGTGACCCCATTTTGATATCAAGAATGTCTGGCGACCCCCAAGATATTTTTTTAGAATTAGTTTTTTTATCATGTCTGAGCTCAGATAAAAAAATGTTTTACTGCATTTTTGTTGAACTAGATTGTTATTTCACTAAGTTGTTTAAGATTGTGTTGTTTTAATTAAGATTGAAAAAATTAATGCAATTATATTTTTCAGAGATTTCAGGTGACCCCATTTAAAGGTCCCATGTCATGCTATTTTTCACCCATCTCCAAAAACATAGTATTTGAGGTTTATTTTCCCAAACTCACGTGTTTTCCAGAGTTTTAGCCTCTGAAAAGTCACTTTCTGAGCAACTCTACACAAACAGGCTGACTTGCGGCCTACTTATGCATATTCATAAGTGGGCGTGTCTATAGATGGGACACTGACTTCCTCCTACCCGCACGGTAACGTAGGGCCAGAGGACGGCCCGCCCTCCTCCCACCCACCCCGTAGCCAAGCTCATGCTGTTTTATAAACCTGAGACAGAGCGTTGGGGGCGGGGCGTTCACCGGTACATACAGAGACTGTAGAAAATACACACATAGCACAGCGCGTAGGACGCTAAAATGCTCACCTTCGTGGGCGTGTCTGTTTACATGTCAATCACGACAGAGAGCTTCCTGGAGGCGTGGCTTCTCCAGCTCAGTGCCGCATCAAATTCGTCATCAAAGTGGGAACGCGTCATCAAACTGGAGCGAGATGTTTGGGCTCACCCTGCAGTAAGAAAGGAGCAAATCACCCTCTAACTAACAATTGAGGGAATCAATGATAAAAACATTTTGAGCATGTGTATGAAGCCCATATAGCACTTTATGATGTTTAAAGCACAAAAAAGTTGATTTAGCTTAACATGAGCCCTTTAACGTTCAGGCGACCCCACATGGGGTCCCGACCCCAAGGTTAAAAAACAATGCACAGATTCATTTCTATAGTTTTGATCATTTCCAGTGATATCACGCCTGGGGTGGGACCAACACTGACACTTCATTTAATTTTCCTCTCTCTCTCTCTCTCTCTCCATCGCACCACACTTGAGAACCACTGGCTTAGATCATTTGTTAGTTTGACCTGCAAAGACAGACGGCTGTTTGACAGAAGTGACAGAATCAAATCTTCCAAAATAGCTTCAGAAATACACCCCAGTGGCTAATCCTCACGTTTGTTGACAGGTGGTTGTGAACAAACATCCAGTGTCTCGCACTCTGCAGCTTTCTGTGACCAACCACAGCAGGTTTCTCCACATCGTTCTGAGCCAACGTGTTACAAAGAGACAAATCTCACCTCCTCACCTCCTCTGCTCTATCACACGCTGCTGCAAGCTGAGGAAGTGTGAGTCAGATTTCGGGAGAATCCAAGTGTTATTATCACAAAGCTGCATAATAATAATCAACATAGCCTGTGAGAGCCTGTAAGAATGATAAGATTTTCTTTTCCTGTTACCCTAATCTTCTTCTGTAAGTATGAAATATTTTAGATGGATTTTTGTTTTTTGCAACCAAAATATGTTTCATTTGTGTTTGTTGTTAAAGTAGCTATAGTGCAGTGCCCGTAGGAAGTATGTATTGCTATAGAAAAGTATGAGGTTAAGTAGCTTTTTCATGGATGGTCAAATGAGGTTGTGTAAGGACATCAGGGACACTTAGGTTTGTTGTGAAATGTGTAGAGTAATAACTATTGTGTTTTCATACACTGTAGGGAGATGAACCCCATCTATTCTGATTCCCGTTTCTTGTCCTCGCGGATCCGGATTTCCTCAGACTCGGTCCGGACTCGTTTAGTGTCATTAATCCACAACAGTCAGTTTATATGTACATGGAATTTGTAAAGTATTTATGAAATTCCTTGCTTTTATATAGAGATGACTTATAACGGTGTCATTGCAATCCGAACAAATGCAACGTCACACACCCTTGAACCAAAAACCATGCGCACGTTCCGCAAGCAATGTCACTGTTGAGGTAGGACTGATGACATCATCAGTGTAGAGGTAGGACGAATGTTTCAATGTCCTAATGTTCTAATATTCCAATGTTCTAAAGTGGGTGGGCTCCCCAGTGAATGGCTCTGGCACGCATGTGGCTACGGTGTGCAGTGATTGGCTGGGTAGGACCAATGTTCTAATGTTCTAACTGATGACATTATCGCTGTAGAGCTAGGACTGATTACATCATCAAGCAAGGACTGATGACATCATCAAGCTGGGACTGATGACATCATCAGGAGGCGGGGCGTGGGGGTGGGGCGTCCAAACAAATCCAACGCTGCACACCCTTGAACAAAGCAGCAGCCATGTTGAAAGTCTCAGGTCAATCTGAGCCTGATTCGCAGAGATATTTGAGGAACACACACACAGACACACAGACACACAGACAGCGATCCCTTGCTTTTATAGAGAGAAGATAGCCACATTTACTCATTAACAATTAAAAAGAATGGTTAATGGGTAAACATTTTCAGGACTATAGAGACAATTACAAGCACATGCACACCATCCACTCTTACTGTATGTCCAATATCAAGAGTCCAATTACTTTGACAGGGGGTGAGAAACCCCACGAGCGAACCCACACACGCCTACACGCTTTAGAAAAAGATCACGTCGACTTCAATCAGCGAGACTTTCATCCTTACAGCAGAGATGTATAGCACCACTTGTTTTCTTTAGCACAAAGCAGCCAGTTTGTTAGTTATTGTGCAATGTTGTGTTTTCTATCAAAGACATGAAGTGATGGTGGACGAGCTGCTGTTTTTCTAGCACTAGTCCTTCCTCTTTAACGGCTTTATCCAGTTAATTTAAAGCTTCTTTCTCTGTTTGCCTTGAAATGTCTATAGTTTCACAGATATGAATTTAAAAGATGATCAATGGGCTTTACTATACATTGTTTTGTCCCATTTATGGGGCTCCGATTGAACATTTGCGCGTTTTAAAATAAACGGTAACTTATGCAACATTTAGACCGCATTTAAAAAACGTATGGAAATTTTTTCATTGATAATTTTGACGAGATGTACAGCAATATTTGTAATATTTACTTTTGTCATAAAATACAATGTCAACATTAAATCTAAATGTTAAATGTTACGTTTAAATATAAATGCTTAATCTGAATGCTAAATGTTAAATCAAAAAGTTAAATGTTAGATATTAGATGTTAAACATTTATTGTAAATGTTAAATGTAAAAGTTAAATCTAAAAGGTAAATGCTAAAATTTAAAGTTAAATGTTAAAATTTAAAGTTAAACGTTGAATTTAAATGTTTAATGTAAATGTTAAATATAAATATTAAATCTAAATGTTACATGTAAATGTTAAATCGAAATGTTAATGCTAAATGTTGAATCTAAATGTCACGGGTGTAACTAGACATTTAGCTAAGTCCACCTGAAGTACCAAAAAAGTTCACTCAGATTTAACATTTAGCATTTAGATTTAACATTTAGGTTTAGATTTGACATTGACATTATATTTTTAAGAGAAAAGTAAATATCAGAAATTTCACAATTATTGCTGTAAATTTGGTCAAAAGTAACATAAAAAAAAAAAATCACAAAAGTTTTTTAAACATGGTTTGTTGCTAATTGTGTCATCAAGTTGCTGTTTATTTTAGCATACACAACTTTTCAATCGGTGCTCCATACCTGTTGTCAACAATGTTGCTTATTTCTAAAACTATTTCATTGGATGGACATTTTTGGGACGTCCTCCACAGCATTAACAGAGTAAACCCTGCACAACAGCACGAGTAATAAAATCCACTAAGGCCGCCCTGACAAATCATTGAGATGCGTTAATGATCTCCTTCAAGACTTATCAAAGTGCCCTAAGGTCCTAAGCGAGTGCAGGACTCGGCAAATTATCTCAATTAGTCCCAAGAAGATTCAGTTTTATGTAGTTTCTTCATTTTGTGTTTGTGTATTTTGTGTGTTTAGACAGACCAAAAACAACAGTGTGCATATGTGCGCTTTGCGTGGTACATCTTAGTGCTTTTTTTTTTTATTTGACAGTAATAACAGCCGTGATGTGGGCAGCATAAGCAGCTAATAAGCAGACTAATCACAATGACACAGCTGGAGGGTTTAAAGTGAATGCTTGGCTGATTAGTTGAGTCAAATGGCTGCTTGGAGGTGGAACTGCAGAACCTCAGCTGTCGTGAAAAATAGCATTGCTTCACTGTGCGGTGATGAACAATTGCTGAATAAGTAAAATGCATCAGTCACGCAAGAAGTCACGAACACAAAAACCCAAAACACCCGGAGGAGAAACTAAGCAGCAGGAATAAAAATCACTGCTATACAGGCTTGGGGTCGATTACATTTTTCAATTACAATTACATTTTTAATTTTTAATGTTCAGTTACAACTCAGTTACGATTACATTGACCAGCGTATTTGCACAAACACAATTAAAATTACAATTACAATTTCCCCCCTGAAATTAGATTACAATAACATTCTCAATTACTAAAGTTGAATTACAATTAATCACTTTAATATATAAGCCCGTGAAAATTAACCTTCCTCTTGTGTTAGCTTTCTGTTAGCCTCTGATATGATAACAGCAAAATGTGTAATAGCAACATTTGTCCACAAGCAATATTATAAGCATTTGACATGAGGCTCTGCGTACAGTTTCTTCCGGCCCGGTCTTTTCAACGGGCTGACGTCAGGTCACGTGACCTACGACTCCGCCCCCTGCCAGCAATGAAAAACATGGCGGACATCTGGTATATTTTTATGGCAATTTAAATTGCCTTATTTCAAGATAGATTGTGGCTTTAAAATTGTTTTGAAAACACTTCTTGTGAGAAATGTATGCATTCGGTTTATGTATAGGATCCGTAGTTTGTTTGTTTCGACATACATTCATCATGTATTATCCTGTTGCTATGCTAAGCTAGCATGCTTAGCACAAACCAGAAGTGACATTTTTTTTTTTTTACCGGAAGTGATGTTGAATTACGTGTTTACTTTTTTAAACCCTAAATTACGTGAATTATTTATTTTTTACTACTATTTTGGCAGTTTTGTTTTTAATTACATTGCAAATGACAGTTTTTATAGAATTTCCATATAATTTATGATTACAAAGTCAGTTATCTGGAATCACTTACAGCTGAATTACGATTACAACATTAACACATTTTTTTTTCAATTTAGATTACAATTATAATTAGGTCATATTCGTATTTATTATAACTATAATTGACACCAACCCTGCTGCTAAATCCAATGGATCCAGGTTTCACAAATAACATTCGGACGTGCCGTGCGTGGCGTTGTTGTGACATGTTGACCTCCCTCCTGGGCGTTTCGTGTCATACAATACATAATGGAGCAGAACGTTGAGCTTCCCTCTGGTGTGGTGCGTGGCGAGTGGCCCATGAGGTGATAGTTCCTGAGTGTGTTCATGTGTCATTGTGTGTTTGCACCTTGCCACGATGAAACAGTAGGGGTGCCAGTCCAGTTGCCATAGCAGCGCAAAACATGCTCTGGACCCCTGCCTGAGGAGTAAACAAAACACACTCTCACACGGACACAAACTGAGCTTTTAACAAATAAACTAACCCCTCACAGGCAGCCGTTAAATTGAGATTATAAAAAGTAATAACCAAACCATTTAAATGGAACCACGGTACTTCAACTAATTGATCCAAAGCTGTCCTACAGCGATAAAAGAAAAATCACCAACAGTTTAGCAGATGCAGCTCATCTGGATATATTCAGGCATATTTTGAGTAAAATACACAATATAAATATCTAAAAGCGATGCATTTTCTTATAAATATAGACAAAGAGGAGTCCCTTACTCTCTACTTACACTGGGGCTGCTTTATTTACCAAAACTCTCAAGATGAATTGTATTTAATATTCATACAGTGCCGGCTGCCTTCATAATGTAAGACACACAATAAGCAAAGAAGAAGCAGATCAAGAGACCAGTATTTACCCAGTGATATCAACATTATGCAAAAAAAAAATCCTTTAATATGAAGCACAGGTTTTAGGTTCTACTGGCTCTAAACTGTCTTTGATCTATTTATATTCCTGCACGTTTTCAAGATGGACCTAGAGGACCACACATTTCATGCCCCTCCTTCCTCTGTCCTGCGTGTGGCAGTGATGCTGACTTCCATGTTCCAAAAGCCTGTTTCAATGACTTGGGCTCATCCCCCCCCCCCTCCCCCCCCCGGGTAGCCTATAGGGGGCGGGGGGACGAGCCTTTTCCATCTACTTTTAAATGTGTTCAAATTCCTCACACCTTCTCCTGGCTGATGCCCTTTAACACTGAAAATCTTATGACATTTTAGAAGCAAAATATAATATTGCTGTATAGTGCAAAGTCAGGAAAATACATGTAAAAGGTGGAAACTTATTTGGCGAGGAAATTAATGACTTCTAAATATACTAATAATGAACAGAGCGATGGAAAACTTAAATAGCTCTACTATTATTTAACTTTGGAGTACATGCACTCAATTTTGGTTTACTAGTGCACAAATACACTTAAGTAGTTCAATTTTGAGTTAATTTAAGTCTAATAGTAATACTTTTAACACTAAATTGTCTACTAGTAGATGATTTTCCTTTACTCGTGTTGATATTAATTATTCTTCATGGTTTCTTTTTTAACATGCTATAATAAAACATATTCAGGTCAACTTTCTCAAAGCCTATAACAGTTTCAGAACATCTGATTTCAACTTAATCTAAATCTAACAATAACACATAAGCGACAAGACAAAACATATATAAATAACTGGGACACTCAGATTAACTCTAAAAAAGACAGTTTGAGAACAAAATGCACAAAATCTATGGATTTGCTTTTCCCCATCCACTTATTAGCATATAATGTATATAGCAACCAAAATTGAGTACATGTACTCCAATTTTGAGCACTGGAAGAACTTAACTATAGTCAATATCACAGATATTAAATCTATGCTTAAATCAGTTTACTGAGCATAAACCAAAAAGACTTACAAAATAAGTGACTTAACCCCAGGGGTGGACTGGACATCTGGCATACCGGGCATTGTCTCGGTGGTCCATCGACCCGAAGCGGATGTAGAGTGACTAAAATGGGCCAAAAGTATTCAAGAGTGGCCAAAACATGGGCAAATAAAGAGGAACCAGGTGGAATGTAATGGCAAAGGGTAGCTTAAATGGACAATATGTGGCATAGAATAGTGAAAAAGGGCAAAATGTGCCAAACAATAGTGAAAAAGGGCAAACATTTGGAACAAAAAGAGGCAAAATGTAGGGGGAAAAAATGAAACAACTGGTATATATTGGGCAAAAGTTATTAAAAGTGTATTTGGATGAAAAGTGGCCCCAAAAAAAATTGAAAAAAAAGGACAAATATTTGATAAAAATGTCAAATAGAACTTGCAAAAAAAAAAAAAAAAATGGAAAAAAGAGATATTTGATGGGGCAAAAATGGGACAAAGAAAGTTGCAAAACTTAAAAAGGTAAAAAGTGGTTAAAATATTTCCCCCTTTTAAGGTTTTCTGGGGGAATGATGATTAAAATGAAAACATAAAGACCCACATGTTTATCATTACTGACTTAATAACAGCTTCTACATGGTGTCCTCTGATGATGTAGTGGGCTGGTCTGAATATTTGATTTCTTAGTCTCTGATCTGTTCAATTTATACCTGTTTTATACAAACCCATATGCCATGAATGTAAAATGGATAACATTTTACATGAAGTTATCCATCCTAATGATTAAAATGAAGAGCATCCACAGATAAAGTGTTATTAGTGCTGCTGTGTGAGACGATTCACTCGTCGCTCACTGCACAGTTAATGAAGAGCCCATTAGTTCCATAATAATCTGCTGTGTGGCACACAGTCAACTCACGCTGATATTGCTATCACGCTGAAGACATCGCTGAGCCTGAATGTGAAACACGGGTTAAAGGGTTAAACAGATGCCAGTGTTTGTAATGCAAAAGTTATCGTGAAATTATGGTTTCCTTTTCCTGCTGTGATTTATCTAGAAGAACTTATACAGGAAGTTAGGATGAATTTATACATACCTGCATGTAACGCAAGGTTGGTAGAAAACAAACGTGATAGTTTTGACATTCACGAAACAGGAAACAGAGATACGGCACACACACACACACACACACACACACACACACAGTGAGAATCAGGTGAGTCACCGATGTGCTTTGCATCTGCTTCACATGAATACAGTGTGTTCTGCAGCCATCCGTTTCTGTTTCTCTGCACATTGTCCTCTTCATGTCACCCATCCTCATCCGACACCTTTATCCTCATTTCTGTCACAACCTGCCATTTTTTGGACTGTTCCTTTTAGCGGTGTTAATGTAGAACCATTGTGAAAACCTGCCTGTTCTGCGCCAAAGGTCACCTCATCCCTTTCAGTCTTTTATTTCCCTAATTAGCCCTTAGCTTCTTTTTTTTCTAGATATATTTTTAAGGTTTTTTTTTGTACTTTCGCCTTTTTTTTGGACTGGTAAACACTACTCATCATAACCTTTAGTAATCTTCCTGTTCTCTGCACCTCACGTTTATCATCATCTCTATTTTCTGCAACTTCCCCAACTCCCAACTCGTCACATATCGACGTTCCAGAATGACCCATTTAGCGTCAGTATTCGACGCACGGGGTACCCCCATGGTGTTCATTTTCGACGCTGAGGGTCCGTAAGCTGCTTTTCACCGCCACTTTTCAAAATAAGACGTCTAGCCCATAACCTTAACCATAACTTATGGGTACATTTCTCAAACCCTCCCGAACGTCGATATGTGATGAGTTGGGAGTGAGAATGTGTTGGAATGTTATACAAAAGAAACCACTACATGAAGTAAAGCCAATCAAATATACACTTTTATCCTAAGTGACATAGAACACGTGCACTTAGGGTTAAGAGACTTGCTGAAGATCCCACAGTGATGACCCAGGTTGGATTTAAGCCTGTGACCCTCTGATTACACGCCCGCTTCCTTGGAGCTGATATCCGGAGTTTCTGAGAAATCTATGTTTATGTCTGATTCTTTTGAAATACGAAAAAATACCTAACTAGTCTTTTACTATGGTCTGCGGCCGGTGGTCATTCATATACATTAATGTATATAAGTCCCTCCTTCGTCCTATAGACCCCTGTACAAATGGAAACGATCGCCGAGTGCGCCCAGCCAATAGGCTTCGACTTCCTGTTTTTGAGACTGTCAATCAAAGCGAATGTGGAATGTGCACGGAAACAAGGCCTCGCGTCACAACAGCAAACAGGTAAATATGATTATGGCTATAACCTGACCCATAGACCTATATCAATACAACCCGATGCGACCTTCTTAAGTTCCGCGATGCGTGTGCAGAAAAGTAGAGGCGTGGCTTCTGGTAGAATGCAGAGGCAGTAGGAGGAAGTGAGGCTGTTTAGGGCGGGACATTGAGACGTTTCTCAAAAATTCTGGATATCAGCTTTAACCGCTACGTCACCACTGCCCTTTTTCAAACGTGTGTGGTCTTAGTGAAGCAGGGGCGCCGTTATGATACCTACACATACGGAAAAACATGCAAACCTTTCTATACGGCTCTGTTACCATCTTTCAGCAAGTGTAACACATACAATTACATATTGAAACGCAGTCAATGAAAAGTGGACAGCCCAAGAATCAAGTCGGAAGAAGAAGTCTCTCGAGAAATTAAGTATCAGGTCGGACAAATGCAACCAGAAAGCAAGAGTGCGTGGGTAAAGTGTGGCATACAGTCAGTCAGTGTGTGCATGTGTGTGTGTGTGTGTACGTGTCGTGTGTGTCCTAATCTGAGTGTAGAAGTCTGCACACTCACTACTTCCTCACACACACACACACAGACATACAGCAGTGGTGTGAAAATGTCTGGTCTCTGGCGTTCTTAATAAACTACGGTGCACGCTTGAGTGACCTCGTCTGTGTGAGCGTGTATGACAGCGTTAGATATATAAACATAACACAAGAGACTCAGGGTACACTCGTGGGTGTACACTCGCAAATGCTGGTGCATCTTTTGAAAAGTCTTCATCGAGGAGTTGTCATGCTGCAAACTAAATATGTTACATGCAGAGTCACATGTTCACACACGTGCACGTGGATACATTTGTGATTGATTGCGTGCCACGGTAGGCGTTAAAAGTTAAAATGACCTCTGCATCGCTTGCTTTTCTGTCTTCGCGGGCAACTTCTGCCTAATCAACCAAGCCAGGGGATGAAACCCACAGCTGTCTTAACGATGCCATTAAATAAGTGCTGCTGAAAGAAGTGAAGTGACCCCCCCAGGCACCCACGCCCCCGCTGCTCACACTCTCCTCTCTCTCTTTAATTGTTACTCCTCCTCTCAGGCTGCTTCCCATCTGCGGATTTGTTACCATTTCTCCGTCCTGTCTTTCCTTTTTGGGGGCTCCTTTTTTGCACTAATAATTCTCTTTCTAACCACGTCTTCGTCACAGTTATATTGCTCCTGTGAGCCATTTTTAACAGGCCTAAATGTCCTCGTCAATCACGTACTTTGTTAAGGAGCAATTCTACAGTATTTGACCATATAAAACATGACGCTGCTACTTGTTTGTGTTTATTTGGCAGAAATAACAGCTAAAAGAGGCTAAGTACAGTAGTGTTATGTTTAATTTTCTCACATTTTGAAAAATCTTTACATTTTAAGGACTTGATTAAACCATAAATTACAGTTTAATTTGTATTATTTGACAAAAATATCAGTACATTTTGATGCAATTTTTATATTCATAATCTAATATTGTCCCTAAACTGTTCAGTCAGCAAAAATAGCACTGATGTGTGCAGAGAAAAATGAAAGGTAAAAGATATTTGTGTTTCGCACAATTTAAATGAACCAAAGTCTACATTTAAAGCATTTTTTTTTATTTATCTACAGTATGTTAGCATTTATTCTTGTTTTTTATTGTCTGCTCTTGTCTAATCGTGCTGCTGCAACAAGTGACTTTTCCCTCTGGGATCAATACATTTCTATTCTATTCATTTTATTTATTATATTATATAGCGAGAGGTTTTCAGCAGATGCAGACACTTAATGAAAATAACCTTTTTATATGTATTATGGACACTGATTTCTTATGCTTATTAATTTTCTAAATTGTAAGTTAATATAGGATGCTGTTACAGCTTGTTATGTGTTTTTTTTATGATAAAAAAGTGTAGAATTTGAAGTAAAATAATAAAACGTAGCCAAAATGTTTATTGGTAGAGAGCAATTAAAGTAAATTTATCATCGACACGAAAGGAAAAACAACATAACAAAAAGCTTTATCTGGAGGTTCCATGTAAACTCTGGGCTCATATATTTGTACAGCAAAGCCAAGTGATAATATTCATAAAAATGTAGAAAATACACCCACATTAACCAAATATAACAGCTGATTAGTTGTTCCGTGTGAGTTGTCCAGTGAGATTACACAACACAGGGTTTTTCCTCCTGTATATTTACATTTAAATAGAATTGTTTAAGATTAAAATAGATGAAGTGTTTGAGATATGAGATTATATTACTAATGGGAGGCGTTCGTACTATAAAAACCTAAAGCAGTGGGAAAACACGTCTTTCCATCTTCAGCTAAGAGTAAAAAAAATACATTTACTGGGTTCATATACAGTACTATGTTACGTGTATTAAAAAAAGCAAATACACGACATGATTTTGCAAAGCTGTTGAAAGAAAAGCACTCCTATGTGCAATAATGTAGAACGATGGAGAAAATTACACCAGGAAATTGGAGTGAATTTATTCAAATTTGTCAAACCTGGGGCGAGAGTGAGAGACAGAGCGATGGGTCATATTTTCAACCGTCTACAATAATTGCTCCACTTTGTCCCTCTGATGCCGCCTATGACTAAATACATGCGTGCAAACACTAACACACACATTATAGTAACAACAAACACAGAGATGTCCACTTTATACACACTGACCACTTTGTGTGTACTCCATTATCATTTAGTTCCATTAGTCACCATGGCGACAGCGCTGTCAATCTCCAAGAGATAACATGAACAACAAAGGGTTTTATAATTAAAACAAGAATAATTGACATAATACACTATCTATAATGACTATTATGATATCAACAAGGAGGAAAATCTGAAATATAATCCTGACACATATTCTCTAATGGTGCAAATAATAAACTATATAAAATACATGTCCCAAGAATTTCTTGTTCTACTTGATTCTTGACTTTTTTGTGTCTCTACACACTCTAGGATTTAAATTGCTTATTCATGAGATGAGGTGACGTGTTTCACAAAATTTCATTTTTATTAGATGCTAAATTTTGATTTCATTTGTCAGTCTTTTGACTAAAATGCAACTTAGTTTTAGTCCAAATTTAGTCATCAAGTCTATTTCAGACAGTTCTAGTCAACTAAACAGGTACTAACAGGAGAGAGCATAGTTCTCTAGTATTGACTTCCCTTCATTGGCTTCCTGTAAAATCTAGAATAGAGTTTAAAATCCTACAAAGCTCTACATAATTAAGCTCCTGTATATCTTAGAGACCTGTTAGCGCAGGCAGAACACTCCGCTCTCAGTTTGCTGGCCTTCAGAAAGTTCCTAAAGTATCTAGAAGTAGAACAGGAGGCAGAGTGTTCAGCTACCAGGCTCCTCACCTTTGGAACCAGCTCCCAGTCTTAGTACGGGAGGCTGCTACTCTCTCCATCTTTAAGGCTAAACTCAAAACCTAGTTACTTATCTAATCTGGAAGCCCAGTATGGACTGATCATTGGACTATCCTTCTATCCTATCCTGTTTGTCCCTCTGTCCACTAACCCCAACCAGTCAAAGCAGATGGCTGCCACCTCTGAACCTGGGTCCACTGGAGATTTCTTGCTATAAAAAAGAGGGAGTTTTTTCTTCCCACTGTTGCTAAATGCTTGTTCATGTGAATCTTGTTGGGTTCTTTTTCTCACTTTGGACTTTATATTTTGTAAGCGCACTGATATGACTTTGTTGTAATTTGCGCTATATGAATAAAGTTGAACTGAATTAAACAGCATTAAGATTTAGTTGACTTAATCTGTTCCAAACATAGTCGACTAACATATAATGCCGAAGAGTATTAATGTCTGTAAATACACACACAGACAGATTTAATGTGATCAATGCATAATAAGAGCAAATGATCACATAGGTTCTGATTGGATTTCGTCCCATGAGAAGAAATTATAGTTTAGTTTTTATTAGATGACAAAAAATGTCAGTATATTTTGTGTTTTCTTAATTATTATTAATGTACATGTTATCCCTTAGAAAAATGTAGTCGACAAAAACTATAAGGAAAACTGTTAGTCAGCAAAAAAAAACACCAATACTGTGCAGACAAAAATGAAAGCTAATAGATATTTGTGTTTCATGCCATTGTTCGTTGCACTGTAGACAGTATTTTCATCATGTAAGCTTGACTAAAAGCACTGATAGTCAAAGTATAATGAGATTTTCACATTAATGACACACTAACACAGGCAGTTCACATTTTGGCCCAGCTTCCTTTTCTTCTCTTTCTCCAGCACACACTCAAACATGTTTCCTTTTTCCAGCAGTGTAATGATGCATATTTCATCAAACACTCACTGAGTTATGAATTATACACCGAGCTGCCTACACACAACTTAAAAGCTGCTGTCTGCCTTTGTGTGTGTCATGATGTGCACATCGTATGTGTGTGAGTTGGATAGGGGAAGCATAAAAGAGAGAAATGACACAAACACACAGCCTTGAGTGTGAGCTTCTTGTTGACCCATTCGCATCCAGTTTAAACTGGATGTAAGGACAAAATGTGGATTTTGCCCCAGTGTGTGAGAGTCAGTGATGCAAAAATGTTCAAACTGCGGAAAGAATAGAGACAAATATGAGTATTTTTGACTTCTCAGATGGTAAAAAAACAGTAAATAATTTACTGAGATGCTTTTTTTCCTCTAGTCTTTTAACAGCAGTGCTGTTGAATGACATGCATAGAATTGAAAAAATTTAATTTTCATTTCAGTCATTTATTTTATTTTTTTCCTCCTCTTGTCTACACATGCTAACGAAGGTCAACACTACATGTAGTGCAATCTTCTTACGACAGCTATGCATGTTTTATTATTGTAATTAAAGAAAAACTATTTTTTATTGCATAATTGTGACATCACCAGCCCTCACTAAGGAAGGACAAGAAAAACTTTGTTAAAAAGAAGACATAGAAGGAGAGGGCAGTGTTACACCTTGGTAAGGCGGGAAAGGAACAGGGAAGAGTGAGTTAGGGTGGGATAATGGAAGGGGTGAGTAAGAGTCAATTATTTTGGTTGTGCTGAAGGGTAAATTACAGTCACACATTGTTTTAAGCCATTAAAAATTAGTTTTCTAAATTATTTTACAATATTTAAATGCTTAACTTCATTGCTTACAGGGAGCAGCTGTTCAGCTGTCATACTTTGTTAGTCATATACTGTGGACAGATGGATGGGGACCTGAATGAAGCGGCTGCTCGAAGAAAAAAAGACATAGAGGTTTTCGAGCTCATGTGACTCATTCCTCGCCTTTATTTATCTCTGCTTTGGAAGTTTGAGGAGTAAAAGCAATAACAGCAACAAATTCAATGCACACCAGACATACTGTGGGCAACTGGCAGCCAGGGGGCCACATGCGGCCATCAGTCTAATTTTATGCGACCCCCCCAAAGTAAGTGTGCAAAATGACAGAAAAATACACAAAACAAGAGCAAATACATTAAAAAAATACAAATAATTACAACATTGTGGGAAAATACAGTAAAAGACAACAGAAAAACACAGAAAATACTCCAAAAACACATAAGACTACTACAAAAATAACAAAACAACAACAGTAATACGAAATTACAGAAAATGACAACAAAAGTACACAAAAAGACAAGAAAAACACAAAAAATGACTCAACAAACCCACAGTACTCACAAACAAGCAAAACGACGACAAAAATACACAAAAATGACAACAGAAATACACAATACGACTCCAAAAAAATACACAAAAGGACAACAGAAATGCACAAAATGCCTCACAACGAGCAAGACAACAAACACGCAGAATGACAGAAAAAACACAAAATTAGTCTAAAAACACTTTATTCTTTCCTGTGTTAATGCTCAGGTCGCTCATTATTCTAAATACTGACATGAATGTTGATCATGTGACCCTCCCATCAAACAAACACATTTTTGTGGCCTCACTGTGATAATAGTTGCCTACCTCTGATGTGCACCATGCATACTCTATAAAACACATTTAGATTGAACAAATCTAGTCTATGTTTTTGTTTCTTTTGCTTCTCCCCTGCAAAACCTTATGTTGATGCTTTGTGTGTGTTATGCGAGTTATTGCATTTGAAGAACTCCCACGGCCACTGTGAGGATGCTGCTGTGTCTGATCCTTTGCCTTTAGCTAAAAGCAAAAACATACCCTGAAAACATCATTCTGCTCTGGATCCCAACTGTTGTGGCTGTAAATTGACAAAGTAGGTCTTCACACTGCAGTTAGAAAGGAAGTAAAGTGTGACAGAGAACAAAGGATATGAGATTAAACGGGCGGAGGGGCTCCGAATGTGGATCACAAAGAAAAGTAACAAAAGTTAGATGAAGGAGAGAACCCGAGACAGGCGAGAGTTAGTCCTATTTTTATTATCCTCCTCATCTCTATCCTCCTCTCGTCAGTGGTTGAGTTCCCGACTCTTTCATGTCCGTGTTTATGTGACCTCACTCAGGAAAGACGCATTAACAGAAGGATGAGATAACCTCTCCGTTCACCCATTACCCTCACTCACACACACGCACGTGTCTTATACACCTCTCATTCTCACTATGCCTGCTTTCATGTCACTTTTACAGAAAGTATTGATGACAACTCAACGATTACACTTTATTCTTTTACTCTATCCGTCCTGTGAGGATGGTTTGATGCCATCATGGTCCTAAAACAAAGTGCTTGAGTCAGTGAAACATCTTCTCTCACTATGAGACAGAGTCGGAACAGCTGACTCAGGTCCCTGTTGTGAAAAACTTTAATATGAGCAAAATTAACAAACATCCTCTAACGCCTCTTCTCTTCTTTTACACTGTATGCTTCCTGTTTTGTTTTGTTTTTTTTTATCAAATCTCACTATGTCTAACTGTGGTTCAAATGGAGGAGGTCTTGGACAAAAGCAGTTATACTTTGAGATGATCTGATGTGTGCGTGACCCAATGCACACAGCAGTTGGACAAAACAGTGGACTATCACTTTGAATGGACTATTCCTGTAATATGTAGTGGAGAGGATGACAAGAAAGCGAGACAGCAGCTCTGGTGAGTGTGTGAAGCAGCTGACTTAGCTGATTGTCTCCGCTGATGCTGCCACGTTTATACACCCTGAAACAGTGTTTGTCTGACTCACAATCACAATAGCCGCTTAAACAGCCATGTGTTTTACTGCAATGTGCAGTTTTTTGGCTGAAAACAATAACGAAAGTGTGTGGATGGTAAATGAAAATCGCTAGTGATCAGCTGTTGTGTGGAGTCAGTGTCTACTGACACGCCTACTCATGAATATGCATTAAGAGGCCTCAAAACAGCCTGTTTTCAGAACTGCTTAGGAAGTCACTTTTCAGAGGGCTGAAACTCTGGAAAACAGGTGAGTTTGGGAAAATAAACTTCAAATATTATGTTGTTGGATTCCTAGAACAAATAGAAATGAGTGAAAAATAGCATAATACTGGACCTTTAACCCCAATCCAACTGCACCCCGGGCACCGGCAATTGGCAGCCCACCTCTACCTCTTGGGGAAAAAGGGTAAAAATGCAGAGAAGAATTTCACTGCGGTGATGAATAAAGTTTACATTATTATTATTTCTTTTTATGGGCCTCTCTTGACTGCTTTTGGCCCATTTTAGTCATTTTACACTTTTTTCTTGCCATGTTTTTGCCACTTTTGGATCATCTGTTACCATGTCAAACCCATTTAAATTTCAGGCAAACCTACATGAGTACCTTATGGTAATACGAATATGGCTTTTTGGTTTTTGGTTCCACTTCTCTAACACTGATGAGGACTGGATGGATGGATGGATGGATGGATGGATGGATGGATTTCTTTAATTTAAACCTTTTTTATTGAGAATTCTGTTTTTTAAATATAATAAAAACACGTTACCCTGCACTTGTCTATATTTCAATACAAATCTTACACAAATAAATGGTGCCTTTATTATTTTATTTAATGGCATTTGTGCTGATGATTAGTTTATAAAATCAAGCATTTTTGTTAGTATTTTTTTCTGTATTTCAAGTTATCGGATAAACCTTTAAGTAATAAATGGTAGACAGCAGATACACAGAACAAGTGATCAGCAATGTAATAATCAGGATGTTTATTATACGAGTCTGTGCTTATGCAACACGGACACATGATGGGTCTTTTTTTTAATGTCAACGACAATAATAATATTGTTTCACGCTGCAATGGCCATGATTATTCATGAGGATTACAGTTGGTATGTGTGTGGGATGAGAGGATTAAAGGATGAACTTGTGTTATGGAAATTCAACTTTATTTATTTTGTGTGTGTGCACATGCCAGTGTGTGTTATTAGGGATGTGTGTTATTAGGGATGCCATTACCCAAACTATCCGGTTGGTTCTAATGTTAATAAATCTCCATGACGACAGGAAATAGCCAGTACAAAACTCCATCTCTGTCTCTCTCCTCGGCCCGCTTCATGGCTTTTTCCACCTCTTTTGTTGCCACTTTAATTTAGATTTAAATTAGCTTTACTCAAGCTATTCTTTCTCCTCTTCCACTTATTATTCTTTCAGGTTTTTACAATTACATTTCTCCCCGTCCTACTTGTAATCTTTATCTACTGAGGCTCTGTGCGTCTGTCTTTTTTCCCCGTCATGTGGCCCCTGTCAATCTGAAAATCTGTATCTTACATAACAGGTAAAGTGTACTTTACTTTTGATTTGCTCAATACATAAAAAGAGAACATAGAAAGGATCACAGTATTCAAGGAGATGAAAAGAGAAGAGTTGAGTCATGAAGTGTGGTTTTGTTTAGCCTGGGGATTGGCTCGCTCAACAGAACGATTTTAAAGGATGTAAAATATGTTTCAGTTCAATATAAAGTTTAAAAAGAAAGACAATTTCGACAACATACATTTGAAACCTATGTGGATATGTATTTTTGATTGTTTTGAGTTTGTAAAACAATTGTAAACTTCAGTTGTGGGTTATTTTAATTTTACAAATAAATAAATAAATCAGCTTTTAGGTTCCAACTCAGGTCTACTGATGGCAGTGATGATTATGTAATGATATATTTGAACTAATCAGACCAGACGTAGACAACTGGCGGCCCTCGATCTAATTGTATACTGCCAATAAAGGAAACGCACAAAATTATATTAAAATACACAAAACAACAGCAAGAATACACTAAAATAGACATAAAAATACAGTAAAAGACAAGAAAAAAACTCCAGAAAAACACAAAGCTACTACAAAAATTAACAAAACGACAATAAAAAAGATACAAAATTACTTAAAAAACATACAAAATTACAGAAAATGACGACAAAAGTACACAAAAAGGCAAGAAAAACAGAAAGAAGTCTCCGTAAACAGTACTACAAACAAAACAACAACACAAATACACAATGTAACTCAAAAAAGAGACACATTTTACAGGAAAAATTTACAGAAAACATCAGTGTAGCATTGAAGCTGTATAGAAATACAAGTTTCTCAGCTACATTTCTTGTAGACATTTATAATAGTGGTGTCTGTGTCTCAATAGTCACTCATCAACAGCTGAGCAAACACGCACTTCAGCAACATGTTTGTAGGTAAATGTCACACTCCTTACATAGCACCACAAGCTCTGAATCTCATTACTAAAAGCCCTGGTAACTATGGCAATGAGCATCCTGGGCGACCCCCAATGCAAGTAGTGGTAGAAAGGCCAAGAGGTTGCTATGACAACTAGAGGGAAACAAGAAGGAGAGGAGGAAAAAGTTGGATTTGAAGACGGCATTCATTAACAAACACTCGGATACATTCACACCAACACACACACACACACACGGATCTCAATGTAAATAACAAACTGCTTTTTTTTCAGTGCCAGCACACAGTAGTGACAGCCTGACCAGAGGATGTTACAACAAATTCACACGTTGATTAGTAATATTCATTTAACATTATATTCTGCTGTCACTGAGCCTTTTCCATCCTGTCATATTAGAATAAAGAACATTCACTCCTGCATTTATGTGTTGTAAAAAGTACCGATATTTCCTACTCAAGTAGAAGTACTGTTGCTTGATTTAAATTGTACTCAAGTACAAGTAAGTCATACATAAAATATTCAAGCACAAGTAAAAAGTAGTTCAATTAAATAATGCTCAAAGTAAAAGTTACTTGTTACTTTCACCCCCCACATTTATTTTTGTTAATAAATCTTGCCACGGTTCCCTTGCATACAGTAAACATCTCTGTGTAAACTTAAAAAGTAAGAGACAGCTGCGTATGAAGCCAGGGGTGCTTTCGGATCACGGTTTATTCAATCATTGCATGTAACGCACCACATTTAACGTTCAGTAACGTTAACGGTGTAAAAACTAATTAGTTAGATTACCCCGTTACTGAAAAAGAAACGCTGTTACCTAACGCCGTTATTTTAAATGCCGTTATTCCAAACACTAGCCAAATGTGCCGTGTGGGCAACAACAAAATAACTAGAAACCACAACCTGAACTAAAGGAAGTGGCTGGGTGTTGATCAGAAATGGCGCGACTAAGAACATAAGGATTATGTTCATTGTTAACCTTGCCTGCAAGATGGATTCTCCTGGTGTTCACAAACACCAGAATCCATCTTGTACTGTTCCCGCCTTTGCCTTTCGAATCCAAACCAAAACAGTTTGAACCAATCATGAAGCAGTGTTGCGGTTTGGGGCGGGATATCCGGGTGTGACGAAGCCAGAAGCGCCGAAGCAAAACTGGCGCATGCGCAGTAGAGGGGAGAGGAACAAGCTGGGCTACCGCTATTAGCATAGCTACGAATCAAAATAGAAAGAACTCACATACTCGTGTTGCAAAAACAGCAAAAGTCACTCAACGACATAATGACCGCAGCATTACTACCCCAAAAGAAAGTTTTCACCAGTGGAGCCTTGTTGTTGTAGCAGCATCTCTGCGACGCATGCCAATGACGACATCATCATTTGTTACCGTGTGATTGGCTAAAACGAATCATGGTGGACAGGCACTTTGCCCAATCAGCTTCAAGCATTCTGTTCATGTCCCTCCCTGGTTCTGAAAGGATTCACCAGACACAGACCCAGATGTGGGAGTGGTGGCCTAGTGGTTAAGGACGCTGGGCTTGTAATCGGAGGGTTGCCGGTTCAAGCCTCACCGGGGCCGTCACTGTGGGATGCTGAGCAAGTCCCTTAACCCCGAACTGCTCCCCAGGCGCCGCAAAATGGCTGCCGACTGCTCCTCAGGGATGGGTTAAGTGCAGAAGACAAATTCCAATAATGTACTAACATTACATGGCCAATTAAAGGCGAAAGCCCGATTTAATTTAATTAATGGAGTTAGAGGGAGGGGCTACACATAAATCTGGCTCTTGCCAGGTTAGTTCAATGTGCCATGAAACAGAAAAATAATCACAAAAAGTTATAATTCACTCAGTAACGGTTGGGTGCAGAAATGTAACAAATTACTTTACGTCTTTTAAATCGTACTTAAGTACAAGCAAAACTACTGATTTAGAAATATACTCAAAAAAAGTACAAGTACCTATAAAAGCGACTCAATTACAGTAACGTAAGTACTTGTAATCCATTACTTTCCCCTCTGCATATAGACTTTACTCTGATTCATGTCTCTGCCTGTACATGAATGTTCTCCAGCAGGGAACTCCATCTGCAGCCTTTTTGAAGGTCTCTGATTCCTCGTCGGCAGTGATCAGGGAGCTTGTGTGTTCCCTCGCAGCCCATCTGATTATCTGACAAGTCTCCTGCCAATTGCAAGTGCTAATTAAAAGATGAAGTCGACAGTCCGTCTGTAATGAACTGCCATAAAGCCAGGTATTACCGTCAAAAGAGGAGTAGGATCAGTGCCCCTATAACTGTCTCTGCAATGGAAGCATGATGGTTTGCAGCTGCTTCAGAGCAAAGAGCAAAGCAATTACAGGTTACAAGCAGAGCATCACCAAATCCCTGGAGAGAACATTGTCTTTGAAACCAACTGATATCTGATATCAAGCTGTGAGGTGTAAATTTATTATAGGACAGGAAGTCAATTTAGTAAAACTAATGGTTGGAAATAGATTATTGAAGCAGTCTTTTGATGAAAATTGTTATGCAGTCTGTTAAAAGGCCATTTGATATGTTTTTATATAGTCAATTATTCTATTTATTTCAACTCATTGAAATTACATTATTTAACCTTAAAGCGGTATTGGATTATATTACAGGTCTTGATTACTGTTGCAACATTTTTGAAAACTTTTAATTTTCATGTAGAAAGTTGAGTTTATTGAAATTACCATCTTTGGGTCCTTGCTCGTAAATGGTCAAATAAAAAGATGACTCCACAGGGTTAAGGAAACGTGTTAGGAGAGGAGTTAGGAAAAGACGATCACGTGTGTTTTGACAATGAGACGCACTTCCACTAGGTGACGTAATAATCTGACGGCCTCAAAAGTTATTGACGTCTGCCGTGGTGAAAAAACTACAAATTTCCGAAAACGGACTATACTTAAAGCGCATTTGTAACACTTTCCACTGATATAACCTCAAAAATCACAGTCTGAATGTAAATCAAAGGAAAAGAAGTTACCAGGCTACAAGGAAATATGAATTATGTTGAATAAAACATAATGTGGCTAAAAATGTCTCTGATCCCTTTCTCTTGAACCACAGAGTGCTGTGTTTTATGTCAATTATAATCTGATAATATGGCTTACATATAATAAGATAAGGGTTTTAGATCATTTAAAGTTGTTCAAGGCATATTATTGCATTGGTCATTTACATAATGTGCATCCTTTGTCGGTCATCGTGAGTTTCCTTCAGCGCTCAGGTGTGCGCGTACCTTTAAATGTTGTCTCCGCAAGAAATTGTGGGTCAGCATTATCTCGTCTCCTTTGGTAAAGGACACATAAGTGTTTTCTAGGCTAAAGGAGGTAAAATAGGAAGCATGGAGCCTCCTTTCCTCAGCTTAAAGAGAATTTGAACACTCTTTATCATGGCCACCACTTAAATGAAAAGTGGATAGCAAAGGAGAACGGAGGGAGTATTCGGACGCAGCCAGGGTCTGCCACCTGATCATCTTCCTCCTAGTCATCGCCACTAAAGACAGGACTGGCTGCCATGAAAACACTCACTCTCTTGGCATAAATTCCATGCAGACACTTGCTAAAAACTAAACAAATGCGACAGCAACTGTTATTAGGTAATCAACGATCAAAATCACACATATTTAGTCATTATAGCTTTAGAATTTTAAAAAAACATTTGGCAAAATCAAAAGATAATGTCCAAAGTGTTTTTTGCATTATTTGTAAAGAAAATTTGCAAAGTATCTGTTAAATGCTTCGGGCGGACGTCCAAAAACAGTCACACCAAACGAACTCTCATTTTTAGGTGAACCTATTATCAAATATGGCGTCGACATTTTTCCTGCAGTAATTTCACTCATTTCAATAAAACATATTTCCTCACCTAATACAACTAGTTTCATCATCTTACCATGGTTAGTTTAGATGTTTCAATCATACACGCACAGTAAGTTGAGCCCCAAAACCACCTGTTTCTGATTTTAGAGAAAACAGGAAGTTAGAGGCCTCACAAGTCTCTGCTGATTGGTCAAATGTGATGTAGAGTGATCTCTCTTGATTGGCTGGATGAAGATCACATGGTTCTTGATGTCACCAGGGCACAGTTCTGGTTTTAAATGTAACGTGTGCAGAAATGACCAAAAACAGTCACTTGCCCTATAGAGGGTTGTCTGAATGCAAAAAGTAAAATAAATAAAAGTTATAAACTTTATGTTGATATAAATAGACCAAGATGTTTAAAATCAATCCAGAAACAATGTATGTAGTCATGGTAGATTTTAGGCAACCTGGTAATATGATGAACTAAGCAGGAATAGACAGAAAAAGGTATTTGGTTTGGTTTAAAGGTGGGTAAATAACCCCTGAGATGTTTTTATTCGTTTTCCAAAAAAAAAATTGCATATTTTAATCTTTCTGCTGTTTGATTGATTGATTAATTGCTGAGATTTTGTTGTATTGACATGTAAACTCTAAACTTTTCTCCGAAAATTGAAAAAAGTAAAAAAAATAAATAAATAAAAAAGAAGCATTGAATTGTCATGACTCACCTGACCTGACTGTGCTTTACTCGTCAACATTGTATGTCAAACTAAATCCAGCCCTTCAATTATAATAATTAGAAATCAGTTGTGAATATCTCAGATCCGCCGAAATCAAAAATTCAATGAAAATCTACAATTTTTGCAGGGGCTCACATTATTCCCATTCTTTTAAAACATAACTGCAGGCGTATTTGAAAGCAATATGTCAAAAAATGAATAAATAATCAAAAATATCTCATTTTCTCCCAGATACACTAAAATGTATCACACAATCAAGGAATCTTGAAGTGAAGATCCTGCAGGTCAGGACTAATGTGCGTCATTTATTGCTTGAACATAGTTGCTGCCTTATACATACAGTACTTTATATAATGTATAACGAAGTGCTAGTGCTAGGCAAGCTACAATGACCTCATGTAAAGGATTTTCAGTATTTGCGAGTAGTGAAACAGCCCCCAAGTTGGGGTTCAAAATAAAAATGAAAAAGTCGCATAAAGAAAAAAACATTTTTTATTCCAAGAGTCATACAGTATTTATACTATATATTAAAACAGATATCAGGTTGTTTTTTTTTTTTTTTTGCATTCCCACATGCAGTTATGGGCCAATGAAAATAGTAAAAAAAAAAATTTTTTTTCAGATTTCAAGACACTTTCACCAAAAAACCAATACATATATCTGACTAATTATTAGTGATTTGAACAGTCTACGTACAAACCTCAAAGATGATCAAATTACAGGAAGCTGAGACATATGCTAAGTTGTTTACTGAAGACCCAAACATGTCGGAGCTTGAAACCCTGACAAAACATAACTTCACCGCTAGAGCGGACATGGGCTCGTCTGTGAGCGGTCACATTTACAGACCTTGGAGTCGCTGTTAGCGTACCAATAAATGGAAAGAGATTTGTCACCTTTATAATAAGTATTGACGAGGCCAGTGGGAGTGAGGCCCAAGGCAGACATGATAATAATGTATCGTGTTTTTCTGCAGTCAGTGCCTTCTCCTCGCCCTTCTCTCTCTGCTCTGTTTCAGGTGTCGTGAAGCTGATGATGGCAGTTCCTGATCTGTGGCTCAACTAGTCTGGGACACTGTGATGTTCTATCTCTCTATCCTGTTCTGTTGGTCCTTCTGTCCACTAACCCCAATCAGTCAACGCAGATGGCTGCCACCTCTGAACCTGGAGATTTCTTCCTGTTAAAAGGGAGTTGTTTCTTCGCTTAAATGCTTGTTCATGTGGATCTTGTTGGGTTTTTTCCTTCTTGTTATGAATTTTATATTTTGATAAGTGCATTGAGATGACTTTGTTCTAATTTGAGCTACACAAATAAAGTTGAATTGAACTGAATTTAATTTTGAGGGGCTGGCATGTCCACCGCATAGGATTATTAATTTAGCGTAGAGTATAGAGTAGGTGGAGCTGTATTACTATACCAAATTTCAGTTTCCTATGTGGTGTAGTGCTTGACATATTGGAAGCTGAAAATGGAAGAAAAATAAGGAATGCACAAAAATCTACTGACTAAATTGTCCATATCTCAAAAAATGTACAGTGTTCCTAGTGAATAATTAAGGAACAATTGGTAAGAAAAAATATCAGAATTTTTTGAGACCAAAGTGCATGAGCCATTAGTGAAATATCATGAAATGACCCACTAATGTTTTTATCCACACCTGAAATCTGCAGCCAACCTGAGATAAAACTGGTCAGTCCAATGAGTTCATCCAAGTCCAAACACCAATCACATCATTTAGTCTGTTTTCTCTACAAATCCTCAGTTATAGAGCTATGGTTTCAACTCTCTGTGCATTCAGCGAAAGATATGAGCTGATGCCATGCACAGTTTTGATAACACACATGCACACGCACATACCCCCGCATCGACACAAACACAACTGCACGTGGATCGAAGTGGATGCTTCCGTAGCAACAATACAGCAAAAAAAAGACACAAAGAGCTCTAACTGTCTCCAAATGTATGCAAAGAAAGTGGGAGAAATGCTTCATAAAGTGGCAAATATTACATAATTCACTTCCCATATGCACAGAGTTGGAATCTGAGCTCCAGAGAGTAAAATAGATGAGCAAAGAGAAAGCAGCTGATGGATGGGCTTGTTAGTGAGACTCTGTAAATGGACTTAGAAAATCCTCTTAATTCGATTTTGTCATTTGTCCCAGACAAAGAATGATGATGGAAAACAGGAGAAAGTTTCCTATATTATGTAAAATTCCTTGCTTTTTCTTGCAGTTTTCCAAGTCCAAGGCTGCTTAAAACTTTCCAAAGAGATTCTGAGATGGAACTTCTCTTGCCACATGAGACTCTTTCCATCCCTTTTAAACAATACAGAGGAAACATTTTCTTCATTTTTATTGTTTTCCCTCCTTAATGTTTTCAGTAAACATGCAGTTTTTTAATGTAAACTAATCAGAGGTTCTCAACCTTGGGGTCGCAAGACACTGGGAGGGGATCGCCAGATGCCTTAAAAAAAAATAAGAATATTATTTTAACAATATGAGTCAATTTTTGATTATTTTTGCCCTTTTTCTGCAACTACACCAAACTTGCCATATTTTCACCTATTTTCATCACTTTTTCTTGCCATATTTTTTTTTTTTTTGCTACATTACTCCCATTTCTGCCACTTCTCCATCAAACGTTAATGGTTTTTCTGCAGATTTTTCCACTTTCAAGACCTTTTCTGCTCCTATAAACCATTTCCACCACTTTTCCTACCTAATGTCGCATATGTTGGCCCATTATTGTCATTTTCAACCTCTTTTCTCTTTTATATTTGATGAAATGTAATCACATTCACGATTATTTGCCAGTTGAAACTAGTTGTTCCTACTTTTTTCTGCCACTTTGAAGCCAATATTGATGCTTTGAATCCCTTTTTACCACTTTTTCTGTCCATTTTTTGGCCACTCTCAATTTCTGGGGTTTTTTAAATCCCATTTCCACCATTTTTGGACTTTAAGATGACTATATACAATGGTGCAGTGGGGGTCACTGGTCTCTGGCACCTTTATTTTGGGCTGAAAACGTTGAGAACCACTAAACTCGCTAATCAAAAAAGCAGAATGTAAAACATGAAGAAATAGAGGTGCTGTTGAAACCTCAAATGAGCGTTGTCTGTTTCTCATTAGCCTCAGTGAGCGGATCACAGCTCCAGCACTGATTAATCAGCGGGCCAGCACACGTCTATATAAACACTGGATACCACCAACCTCAAGCCAATTAGCTCTCAGAACACAACGTAGAAACTGACACCAGTGTGTCTGTTTTCCAGAAATAGCTTAACTGCCTCAGTCAGTCACACAACAAGCACACGGGCGCATAAACACACACACATCCGCTTCACGTCTAAAAATAAACCCATTACTTTCAGATCAATCAGGGCAACAACAAAGCGAATCAATGCTATTGGTTTGGATGACAACATCGCTTCATTAGCAAACACCGACACCTGACTTTGTTTCTCAGCACAGACTCAAACTGAAGAATGTTAACATTAGCATCTAAGTTGTGTTTATTTATTTTTTTTTTTCTTTTGATTTATCTATTTATTTATTTTATGTGTTTGGTTTTTTAGGGGGAAAAATGCATGTTACATTGCTTCATAGGACATACAAAGTAAATGCAATGCACACTGTACATTTGGAAAAAACATCCACTCTCTATTGCAGAGTTTCTCAAATGGGGGTACGCATTTCACTACAGGGGGTACTTGAGAGAGAGGGAAAATTTACAAATAAAATGTCAGTCTTGGTCCCACCCCAGGTGTGAGATGATCAGAAATGATACAAACTACAGAAATAAACCTATTCAGGAGTCACTGAATCAGATTTTTTCAACCTTGGGGTTGGGACCCCATGTGGGGCCGCTTGAAATTTCAGAAAAATTAAAGTAGATTTTTAAAAATCTAAAAAAAAAATTCTGCCCTCGGTAAATATTTCCCGTTTCATAATTGGATGTTAGAACACTTTTTAGATGATTGTTAACGTGTTCTATAGCAGGAAATATCAAACTGGTATTCAGCTCAGGTGCTACAATCTAAATTATACACATTTAACACACGTGTTATGGTTTCCTTCCTGTGAAACACACTTTCTATCAAAAGTGTATTTTCTCACAGATGACTGGATTTGGTGTAATTTTCTGTTTGTTTCTTTGTGTATGTTTGACTTGTTAGATAGTTGTTTAGTTCAGCAGGTTGCTGGTTTAAGCCCCAGTGTAACTCTTCTAAGGTAATATTTCAACCAGGGTTCATTCATTTGTTTGTTTGTCTCTAAGTCTTCGCAGGATGACTTCAAAAGTATGAA
The DNA here is from genome assembly GCF_900634775.1 of Gouania willdenowi. NCBI lineage: Eukaryota > Metazoa > Chordata > Actinopteri > Blenniiformes > Gobiesocidae > Gouania > Gouania willdenowi. The sequence goes on from NC_041066.1 coordinate 16,462,612, forward strand.
ATTAATTTTGACATATTTTTAAGCAAAGGTAAACCTTTGTTAAATGTTTGAGGTGATCCCGATCAATATAGTGATTCTGGATCAACATAAGAAATCCATTCATTTCCATCTGTCATCATTGGCGAAAGTTTGTAACTGACCGATTTTTATGAAATTTGACTCTGTTATGTCGGGTTGGTTGCTCAATTACCCCAACGAGTTTAATCCAGATTGGATTCGAATTTTGCATTTTATCCTGTTTTTTCATTTTTTATTTTATGTGGGTGCCTATTTGGACCTACTGCAGTGTTATCAATAGGGATATACATTCCTCCCAAGCCTTTAAAGTGTGAATGATCATGGTAACATAATCAATATCCAGATAACTGCCAATATGTGGCAAAGAGGTGTAAGTTTGCTCTCTCTGTGTGTTCTTGTTTCTGCTTATTTTTTAATCTGATCCCTAATTTATGATTGTATTGTGGTGTATTTTTCCCTTCTCCTGTATGACACCTCTTGTCCTGTAGGGGTGTAAATGCATGTGTAGATTTCTGCTCTCCTTCTGTTCTCTCACAGGTGAAGCCCATCTTCCTGATGACCTGCCCTCACTATTAAAGATATTTTACTGTGAATTGTATTGGATGGTTTATGTTCCCCATTCTTTGTGAATCTTTGTTTTCTTACATTGTTAGATTTTGAGTTTTCATTAAAATGGACTTGCCTTTGAACAATGACTCGTGCTTTCCTCATTTGGTTCCTCCGACAGTTCACCTGACTGACATGATCTACCCAATAATGAAAAGATGGAAATGTCTCCAAATTATGCGATCAGGGCAAAGATGATGTCTGCAGGAAGGCTTTTGTTTCATATTCATATTGTTAATATTTATACCTACTTGTGAGGATATGAACATGGATTTCGTGGCTGGGAGAAGGTAAACCAAACCATGTACGGCGAGTAAAACCTGCAGCATATGATTATTGTTGCACCCTGCCGTTGTTTTGTTTGCCCATCGTTTCCACTGCAGGCGCTAATATTCACCTCTGAAACAATGCTATGATTATGCAGAACAGGAAGTTGCCAACAGTTTGTGCACTTTAAACTGAAAATGTCAAACCACACTTCGAACTGACGCTTGTGTAAAAGCTATTTTCATTCCTCGTTTCTTGGCGTCTCATCGCTCTTCAGGCTGATTCTATCAAAGCTGTTATAAAGCAATCAGTGCATGCACGTGATCAAAAACAGGAGAATGGAGAGAGGAATGTAGCTGTGGCACAAACGACAGGATAACAAAGGGAGACAGGACTTTTATGATGCAATGAGCACAGCAAGGGTTCAATGATCAAATCCACAGAACAAACAAACACACACACACACACACAAACCTCTGAGAGGGAGAATGCATCATTATTTTATCCATATCTACTTTTTGAATGAACAAAACCTCCACGTTAACCCACACACTGACCCGTCACTCTCACACTCACACACAGGCCGGGTCTCTGTTGCTAATCTTCTTACCAATCACAAGGTTTGACCGTTGAAACAGAACAAAGTTCACTCAGTCAGCAACAAACCTACGGTGAACACAGAAGAGAATCTGAACACTTTCTTTGGACGTTCCTACCTCTCCACGGCAGATTAATCTAACATTATCCCAACCATGTGTCCATAAAAACCATTCATTTCCTTAAAAGCTTTCAATTTGATTCCATTTCCTTTGACTTCTGCTTGAATTCAACTGGAAGAGTTTCAGCTTCGGAAAAACTGCATCGTGAATCAAAACAGAAACCTGAGGAATCGGAGACGTGTAAGTAGACTTCAAATATTCATTTATTTTAGTTAAGGGATTTTTGTCTGTTACAGTCAGATTCTTTTCTTCACACACTACTTCTTGAACTCTGTTGGTGGCTGATATGTAATTACAGAAATCTCTTTTGGTCAGTTCTGCTCAGACTGCCCTAAGCAGGCCAGATACCATTGTACACTGATAGCATACACCAAGGTCTCTGCCTGAGGAGACTCCGCTATGATGTGACTACCGCTATCAGCAACACACACAACACTAGCTGGGTTTACAGTATAGATTTTTGCAAAATAAAAGCAATATTTCTTAAAGATGCACGACTTGAATCGTGAACCATGACAGAAGGCATGGCTGAATTCGAGCCGTAATACCCGTCCCCCACTCTGATAATCCCTCCCAGTCTCCTCCTCTCACGGAAGTGCACGAAATCGCGCACTGAACGTACACTAACGGTAAAGCACGTCGCCCCGCCAAAGAATGCACACAAAAGATAGGAAAATGGAACATTAGCTTAACTGTCTAGAAGGAAAACAGACACTTGCGTGTCCAAAGTTAGTCCAAGACTGAAAACAAGTTTGCACCGTGCACGCGCGTCACTATTTATCACGGCAGCCAATGTTGAGGCTCCTTCGTGGGCTCTGCTCACCCCTCCTTTCTCTGTGATTGGAGCTGGAGAGAGTGACCGCCAAGACTTTGTCTGTTTAATTATAAGGCACAGACAGCACGCAGACGTACGATTTTTTTCAGAAATTATTACTTTTACGATATACTATATGATGCTAATAAGATTTTTTTTTTTTTAATTAAATAAATCGAGTACCCTAGCTTTAATGTCAAGAAAATATAATTGTGCTGTGAACGCGTTTCCATTTAAGGTTGTTTTGAGCAGGAGCCTCGAAACTCCCGTGAAATCTCACCTCGTGAGAATTTGCAGCAGGAAGACGGACGCTCCAAACCTCCTCATAACACTCCGTATTACTTTGTTGTTTACTGTCTAATGTAGCATTAATAATTTAAAGTCTAATGCTAAGAAATGTATCAACTGCTTTTCTGTTTACACGTACTCCGCCATGTTTTCTCGTAGAGAAGTGGTCATGTGACCAGGTACCCCACGTCATGTGACCACGTACGTCACGTTCATATTTGCGTAAAAAGTGTTTCCATAGTGACACATTTCAATATCGAAATGTCGGAAATTCCTCCTGATGAAAGCGTAAAAACGTTTTAGCAATATTTTGGTGTTTTTTCAAAATTCAGGTGTTTCCACCACCAGTTTTTATTGCGCTATTTAGATTTTGCGCATTTCCAAGGGTAATGGAAACACACTAGAGCACTAAACAGCAGCAGACTCACTGCGTCACACACACGCTGAAGGCTTGTTTACCTCTGAATCCCAGTCCAGTCTGTTCCCCAAAAACCCTTTGACATAATAAACCCTGTGTCCACATCTGACCAGCAACCCTAAAGCTTGACTCCCTCTCATTCATCCAAGCCACCACAACAGTGGCCATCGCTTCTACGTATGAGAGAATCGGCACTACGTATATAGAAAGACAAACATTGACACACTTATTCACGTTACTCCAACCCCCTGAACATAGGCTACATATTTTTGGATAAGGAAAAAGCAGAAAAAAGCCACATTAGCACGGGGAGAACATGCAAACTTTACCCACAAAAGTTCCAGTAAGGCGTCCCACTGGGAATTGAGGCTTTTCCTGTTTCATGGCCACAACTTTCAACACAATAGAAGAATTACCGTTTTATCAATAACCATAATAAAATAAATTGCTTTTGTTCTTACTAATAATTATCTTACAAGAAGCTGTGCCAAATATTAAATAGCAGTGTGATTTTTTTCTGCCAATCGACAGATCAAAACACAACATTCATGAATTAATGACAAAATGTTGATAAAAAGGTAAATGTGTAATTTATAAAATATCAAGACTAGAATAAATCTGTCTGGGACACTTTTCACTTCATTTAGAGATTGTATTCTCTTTTGTCTTCATCTGTCGTTCTCAACTTGTGGACAGAATCCAAAAGCAGGTCGCCGCCTGTCTATTTGATTGATGGATTGATACTTTATTGATCCCGAGAGAAATTGAAACATAAATTCATGTTGAGTGAGTCCTGAGAGTTTATATACAGTAATAATAATGGTTTGCATTTAAAAAGTGCTTTTTTCAAGTAGACTCAAAGCATTACAAACGTTACAGAAACCATTTATTCACACCAGTCATACCAGTGGTGGTACAAAAGCTTGGCTGCCATTTCGTGCCCACGGCCCCACTGACCACCACCAACACCTATGCACAATCCATACCCGTTCATACGAGACAATGTGATTAAAGTGCCTTGCCCAAGGACACAACAACAATGACTTGGAGAGAATTAGGATAGTAGGATTCGAACCCTCAACCCTTCGGTTATTGGACAACCCACTCTACCACTGAGCCACTTTTGCTTGGAACCAATAATGTTTGACTACTGTTTTTGAAAGGTATATACTATTGCAGGGGTGTGCACAAAAAGAAAAGTATTCACCCATTGATAATCACGTCTTATGTGCATTTGCAAAATTTGCCTTTTCAAACAATGTTTTGTCAACTTTTGGAGAAAAAGTTCATGATCGATGTAATAATCCCCCTCTAAAGCTCGTTTACCTGCTAGACAACTTTAGTTTTAACACATACTTCTTCTTTTTTTATGTTACCTTTACACATACCTTATTTTATGCTTCATCTGCACCAACATTTCTCAGTATAAGTTTGAAATTTGAACCATTTCTTGTGTTGTAGGTCTCAGCTTGTCATCAAGGAAAGTTTTTAGATCCCAAATACTGTACATACAAGTTGAGAACCTGCACTAATCTTTGTTTCACACTTGTTACGGTGAAATTTACGGTTACCTCGTCTTTGACTTGAAAACACACTCGGTGGTGATAAATGATGAAGACCAGACAGGAGAGATGATGAAGTAATAAAAAATGATTTAATCTAAACTAAATAAAAAGGTACAAAGCGGGATAGACAAAGAAGTGGTCTCCTCTGGCCAGAGGAGAGACGCGAAGAAGAAGGGACCAAAAGTTCCTTTCACACACATTTATACCCCACTGTCCCACCTCCCCCCTTCCACAGACAACAAAGAAGAGACCAGGGGGGGAAGGTCAGTCTGCCGGAGGTGACACCTCCGATGTCGGGGTGGGTTTGGACGTGCTCTGGCCTTGGAGATTAAACTGAGGCCAACTGACTTTCCTTTAGAGAAGCTGTATCATGGGAGTATGGGTCCACTGACTTTGCAGGAAGAGGAAAAGACATCAGACAGGAGTGGAAAGTTACAAATTGGGGTATTAAGTTGAATGAGATCAAAAAGCAAATATATGAGTATACATAATTAATCAATTTTGCCACCACACACTCTTTTCTGCTCTAGTGTTTTTTTTTTTAATTATTCTATGCTTTAATGCTAGATGTAGTGGAGGTTTGTCTCCATCTTTCAAAGACATCATTAGTGCTTTGTGACACTGACAGCCTCTTCCCCTCTCCCAGGTCCAGCATGGAGGTGCTACACGGGCCCTGGGCCGACCTGGCTCTCGTGCTACGACAGACCATCACACACTCAGACGCAGACACACACAGCTTTGTTCTACTGTGGCTGTGTGTGCTGGTGCTGTTCCTCTCCGTCAGTGCTCTGCTGCTGCAGATGATCGTCTACTTCCAGTGGAAGCTCAGACAAGGTGGACACTCCATTAACTTTTTATGGAACCACTTCCTACGTCGGCCTGGGATTTGTTTGTGTCGCGAAATGAAAAGGAAAGAGACATAAATGGAGAGCACACAAGCACGCACACACCTGCAAAGTTTGTGCAATGTCTCTAAAATAAAAAGCAATCTATTCTTACCATTATAATTACTAAAAATCCTTTCAGAACCAGCAGACAAATATGACATGAAGTGCATCCCACTGTTCAAAAACACACTTTCTACTCTGGAAACTGTGTGGCAGATAAATACAGAATGTGGCCTTCAGGTAAATAATATTGGTGAGTTTGATTTGACAATTCAGGTACAAACTAGAGACGCTTGGTTTCAATCTGTCAAAGTACAAACATTTCTGGGACATTACTGTTCAAATGATGGGATGGACAAGTCTATTCTGAGGCTGACTGGAAGCCAGTGTAAAGACTTTAAAACTGGACTAATGCGCTCTGACAAGTGCTGAACGATTTTGGAAAAAAATCTATTGCGATTTAATATGCCATTATTTTTTCAAGGGCCTCTTGTCAATGAACACAAGCAATAAATCAATGGGTTTCATAATAAACTATTTTAGATTTATTTAAACTTTAAATAAATATGAAATATACATTTTAAAGCACAGATTACAACAATAAAGCAAACAAATCTGTGGCTTTACCTCTTCAACATATCTAACTAACTTCACGTTTCATGAAACGTGTGAACGACACTTCTTAAACACTCTCTGAATGTAACAGGAGAGGACAAGAATTTTTTTTTTTTTAAAAAAGTCACATTTTATGATACTGCAATAATATCGCAAATGCAATTAATCGTTCAGCTGTAGCGCTGACCTCTTTGTTCTGGTTAAGACCTGAGCTGAAGTTTGATAAAGACCATTACAATAGTCCAGTCTGCTGGAGATAAAAGCATGGAGCAGCTTCTCCTGATCCTTCTGAGTCATGAAACCTTTCACTCTGAAGATGTTCTTTAGGTGGTAGAAGGCTGTTTTTATGATTGATTTAATCTGACTGCTGAATGTCAGATCTGACTCACTCAGCACACAAGGTTTGGAACTTGGCTTTTAAAAAGATTGAGGCTCAAGCTTCTCACTGAAAGCTAGAAGTTTTCTTTATCATATTCTTTATAGAACATGTGCTCTCGTCCAGCAGTTTACCTTTTCTAAGCAGTGACACATTGACAAAGATGCAATATATAGATAAAGGCAAACTCATGGCCTGGGGGGGGCATCCAACTCAGCCCAGTGAATTGTAAAAATGACACAAATTGTGTAAATTTACAGTTTTCCCTTATATCGTATGATTGCAATCATTTTTAATGTCAAACTGTTGAAAAAACTCAAAATTCTTCAAAAATACTTACATTTTTCTCATATTATTACATAACATTTGCCTTAAATATAAATTGATCACAAAAAATCTAATTAAAAATGAATACCCCGTTGGAAGTGATATCTATCACTTATTGCTTGGATATTGTCGGATTCTTACACATTTTGTATTTTATGTATACGTAGAAGTACAAACTAATTTTCTTGCTTAAAATTTGTGGCCCACTAAAGATGAAACTGCTCTGTATTTGGCCCCTGAATTAAAATGATGGTCTACTCTCCATTCTTTGTTTAATATTAGTCACAGCATCTGATATTTGAGACTTCCAAAGAGTTTGTCAATTATTGTGATAAGTGTTGGAATTCAAACTGAATCAAACCATGAAGGGTTGTTATTCATGCTTATAAACAGCAGTAATATTAATAATTCTACTTTTTAAATTGGTCAATTACTGCTTATTCTTTCTTTTATCCCCAGTGACCCATGAAGCAGCTTTGTCTGGATTTGTGCAGGACAGAAGCGCCTCCTACAGGAAAGTGTCTGGAAGTGCACACCTGAGGAACAATGTGGGCTCTCATTCTTACACCTAAGGGGAAAAGAACCTACATAATCCTGCAATGTACAGAAAATATTGACAGTCAGATTGGATAAGTGGTTTTTAGTCAAACATGATGCTTTTTTTTTTTTTTTTTTTAAAGAGTTGAAAAATGGTTAAAAGCTAATCGGTCACGTGATCATCTTTAATAGCCTTTTTCAATAAGAAATTGTTTAGGTTAATTGTAAGTAATTTAAACATTATGTCCATGTCTGTATCTTTTATTGTCCATGTCTTATATGCAGAAGTTGCAAAGGTACTAGTCTTCTGTACTCGAGTAAAAGTATAGCTACTTGAATAAAAAATGACTCTGGTAAAAGTCAAAAGTATTGAAGTCGCTCCCTTACTTGAGTAAAAGTTTTTTTTTTTTTTTTAAAGTACATGTTACTGAACGTACTTAAGTTTAAAAAAACAAAAAAACAAAGTAAAATAAATGTCCCCAAAATACTGGTAAATAGAAAGAAGTTAAATCTGTTACATTTGAACACCTGGAGAATTTAGCACTAATGATAAATACAATTTGTAAATAAAATAGGTCAAGATAAAAAAAAAAAAGGTGCAAATGCTCAATAAAACCATTTTGAAGAACTTGTTAAAAAAAAACTGGTAATAAAAATAAATAAAATCTGTTACCCTTTATGAACATCTGGAAAATGTAGCACTCAGAGAAAAAAATCTGTAAATAAAATGTTTTGCCTGACAGAAAAAAGCTCAAACTACGGAAATTTTGCCTCTTTTACGTCTACTACATAAGTAGAATAACAAAGTATTTTCCCTTTGTTACATTTACACAAAGTATTGCACTGGTGTTCATTAATGTGCCCTGTTCTCTACAAATAAAGAGAAGTAGTGATCATCATGCGTGCAGTGATCAACTAATATGTTGGTTAATACTGATTAATTATGTGTCAATGCTCGTGCTTTGAATTCCCCAAAAAAGCTTGAAAACAGTCGATTAGATTCACATTCAACACAGGAAATGAACAAACCGAACAAGCCTCAGAGTATAACAATCCTTTATTCAAACAGTGTTACACAGGGAAGGGGCGGCTGTGTGTGTGTGTGTGTGTGTGTGTGTGTGTGTGTGTGTGTGAGTGTGTGGAGACGCAAGACAAGTTAGCCACTCGACAGAAATAACCTAGCAGTGATTACTGGTTAGCTAGCAGCTGGTACTATGGGCGTTGGTGGGTTTTCCAACATGTATTTGTGTTTATTTTTACGTTAAAATAGAAAACTGTGCATGAAAATGTGGAGAAAAACAAACATGCTCCAATTCTCCTTTTCAGAAAGATGCTACATTAGCAGTAGAGCTATGATGGTGTTAATATAATGAGATTGTGTAGGAATTCCCTGACATTTGCCATGGTAACACTTAGAACCAACCTCTGCTGCTTTAGATTGTGTTCAGATTAGAAGTCCACGTGTTGGAAAACCTGACCATGCTGCCCTTGAAGACAACCCAGGATTTAGAACCTGGGACTGAAATGTCAAAAATAACAACAATAAAGCAGTGACTGAAAACATTGGCGTGTAGTGTCATGTTTTATAAACTCAAAAGCAGGGTGACTGTGTCATAAATAAGCAAGCAGAGGGCACAAAGATCCTACTTTCAAACAGTTAGATCAGCTTCACAGAAAAAGAAACAACTACAAACTACAAACAACGCTTGTGTGATCCTTCTTCGAAGATTTTTTTTTTTTTTTTTGACTATAAACGCTTTTAAAGCTGCCTAGTGTTGTACTTCTCTTTTTTCTTTTTTTTTTTTTTAAATTTAAAATGTCTTCAGCTGCTTGGTTTTATTTTATTTATTTATTTATTTATTTTTGGCAAGAGGGTTTGAGGTTAAAGCTTCCCTCTTGTGGAATGTTATTTAACTGCATAGTAAAAGTCCTGCCAGTGTTTCCCTCGATAGGAGCTTATCCTGTAACTTAACATGTGCCATTTTACAAAAGATGGAAATCTGGGCGTGTCTAACACAATCTAACAGAGCCCAGCTTATTCAAACACAAGTGAAGGAATGCTCTGTGGGTTCAATCTTGGTTTTCAGCCCAATGAGAGTTGATGGTGCAGAACCCGATGCTCGAGGGATGCACGGAAATGCTACAGCGCCAACAGAAGTTTTAAAGTGGGAAGACGGACACTTTAAATGTGTTTTGGTGCAGGACATTTCTGTAAACAGTATCAGTATTTAAATCATCTGTGACTATGATGTTGCCCTCTAGTGGCTGTAGCAATTATGACAAGAGCAAATGCGATAATTTAAGTTCAATATTTGACATGAGGGGCTTGCTTTGGGTTAGTAGGAAGAATAAAATCACCTATAAAACTTTAGGTAATGTGAAAAAAGCCTATGAAAAATACATGTATAAAAACAATGATTTTCAAAGCCGGAATTTTTGCGAGTAAGATAAATAAACCATTTAAAATACCATATATCATTGGGATAATCAATAAAAAATGGTAAAATGGCACCATACCCAGTACCATGCATCCCTACAAAAGCATTGGACTGAGCATCAGATCACCAGGTTTTACACAAACTCACATTTTCAAGACATCCGTCCGAATAAACTTGGATCCCAGAAAGGACTCCAAAACGAGCCCCACACTTTATATTACGCTGAATGTCACTGCTGTGTTGTAATCTTATTTTCTTTTTAAATCCAGACACAAATAACAGACACAAAGTAAAGGAAAACCATGTAAAAACACACAAAGTTCACACGAATGTGGCAAACGACACAGTCGGATGTGTCGGATCATATAAGTGTAACATCACGAGCCAATCCAAAGAGTAACGTTTCACAGAGATTTGCTCAGGATAAAATGTGATGATTTTAATCCCACTTCAACCAATCTATCAGATTATGTAGTTGGTGTTATGAAACTGGGAGTAAATTGTGTTAAAATAAGTCAACAATCAGTAGCTTCAAGTTGTTTTTTTTGTTGCCACGCCTTCATTTTGGTACCTGTGCACAACTATCATTCAAAACCATTTTTTAATTGTAAATCAAGATTCAAGCTTTGTCCTCCAAGTGTTTTAAAAACTTCCATCACCATTATTTCCACTTCCAACCAGCATTCCCAGTTTGTCAATAGGCACTCTCCCAATTTTTATTTGCGTGACTGGTCGTTTCTCCCACTTAAAGAGTCGATTTGTGTCTCTCTTGCTCTCCCACGACACTTTAAATAGATCTCATGTGGTTTGGGGGTTTTGCTAAAAACTGCGTCCAAAATCATTGCATTTACTGTCAGTCTATTTTCAGTTTAAATGATCCCATTTGAATCCAAAAATCACTAAAACAATGTAATTCAGTCGATCTGCTTCCGTCAACACCAACTGAAAATGGACTGAGCTGCTACGAGTCACATACAAGGAATGTAGATGAATATGAACTTTTTTTTTTTTTTTACAACAAACATGAAAATAACATTAAAACATTAAAAAAAAAAAAAAAAAATGATTGTTTTTTTTTTTTATCATGTGAAACAGCCGTTTTCTCAAAGTGTTGTGAACATGTGTGTTTGAGGGCTTTCTGACTGTAATAGGTTTTATACAAAGATATACGGTGATTTATATTATTCTGCATTTACACTACAGTGAAAACAAGGGGCAGCACTCTCTTATTTAAAGAATGCACTGTAACCAATCCCTTAAAGTGTTACCATTTTTTTTCCTCTTGTTGTTCCACTAAAGCTCAATGTTAGTGAGCATCAACACTATCAAACATTTTCAGTCCGTGTACTCATCAGGATTGGTTATAGATGTATTCCTTGCTGTCGTATAATCGCAGTACAGGACCATATACTATTTTTTAATGTTGTCAAACAGGTAAAAAAAAAAAAAAGCACTAATCCAAAGTAAAAACAGGCTACAAATATTAGGCTAACAAAGTGGTTACTCTGTTTTCTCTTGGTTTTGTAGAGAGGGTTTTAAATGCACCACAAACATGTAAAAAAAGAAATAAAAAGGACCAACCAACCAGGAGGAGACGGCCTCTTCTCCTGATTGTAATCATCATCTTCAGCAAATTGTTGTTGTTGTTGTTGTTTTCCTCGTCCTCCTCTTCATTTTTTCAGGTTGTTTGAGAGTAATGAAGGATGTTTTAGGGAGAAAATGGTCGCTGTGGACTCTTCAACTCTGGGAAAACAAAGGGATTATAATCAGCCTGTGTGGGCGGAGGTGATTATCACATCATGGAGTTCCACTCAAAGAGCTCCATCGACAATCTACCTCAAATCACCGTTTTCTCTCTGTATTCAGCTTGTTTCTCCAAATCCTTCACCTCAGTAAATCCTCTACCAACGCTAATCCATAATCACAGCTTTCACTATTGATTAGGGGTGAAAGGATACACTCAACCTATGATTCAATTCCTAATTTTTTTTTGTTTTTAAAGAAACTATAATTACAGATTGGGATGAGAAGATGCACTTCATTACTTTAAATTTGAGATCATATCTTGGAGAAAGAAAAAAAACAGATTAGTCAAAATACAGATTCTTATTACATTGTATTTAAATTGTTAAGAATTTTTTAAACTAATAATTTTTCTTCTTATAACCTCCTTACAAACCGTTTCAACTGTATGAACCCTTAAACCAAAATAAACTGCACATTTCTTAATTTATCGCCATGCAAAGTTGAACAAAAATATAAAACATATTAAATAATAATATAAGAAACTTTTTCAAATCATAAATACAGTGAAAAATAGTGTTTTTGTTAAGGGGTATGTGTGTGTGTTAATTATATTAAAACATGTGTAATATGTGGATATATTTGTGAATGAGTCAAAATCTGAAAAACATGAAACGTGAAAATTTAAAAAACATGTAAAAATCTAAAAAAATAAATAAAAAGAATGTGAAAATTGTGGATATATTTGTGAATATTTTTAAGACAAATCTCTCCCCATATGGACCGTGTTCTGTCCGGGTGTCTGATTAAAGCTCTACTTCCACCGCTGCTCTTGGGGCTGAACCAAGACCGTAACGTCTAAACAAGTGGCACTAAAACAGTCCCAGCACCCCCTATTGTTTACACTGAGTAGCGATGCATACTGTGCTACTATCGATAAAAACAACAACAATAATACTTCCCAGGGATTGTTACCTGTGGTCAGTTAATCCTCCTCCTCCTCAGCCAGTTCAGTTTCTTTATGAACCACCACTCTGGTAACAGACATGTCAGGATGTTGCTCTTTGGCCTCCTTAATGGCCTGTGCCAGTGCCTGCAGTACACAGTGGCAACCATGCAGAGGCAGCACCGAGCACAGCAGGCAGTGGGATGGAGAGGGGAAGTGGGGAGAAGATGGAGCAGTTAAATGGAAAGAAAATAATGATAATAATAATAAGAAGAAGCAGAACCACAGGAGTACTGGATTTACAAACAGCCATTTTACTTCAGGGCTTCATAGAAGTGTTAACGTGCAAAGTTTGATATTTGAGATATCAAACAAGTAAAATGGCTTCGACTGGGTAAAATGGGAGCATAATTACGGTGGGATATTTCAGTGTAAATCCAGCACATCAAAGCAGACTGGCAACTAAAAACCAAAAAAATTAATCATGCAGACTTTGAATGAAACAGATAATTACGGGCTATGCGAGGGTAGAAACAAATCTGGCAGTTTTAGACACAAACAACAAGACAAGTGTTTGGCCAATTAACTCTAAATGTTGCTTTTGATGTGGGACGATGGATCAGGGGAGCCCCTCAGGCTTTAAATCCATGTTTTCCAAAACAACCTCACAGGAGGAACAGAATAGACTAGACCGATGTGTGGATAATGAGATATTTTACTTTCATTTCAAAATGAAGCACAACTAAACGTCTGTTCATTAAAACCTCACAGAATATGAAGGTTTCTAATTAAATGAATAAAAAAACATAGAGGATGTAGATGTACACCACAGTAATGCTTAATGGAGAGTCTTTGATGTCTAAAACTATGACTCGTCCCCTGCACTAAAGCCTTAGAACATTTCTATTACTGATGGAAATTTATCCTTATTATTAATAACCGGCTGTTTTGGTACTAGGATTTTTTGTAGGTTGCATTAATTATTACTAAATTATCTATTTAACAAAATTACTATTTAAAAAAACCACAAATTACATCAAGTATTAATTATTTATAGGGTTTTATTGGCAATACTTAATATAGAATTAGAATAGTAAGAACACTGTGATATGAAATGTTTAGATCACGTGTCAAACTCAAAGCGCGGGGGCCAAATCCGGCCCTTTAGAGCATCAAATTCGGCCAGCTCAAGAAAGTAAAAATTATAGAAAAAAAAAAAATATTTTGTAAATGACCAACTCGTTCAGTTGGAGATATTTCAGCTCCTCCAACAACAAATATTCATTTAAAATCCACAATATTTGCAGAGCTCAGTTTTCCAGTTCTTATATCACATGACGGCAGTCATTTTCAATCTCAACTTGTTTGAAAGAACACTCAATTTTTCCCATCCATCCAGCCATCTTCAAACCCGCTAATTCCCGTTTATCAGGGTCGCGGGGGTCTGCCGGTGCCAATTTCCGGCTCTCAATTTTTCCCAAATCTGGCAAATTTTTGTCAAATTATTCCACACAATGTCCCCCAAAGTAAGTAAAGATCCTGCAGGGACTAATATACTCACATACAGTATTAATGTTTTCCTCACAAAAAATTCTGTGGCCTACTTAAGCTCAAACTGGTCCGTATTTGGCCCCTGAACCAAAAATGAGTTTGACACCCTTGGTTTAGTTGTCTCAGTCTACACTCTGCTCTGGAACTGTCCAGCACATTAAAACATGTCTGTTTTCTTTCACTAATTTCCCTCAGTCTGAATATTCTATCTGTTCTCTCTGCTTCCTGCTCGTGTACCCACGGTAATGCCGTATCTGTAGCCCCGCCCATCTACAGACTGAGAGGGAGACACGTGTTTACAAAAAAAACTAAAGCAAATCAGCTTCGAATCAGGAGACGACTTATGCATTTTAATAATATAAGTCCCCAATGCGCAAATGATTGATTGACTGATTTAATTGATTAAACCTTTGATTCAACCTTTTCATATTGACGAAACAAGTCAGATTTATTTTAGAGTTAATAAATATCTTTAAACTGTCATCTATAGATGATGGCTGGTCAATGACATCATCATTAAGCTGAATCCTAATGTTGCCGTACTACAAAAGAAAAATAGAAATAATGTTTTGATGTGAAACTACTTCGCTTAAACAACTACTGCAATAAAATTAAAGCTAGATCGCGACGAGCCAAGACAATGCAATACAGTAAAAGATAAAAACACACATTTTCACAAGTAATGACAACAATGAGTTGAATATCAAGCAAAATGATGGGTCATGGCTGAGTGATTTGCAACATGATTGACATGTCACCAGGCTGAACTTCATTCTAAGTGCCGTATTTTTCGGACTATAAGGCGCACTTAAAATCCTTTAATTTTCTCAAAAATCAACAGTGCGCCTTATAATCAGGTGCGCCTTATGTATAAAATTAACTACTGTGCTTCAACATACTGAACTGAAAAAGTGAGTGTATTGTTCTGTATTGAATGTTGAAAGTTATTGTTAATGAGTTCAATAAAGTTTGACTTATCTGACTATTTTATTTTGCTTAATGCGCCTTAATAATAATAATATTAATAATAACAAACCGGTGCGCCTTATGCATTAAAATAGACCCAGTCAGGTCCATTCATTGATAGTGCGCCTTATAATCCGATAACTAAAGTACCCATGTTTACATCAAAAAATAAGAAAAATATACATTTTGGGCAAGGCTCTCCAACCTGATCCCATTAAGACTCTTCCCATGTTTACCAACAGTATTTAAATGTAAACTGAGGATTATGACGACTAAGCAGAAGGTGTAAATGAAACTGACCTGATCGTGGTCAATGTCACAGTCTCCGGTAATGACGATGCGCTTCTCAATCCTTGTCTCAGACAGGCCGCCCTTTAATGTCTGTAACAAACACAAAGGCAACAACATTAAAAAAAAACACAAATCCAAGCATCAGGGATGTCAAACTCATTTTTATTTTAGGTAATTATTTTAAGTTTGATCTCAAGTGGGCCACAGAGGTGGGGAATCGAACACTTTCAACATTAGTGATCTTTGCATTTCCATGCGTAAATGATATAAAAGTATATAGTATATAAGACATCTACAATAAGCAATGGGTGACAGGTAGTGACTATATCTAATTAATTTGGGGAAATTTTGTTAAATAATTTGAGGATTGAGGAGGATTTGGGAAAAATTGGGTCTTTCATAATTTAAGTGTAGAAATTACTTCTATAATGTTATATTACAAACACGAGAAAACCGCAAACCCTCCTGCAAATATTGTAGAGTTTCATTGAATTTGTGAAACATTCAATGAAACTCCACTGTGAATAATTATAAAGTTCTACTTCCAAATAAATCTGTTGAAATGCTGTGGGTTTTTTTTAAAGTATTATTTTGCATGGATGCCAATATTTATGTTTGGAAATGATCCAGTGATTTAAAATTGCACCCTATTTCTGCTTAATTTCAATAAACATAATTCCCATGAAAAGTTTCTCTTTTTTTTTCTATTGCCAAAATTCCTTAGCTCAAATTCCGGTGGAAATTTGCAAATATTTTACACCCCTTTGCAAACATACTGAGATATCCCTAAATAAATTATTTGGTAAACTACACTGGTTTTTCAGCCATTTTTACTTTTCCCTGTGGGCCGATTTGGATGTTTTAAAGGGCTGAATTTGGCACCCGGGACTTGAGTTTGACATGTGGTTTACATAATAGATATATTATATAACTAAATAGTGTAAATAATTACCAAAACGTGCTATTGGTAACCGTTGCGTCTTTGCGTACCTTGGTGATGTGTGTGGTCGTGGTGGTGCACAGAGATTCAGATGTGATTGTCTGAGCCGTCATCAACACTCCAGGCTCTTTGTCGCTGTTTCCATCCAACTGAGGCCAGCAGAGAGAAACAAGAAAGAGTCAAAAATCGAGCAGTTTGTGGATCCTCTAAAGTCACTAGACGAGGCTGTAGAGTAAATAAAGGAAGACAGCATGCACTGTTTCAAGAAAAGACAAGTATAGTTTTCTAGACAGAATTATTCATAACTGATGACACAGGGAAGAAAATGTGAACTAAAGCTCCCTGGCTTTGTTAGGTGAGCACCTCTGCGGCCTCGTATGTGATGGTCTTGGTTTCCGTATGTACGATGGGCACTTCTTTTGTTGCTATCTCAGTTTTCTGGGCTGCAAACGTGTCTGATATTGTCACCATTTCTGTCTTTACCACAGGTGGCTGGGGAGGCAGGAGAGAAAGGAGTAAAGGATGTAAGAGGAGAGGATTAGTATTCAAACCTTACACTAAAATCCAAACCAACAAAAAATGGATCTTTGATTGTTAGTTTTACCAAGAGTGAGAATAAAATGTAAGATGGTACAAGTCTGGCTGTTTTTATCCAAGTGAAGTAATGCAACAAAAAAGCTGATGCTCCCAAACTCATGCAGGACAACATGCAAACACAATGAAAAAAGCTGCAGGTCGACTACAAAAAACATCATGTACACCACATAGGCCAGTAGGACAAGCAGCACTGGAACGACTGGCACACACCACGACTATTGAAATGAGAACAAGGTGCAACTTGCATTTCCAAAGGTTGTTGGCAATGACGATTTCCCACATAACTGTTACAATGGTGACCATGATGTGCACGTCAACAACGAACAGAAGGTGAAGCACCACTGCCAAACACACACACACCCGCATGCATCATGCATTTCCCACTTAGGCCCCATTTACTCCACAACAACCCAAATGATGGAATAATGGCAACACAATATGATAAAATCCCTTTTAAAATAAAAAATAAATCAAATGAAAAATGTGTAGCAGATGGTAACATCAACACACCCAATCAATTCAAGTTTGTCTTAACAGTATTCTGAAAATGTTTTAGGGCAACACTTTACATTAAGTTTTATACATAAAAGCAGACATTACGCTGTCATTATTATGACATGACACCTGTCATTAGCATGAATAAGGTCATGAAGGCTGTAATTAAGTGCAGTTTGTTACCCTAACCCCGAACCCTAACCTTAACCCTAACCCCCAACTAGAGCTGCACGATTATGGCCAAAATGATGATCACGATTATTTTGATCAATAATGTAATCACGATTATAATCACAACTATTCATCATATTAGGGAAAAATCTGTGTTTATTGCACTACTTTTAAACAAACTATATGTGTACAGTTTATAGTGCAAAATTAAAATCAAAATAGAAATAGAATACCTAAATATTTAAAAAAAATAATAAATCAACCCAAGAATTTAAAATGTACCAAAGGCTAAATTAATAAACACACTATTACTGAGTGCAGAGCCCTCATCTTAAATATAAATATTGCAGACGATCAGGTTAATTTAATAGTGGCAACCAAAACCCAAATTATTAAAATGTGATTAATTGTGCAGCCCTACTCCTAACCCTACCTAACCCCACTAGATCCCTCCATCCAACCCAAAAATGACAACATAGCTCCAAAGGTAACAGAATTTAGCGAAAGGTGTCATAACAACACTTAATGACAGTTTTCATGACACCTTTTTCATGCTAATGACAGATAACGACAGCGTAATGTCAGCCTTATGTATAAAACTTCAAGTTAAGTGTTACCTATTTAGTTTTACGTTTGTAGGAAGGATGTAGATGGGGCTTAAATTCACGTAAGCAAGAAGGAAACCAGCAGCTCAAAGGCAGGAAGGAAAGAAGCAGGTGTTTCTACTGCTGGTATACAAGCTATCACAGCCCAGAGAAGCTCCGCAGGTTCGCCCAGGAGAACAATTTACCTCTGAACAACAAATAACCTGCGGGCACAGCTGGGCTTCAACCACGGAGGCTTCTCCGTTTACTTTAGGCTCCTCCTCTTTTTCAGCAGGTGTGACCACTGCTTCGTCGGGCAGGGCGTGGCCATTCAGGGCTTTGTCAGGCGTCATCATGGGATCACTGACGCTGTCGTCTGCCTGGCACACGCCCTCACTCGTCTTCCTCTCTGCCTTTGGCTCCGCCTCCCGGGGCTGCTCCTCTGCTTTGGTTTGTTCGCTCGAGTCGGGAACTGAACTGTCCTCCTCCTTCCTCATGTCCTTCTCTATCTTTTCCTGCTCTTCCTCCTCATCCTCTTCCTTCTCCTCAGGTATTTGAGTATGACAGAAGGATACAGTGACGTTTGGATGGTACTCTGCTTCTTCATCGCTCTCACTCTCAGACGAAATGCTCTCCTGCCTCTTTGGCTGGGCTTCCTCCACTACCGCTACCTTCTCTTCTGATCTCACTCTACACTCTCTGCTCTCCCCCTCTGCCGGTGGTTCGGCAGGAAGAACCGCTGCTACCAGGACAGGTCCAGGTTTGCTTGCTCTGGACACCTCCTGGATGACAATAGTTTCCTCGATTTCAACTTCAGTGGTCTACAGACACACACGTACACAACCACACGCCCCAACACACACACGATGAAGTACACACCATACACAACAAACACATGGAGAACAAAAAAAAAACAAAAACAATATGATCATTGGACATAAATGAACTATTTGAGGATAATTATTTTACAAGAAATAAAGGAATAATAAGAAAGAAAAAAAGTCAGACGTGAGAATTCAACTGTGGACACAAAGTTGTGAAATCAAGTGGGAAATCAGACAAGATGACAAGTCAAGGGATGAATTACAGAACATTCCAAGCTGCCAGTGGGCAATGGATGAAGGCAGAATGAAAACATTGGATGAAAGGCATCATGAATGGAAGGCTGGATGGAGAAATAAGGAAGTTAGCAGCACCTTCTCTGGTTCTTTGGTATCAGGGATTGTGTTATCAGCTGTAGTAGTTTCAGTCGGTGGCACACTACCCTGCGTGACAGAGAAGTTACCATGGTGATATCAGTCGCACATCATTACTGTTAAAAGTTAGCAACAATTAAATGATTATGTCTAACAAAGGGAAAGCCTGCTTTTCAAGCAGCATAGCATTACTGTCTAGGAATACATTAAATTTGTAACAAAAGAAAAACGTTTGTAAAATGTAGTTTTAATATGTCAAAATTAAGGCAGAAAATGAAATAGTCAGGCAAGTTATCGGGAAAAAAACATGCATTTCATAAAAAGGAGGATTAGTGTATAATATATTATGCATTAATGAAAGCACATCAAGCTAACAATAATAGAACAAAAATGGACAAACTTATCAAATAAATGTTTCTTAGCGGTTGTTTCTTCAGTAAAAATGAAAATTACAGCTACAATATTTTAATAATATTGTAATGATCACTTAATGTAGCACTTGTTGCCTGTTTGCATTCGAATCCCATACAGTAATTATGTTTAATTATCACAATAGTAATAACTAAACATAATTACTAATCATTACCATGCTGTTAAACTTACTCAATAATGATTGAACAATGCAAGGCATGCTGAGATGCCTCCACTGAGGACATGGCAATTACACCAGGTCTACTAAGTACATGCTGTGTTATGTGAATAAGCTATGACACTAAAATTCCACATAAATTAAATGATTTAACAATTAAAGAGCAAGGTATCGGGTATCCTCAGCAGCCCCACAAAAAATGGCACAAGTTGAACAACCTTCACATTAAAACCGCCAGACAAAAAACTGCAAGGTGCAAGAACACAAGAAAAAATTGCAAAAACAATCATATCCCTGTTAAAAAAAAAATCAGAAAAGAGTGGATAGATTAACCAATAGTGTGTTCAAAACATGACGACACACGACGCACTTTGTGGTGCCACTTCACCTGCCAGAGTTTGGCAGCACAATGCCTGCTATTCAAAGCTTCCGGACACACGTACCACTTGTTGCTGCTGAATGCGCATCGTGGCGGGAGAGGAGGTGAGTCGGTTCTCCCACTGGTTGACTTTTGGAGGGGAGGGGGGTGGCGCTTCCATAAAGGAGCGCTTGAGC
The DNA here is from genome assembly GCF_900634775.1 of Gouania willdenowi. Taxonomy (NCBI): domain Eukaryota; kingdom Metazoa; phylum Chordata; class Actinopteri; order Blenniiformes; family Gobiesocidae; genus Gouania; species Gouania willdenowi. The sequence goes on from NC_041066.1 coordinate 16,483,111, forward strand.
TGGCTAATACTAGCTTGGTGTTTCAGGACCTCCTCCTGGGTCTTATCATGGTCCTTTAGGGGGATTAGAGGAGACAGGGGGTGGGTGGGGCAGGGGGAAGTGAATGAAATGCAAAGTATGAGTGGTCAGGAACAGAATGTGGATCAGTGAAAGAGGGGATGGGGGGGTGAGTAGAAGATGGCAGGGATGAGAGGAAAAGTGAGCAAAAGAAGAGAGTAAAGAAAGAGATGGATTTTCAGATGTGTAGAGGAGGATGGAAGGGTTGAATGTAAAGATTGAGATGAGAACATGGAATGAGAAAAGGAAAGGGGAAACATGGGATCACAGTAAATTTAGTCTGTCAATCTAAGGGGAAAACAAGACAGGTGCCATGCTTCACTTTAGCCTTTTTTACTTTTGTGTGTATGCATGCGTATGAGTGTGTGTGTGTGTGTGTGTGTGTGGCTGCAGTGAAGCAAGGAAGCCCATCTTGTTCAAGAAGTTTCTTTAAATGAGGCAGATTGCACATGGAGATGGCAGTTTTTAATGAAGTAGTTATTTTTTTGTTTGTGTGCTTAAAAAATTGTGTTTTTCCACTTTCATTAAACCCTGGGGGTTTATTTTTGATCAATGCTTTCGACGTGTGTTATCAAAAATGTGTTGTTTCTGTTGTAAAACCCCAATGAGATTTTACAACTAAGTGAATGCTTATGTTCTCCAAAGAATCACCATCAGCCTCATGTTGCACAAAAAAGCACTTGTTTTAGTATGTTGTTATCAACCCACGCGTCACTCAGTGCTGGCAGCCCAATCACCAACACAAAAGAACAAAGCTTCTCACGTGTGTTACAGAGGCAGGTGTTAGTTGGGGTTAGACTCATACAAATCAAACCTTAAAACCAATTAAAACACAACATATGACAGGTTGGAAATGTCAAAAACCTGCATTCAACATGCACGGAGCATGCACGTTTGTCACACCGCCCTTCCTTTTCACTAAGCAGCCATTGTGAACAACTGGGATATTTTCAGGTCTTTTTTAGTCGCTGCAGGTGATTCAGTGTTTGACAGTAAACTTGTGCTTTTTGAAAAAAAAAAATACAATCCACATTAAAACAGAGGCATACATTTACTTCACAGATGTATACAATGCCAATTGGAAAAAGAAAGAGATAAAATGACTAAAAGAGCATTAATAATCAAATCATGAAAGGTTATCTTGGGGCTAAAGAGTCTCTATTTATATAATATAATGCACAATGATCCAATAACTGCACTAATATCCAAATAATGACGTTACCATCTCCAGCCCGTGTTCATATTAGCTGCCACGTGAATAAAGGTGAACTGCACGCTTTCATTTGAAACTTTTGTTCGGCAACACAAAAATAATCTGAAGATAAGCTTGAGCGCTCGCACACATGCACGCAGAGCCTGAGAGTGCGAGAGGGCAGCGGTGTTGTACAGTTCTGATGGCGTCAGAATACAAAAGAAGCAATGTCGGCTTTGTTTGCAGTCAATCAGACGACGCCAGTACCAACCTCCAACATTAAATTACTGTGCCTCACATAAATATTGTCCCCATGCACTCTCATTGGACTCTGGAAGGCAGACACACAGCACACAATGAAGGGGATAAATTCACTCATTTTTCTAATAAACCAAACACAAGATCTATATAAATATATTATAAACTAATAATTGTGAATCGGCACTAAACAGAGACTTTGCTTCCTAAGCAGCATTATTAATAGATTGTTAAGGTTTCATTTATTAAAAACAGCTGTTCCTTAGGAAATGCACTTTGACCGACAACTGCCAGTTTTCGTCAAAGGCGTCTGCTGATCGCTTTGATGTTTCCTTTGAGGTTTCCCTGACTTCAGCGTAGTGACCCTTGCAAGATTATTGTTGTCTTCTTTTTGAATATGTTAAGGTTGAATTTATTCAGACAAATGTTCCCTAGGAAATCCACTCTCACTGACAACTGCCGGTCTTCGTCAGAGGCGTCTGCTGATCACTTTGATGTTTCCTTTCAAGTTTCATTGACTTCAGCGTAGTGATCCCAGCAAGATTATTTTTGTCTTCTTTTTGAATGTGTTAAGGTTTAATTTATTCGGACAACTGTTGCTTAAGAAATCTACTTTGATCTCCTGACATGTTTTGACTGACAACTGCCTGTCTTCGTCAGAGGCGTCTGCTGATCGCTGAGCAAGCTTCAAAGGAAACATCAAAGCGATCAGCAGATGTCAAAGTGGATTTCCTAAGGTTTTCTGAATAAATGAAACCTTAACATATTAGTCAAAAGGAAGACAAGAATAACCTTGCTGGAATTATTTTTGAAAGTTGTTAATCAGATTATTTGATGATAAACCTACACCACTGTATTTAACTACATGGGTGTACTGCTGCTGTGTTGACCATAATAGCAGCTATCTAGAGGCCATAACATTTTTTACTATTAGATGTGTAACTGTTTTTCTCAGATGCACCAATTCTGCATCAAACTCTTCCTTTGCATTATCTATAATGTGGCTGTAGCAACTTAAGTTGAAGAGTAACAGTCCAATGTATGTAAACAATTAAAATATGTATTGGTTTGGTCATTATACAAAATCCAAAATGTAGAAAACATCAAAATACATGCAGACATTAATAAATCCCCACAAAAACACAGAAACAGAAACCAAGGCTGCAAAATCACAGCCAAGCCTGAAAAGGAAACCAGTAAGTAAAAAGTGGCCTTTCAGGGTGAGTTTGTGCATTCAGACCCAATCTGGAATAAAAAAGGTAAACAAATGTGTTCCAATATTGTATGTCGCCTTTTCTAATGTGTTATAATCTTATACATTCCAGTTTGGGTCTTTATGAGGAGCAAAACTGATTCAATTTAAACACATTGAGACAGTTTCACCCGAAATCCAACCCAAGTAACTGAGAAAACGAGCCATTCAAAATAATACAATCAAATATCCCACAAGTGAGTATGAACCTGAGAGAGGCCGGGCTCACTGGCTCCAAGCGGCTGCTGCTGCTGCTTGGGTAAAGTCAGGGAGTGGGTAAGGACAACATAGGCCTACTGTCTTTAACTTGTTTATTACAACTTACATTAGGAACAACTACTATATAAACCCACACAGTTCCTTAAAATTGTGACATTAAATTGGAAATGTCTTGCAACATTTGTCTGAGTCTGAAAATAAAGCATGCACGGTAAAGACAGGCCTCACAGACCTGGGAAGGGTTAGAGTCCACACGGCCAGGGCTTAACTTCACCTCCTTAACCTTTACTGTGGTAGTCATGGCGATCACAACAAAATAAAACAGGATGAAGAGGTATGAAAGAATACAAAAAAGGTGGAAATGGATGATGGAAGAAGCTCTTTTCATTCCCACCAGCTTTGGTGAGATGGCCAAGAACAAGGTGCTGAAGTCTGCTTTACTGTGTCTAATCAAACTAACTAAATCACTTCACATCACATGATGAATGACTTTAAATTGATTCAGAATAATCATTCAAATGGCTTTTGTTAGCTTCAAAAATACTTATCACATCACAAAATGAAATAGGTAAATTATAGAAAGTTTGACACATATGTAGCTTCTATGACAAGATATTAATAGCCGGAATTATATCAAACTACGCCTTACGTTATGAATCTGTTTCATTTGTAGCTTTACACAAAAGTCCAAAAAAGTGAAATCTCTTTCATTTAAATCAACGACTAGTTTTAAGGAGAGATGTGTGTGTATGTACATGCCTACTATGATCCATTAGCAACATTTTCAGCATCTTTTTTCTGTTAAAAAATGTAACTAAAAAACTTACATTTATGTTGGAATAATTCATATTGCACAGGCACACATATATACAGGAGGCATTAAAATGGCATTTATTAATCTTTGAATATTTATTTTATATATATATATATATATTACTCAAACTATATGTTAAACAGTTCCTTTCTTCTTCAGTATTATGCTTATATTTTTACTCTGTTTACTATTAACAACACAGCAGGGTTTGTAGGGTGCTGATAGGCTTAGTTGGGAGAATCCAGTGAGTAAAAAGTGCAGGTGGCAAGGGTGGACAGAAAAACACAACAAAAAACATCTATTTTATTCACTCATACTTGACTGTGACAGAGGGAAAAGGACACAGGGGTGTTATGGAGGTTGGGGTGGATGTATGTATGGTGTCTATGCAGCAGGATCGCACATCTCTGGCGTCCAGTTGGGGCCTGTGAGGTGCCTGAAGTGCGGGGGGGTGTTGGAGGCAGAGGAAGCTCGCTCATTGAAACCTGCATCTGAAACCTCTGATTCATCACGTGGTTTGTCTTTAAGAAACATATCTGTTTTTCTCTGACTGGAGACAACGTTCTCCAAATAGCACAGGGTCAGACCGAGGGGTGTGGCTAAAATCAGAGCTAAGGCCAAAGATTGGGTAGCTGTTAGCATCACGGCTAACAGGAAGAGCACTAACAGGCATGGTAGAAGCAGAGGGGATGGATTGAGAAGGTAACGATGCACAGATACGCTCAGTTTAGAGCTGCAGATGATCGACACAAGAGAGACAGAAGAAAGCGACGGGACAGAAGAAGGAAGAGAAGAAGAGAAAGTTGGAGGGCAGGTGAAAAACGAGAGCGCTAACACACGTAGCTTTGTTGTGCGTGAAGGAATGGTTGTAATCAATTTATTACATTTAGGAGGAATGTATTCGATGAGAGCTTCTGCAAAGCGAGCCAGACTGTTCAGACTTTGAGGTAACTTGGTTCTGAAAAATTTTGTGGCAGAAATATTCAAATTTTTACATTTTGCCACAAACCTGGACCAGATTTCAAAGTATCGGGTATGGTTTAAAGCGTTCACTTTCTGAGTGAATCCTGGAAACAGCTCTTTGAGGTTAAGCCTATTTCCACAGTCGGAGATTGTGAAAAACCACAAAATAAATGAGATGTATTTAACCACACCCTTCAGAGAGAACCAGTGTCTCCACTGCAGTGGACCAACAGTGGCTTGGTTTTTAGTCAGGCAGATCTCCTCACTTCCCCCCCCATCTGAGCTGCATGTGTGGGAGGATGGAGAGGATGGAGAGTTTTGGGTGATCTGCTTGAGATCAGCCAACTGCTGCTCAGTGAATAGGGGGGAGATGGTGTTGGAGGTGAGGCTCCAGAGTGTGTGTGAAGCATCTGTGTCGTCGATATGGACATCGTCTTCGGAGATGTCTGACAGGCCGTGATCGAGCTCGGAGATAGAGTCGAGGGATGGGGGGATGGATGAGAGTGACGATGACGAAGAAAAAGTAAGAGGAAACATAAATATTGACTAATGAAAAGATAATTAAACAGGAGAGGGAGGAAAAAAAGGCAAACATATGCACACACAACAACAACATAAAAAACAGTGGGGAAAGAACGCGCACGAGCAAAACAAAAAGAAGCAAAAAAATCAATCAATTGCGTATAAAAAAAAAAAACATTATTTCACGATAGTAAACAAAAAAGTGAGTGCATGCATAAAACAAGTGGAAAAATATCAACCAAATTAGAGGTGGATAGTGTGAAGAAAAAGGGGAGAGAAGGAAAGAGACACAACATTAGTCAGTGAACAACACACCACAGCAGTTTCAAAGTGAACACAGCAGGGTAAGTGCAAAATACGCAAGGGTTTGCAGAAACACTTTCAACACGCTTCAAGGTGTGGGGTGTAGGTGGGGATAGGAAGGGAAAAGGAACTGTGAGGAAGAAAGGAGGTATAGCAGGAGGACACATGCACTGCATACAGAGACCCTACAACTAAAAACTCTACCCTCAGTTTAAAGCCTCAAAAAATACCACAAGAGTGTGTTTTGTGTGTCCAATAAATACACACTATTAATCAGGCAAACTCATTTTCTGCATTTCCTTTCCCGGTAGTTGGGCCATTGAGTCAGGATGGAGAATATTCCTAAATAATAATAAATAATGTGACTATGATCTATTTAATAATTGTGCATTGTCATCACACGGAGATGAGGATAGGGGGAATAGCAGAAGCAATGTTGTTGGTTTGGAATAAGAAAAGTGGTGCAGGAACATGAAACCATATCATATTATATCATAACATATTTTCATGCAAGTTGTCAAAAGTGAACAGATCTGCTGACAAAAGTGAGCAGTGAAACCTGCTGAGATCACTCTTCTGCGCACCCTGTTGTGTGAATCCTGTGATCTTAAAGTATTGAGTATAGTTTTCCCGCGCGCGCACACACGCACACACACGCGCACACACACACGCACACACACACACACACACACACACACACACACACACACACACACACACACACACACACACACACACACACACACACACACACACACACACACACACACACCTTTGAGTCTGAGTGGAGCTCCATATGAGGTTCACGTCCATTCTCATTACTGGCATCAGTTATGCTGATCATTGGTGCTGAAAAAATGAAAAACAAAAGTTACTACTACCATCTAAACTTCCAGCGTAATGTTTAATTTGCCACAAGCAGGGTTGAGGACAATTACAATTGTAATTGCATAATCAATTACAATTATGATGGAATTGAAAAAAACATGTTGCTGTTGTGATCATAAGTCAATTGTAATTGAGTTCAGATAGTTGACTTTGTAATTGTAATTGGCATGGACATTTTCTAATTTATTTATAATATATATTTAGATTTTTATTTACAATAGTTTATGAAATTAAATGCAAAACTAGGACAGTGTAATAGTTCTATGGTTTACAAATAGGTCTATGTTGTAAACGACTATTAAAGTAAGTTTCATATCAAGTTTATTCTTAGTTTTCTTGAGGATCATTGTGCCATTTAAAGTTAATAAATATAATTTTAATTGTAATTGAGAAACTGCTGGTCAACATAATTGTATTTGAGTTTTAAATGAACATGGATAATGGGTTTAAAAATGTATTTGACCACATCCCTGGCCACAATTACCAGTAAGTTTTTATTTATGGATATACATTTATCAAATAGTTTTCTCTAATTTTTAGCAATTATTGTCTCTTCTACTTGTTACCTAAATGTAATATACTGTATTTCCATATCCAAAGTATAGTCATTTAGAATAGAAGACGGCCTGCGTTGTAGCGCTTCAACCAGAAGGGGTCAGTGTAAGACAGTGGAAACACACACAAGAACATAAAAAATACAGTTGAACAGCTGCTTGAAAGATCTGTATTTGTTACATAATGCATATTTTTTTCATTTAAAATCAGCATAACTCTTTTAAAAATGTGAGGGTCACAGTTTAAGCGTTTGTGTTGTTTTTGTAGAGTAATTTACAACAGTATTGTTCTGATTTTAAGACGAAGGACCAGTGCATTGTTTAGTTTTTTACTGACACCAAAGTGACTGCACGCAATGACTGCAACTACCTGCATCATAAGCAGATTTTTTTTTTTTTGAACACAGATTCTTTTCTGTTTATCTCTTTCCATTTCCTGCACCAACAAGGACCATTTTTCTAATGATGGCCCTTTGCAAAACTTAACCTTTGAGTTGTTTTCATTTATTTTTCTGCTTCTCTATGCCTTATACTGTACCTCCATCCAAGCTGCGGCTGATGCGTTTGGATGATGTGCGTTCGAAGTTGGGGGCAGGTCGGTCTATGAGGGAGCTGGCCATACGGGTCTGGGATTGAGTTCGTCCGCTGTAGCGAAACTTGGATCCCAGAGTCAGGAATCGAGCCTTGGTGGGAGGCTCTGGTGCACTTAACCTACAAGCATCAGAAAAACAAAAACCTGTGAGGAACCAACAAATTCTTTGCAATAAGAGATCAAAGTCACACTTTAGTGACAATTTGGTTCCAAAATGTCTTGAGTCTGGTTTGACTTTAACAGGATATGAAGGATCACCTGAATTTAACACAGGGAAGAAATGAAAAATATATACACGCAAACTTGTAGAAACCAGAAACACAACCCTCAGAGGCACGAGGTTTATCTTGATATATCTGTGTATCTGTAGCCTCAAGCATCAGACTAAACAACAATATCCTCCCCAATAGGCTGTCGCCATCTGGTTTGATACAAAACCATCTGTTGAGCCCAATAAAGAATTTATCTTTCTTTTTTTTTTAATCACTGAACGCAGTTGAGCCCACACGTTCTCTAACTGGTAAACTGTCCATTAGAGCAGTGGTTCTCAACCTTTTCAGCCCACAACCCCAAAAATAAAGGTGGCAGAAACCAGGGACGGCTGAACACAGACATGAACATTGAAGAACAGTCATGTGGAGACAATAAGGGGGAATAAAGGGGAAAGCTTTTTGGGGTCCATCCATAAAGTCAGCAAAATAATGGTCCATTGTTCTATGTATCTGTGAATCCACATTTATTTATTTATCTGAATAATATCCACTGTTATCTGGGAAGTTTATTAATATTTGCACCATAGTATTTAGTCATCTTAAAGATGTAAATCATTGTTTTAATCAGAAATAAAAAAAAAAAAAATGGGTTAAAATTAAGTGACCAAAAACAGGGGAAAAGGCAGTGAAATGGGATTTTAAAAATTATAGAAGTTAAAACTGGTTAAAATTTGCACATTATAGTGGGAAAAAAAGGATAGAAAAAGTGGTAAAAAGAGTTCAAAGTATCAATATTGGCTTAACCAATTAGTTTAAAATGGCAAATAATGGGTGTTAATAATAGTGAATGTGGTTAAATTGGCAAAAATAAGCATGAACTATCTGGAAAAGAGATAAAAAACTGACAATAATGGGTCAACATATGCAACATTAGGTGGGAAAAGTGGTGGAAAGTGATATAAGTGTCAAAAAAGTCTTGAAAGTGGAAAAAGTGTGCAGAAAAGGCATTGAAATTTGATAGAGAAGTGGCTGAAATGGGAGTAATGTAGAAAAATGCACTAAAAGGAGCAAAAATAAGGGAAGAAAAAGTGAAAAAAGGTTAAAATATGGCAAGTTCGGTTTAGTTGCAGAAAAAGGTTAAAAATAAGCAAAAATGGGCTCTAATTGTTCAAAAAAAAATATTCTTAGTTTCCTGAAGGCATCTGGCGACCCCCTCCCAGTGTCTCGCAACCCAAAGGTTGAGAACCCCTGCATTAGAAAACAGGTAAATTTGTAGTGAATTTGTGTGTGAATTTGTACCTGAAGAAGCTGTGATTTTCTACACAGACTTTCCACAGCCTTTTGGCAGATCGATGGTTCTGAAGTTTGAATCCCACGGTACTTTCAAACTGCTCCGTCTACCAAAGAACCACAAAAGCAGAAAGCGCTTAGATATCCTTTCTCAACGTTGCAGAAATAAAGAAAAAAAGACTATGCACCGTATAAAATAAGTCTTTGCTTTGCCAACTTTAAAGTTTCAAGTCAAGCCAAAATTGAGTTTCAGCATCTGCATTTATAGACTTGAGCACGTGTCAGCATACATACCTCTCCTGGCCTAATTTTAATGTAAAAATTGTTCCTCTTGTAAGAAATCTTGAGGATTTTGGGCCAAGCAAATCGATTTACTCGAAGCCTGTCTTTGTAGACCAAGAGTCCATTGGCACACACACCTAGCATGATGTCCACACCCTCTGAGTCCTGTAAAGAAGCAATTAACCACACATCAAATCAAATATATTCACACAACATCTGGAAGTCCCACTACTTAATAAATGTGGATGTATTGATTGAATAAAGTTAACATGCACTTAATCACCACACACACAAGCTGTCAGTTAGCATTAACACTAACATGTTTAGCTGGCACGCTAACTCCAAAACAAAGCTTTTAAAACCAAGGCTAATGCTGAGTGAGGTATTGATTACTACAGAGTACACAGAAAAAATCTGTTGGACTAATGGAGAATGTTAAGTGTTGATAATGGACAGCTTTGCTGGGGCACATGCAGTCACATGGCCTTGGCATGCCATTGGATTGATATTGATCCTGGTCTCTGTGGCTATAAACATTTATTTACCTTTTGGCACAAGTCATTGAATGCATTTTTGTTTGTTAAACACAGTGATTCTGGTTTTGGTTCAAATGGATTCTGATTTATTCTTTTGTGACATTTAAAATGTTATAATAGTTCCATTCTACTCTAAGGGCAACCTTTACTTTACTTACTTTACTACTGTTACCAATCAGAAAGTATTTCTATTTTTTGAAAAAACACAGATATCACTTGCAGCATTCTTGTACTGGCGTGTTTTTCAACCTTTTTTGAGCCAAGCTATATCTTTTCATTGAAAAAAATCCCAAGGCACACCACCAACCAAAGATGTTAAAAAATGAAACTTTATAGACTATATTAACAATATACACTCATTCTTATCAAAGTGTATATATATATAATTTAGAATCTTTCATATTTGTTCTTTTTAATAAAAAAAAGTGCAATTACAATCTGCAGTCATTCGTTTAACTGTTTTTAATTGAAATCAAATAAACAACAGCAAAAAAATCTATTATTATATTTCACATTTTATTTTCAAGTAAAAAGTCCAATTAACAATATGCAAATGTCTTGAATACAAATCAAACAAAAAACTATATCTATATATTTGATCATCTTTGATATTTTGCATACTTGATACGTGTCGTGGGAGGGATAGTAAGTTTAAAAAAATGAAACATTAAATATGATTATAACTACAATCAAACTTTATTCTGTTATATATTGTTTTGTTTTATATAATGTATTATTTTTAAATTATATAATACATAAACATATTAGAATTATTATTATTATTATAAATAAATAAATAAATAAATAAATAAATAAATTGTATCTGTGTGTGTGGTACAGTGGTTGAAAAACCCTACTCTAATGGACATGAGTATTAAGTAAAGGCAATGGATGGATGGATGGATGGATGGATGGATGGATGGATGGATGAATGGATTAATGGTTAGACTATTGAAGGGAATTGACAGAAAACGCCTTTCACTAAATCATTAAAACCTGGAAAAATAAACCCATTCAACACACCACAGTGCATCTATGGTTTTGGAGCGATCCATAGGAAACCCCAGGGTTTTAAAAACTAGCACACTATTTTCCACTGGCCCTCTCAGGGGTCCTCAGGATGTTAAATTTACAGGATAAATCATTGGATGGGACACAAATAGATCTACTGCTTGAGTTACTACAGCTTTGGCATTTTAAAGAAAGAAAAAGAGTGTGCCATAAAAGGGTGCTTTACTCTTTTTTTTAGAATTGAGAATGTGTCCATCTCCTGCTCCTATTTCTCCAAAATCCTGCACCATCTTTCCATTGGAAGTATTTGATTACTTTTTTTCCTGTCTGCCTTTCAAAAGAACAAATATACTCCTGATGCACTTGGAAGCATGCACAGATAGCTGGGGAGCAGCTCTCCCAGTGAGAGAGTGGACGTTACCATGGTGATGGACTAATGGGAGTGTTTGCACAGCTGACTGTGAGGCATGTACACCACAAGACACACACACACACACACACACACACCACAAGAAAGAATCTGTGTTAATCCTCTAATGGCAACAACACTGGAGATGAAAGTGGTGAAATCAAACGTGCACTGATACCTTAGCGTGGTGCAAGTCCACCCCATACATGGACAGCTTCTTGGCGTTTTCTAGAAACTGGGTATCAGCCTGTGCAGGTGTCATTCCCCTACAAACAGATAAACAAACAAAAAAGGACGAGTAAGTACATTTTCCCGAATCGGTTACTGTTTCTACGTCTGATGTGCTCTGCTCTGACTTGTGGGACTTGTGGAGTTCCAGGATCTTCTCCTCCATCTCTTTGTTCTGACTGGGCGCTATGTTCAGCTGACTGATGAAGTCTAAGGGACGGGCCTGGTCAGGTTCATGGTCACCAAATTCTGCCTGAAAAGCATTTGTTTTTTTTTAATAAAAAAATAAATAAACACATTTCAGGTTCCACATTAATGCAAATAAAAAAATCTAATACATGTCACAATGAGGCTATTTTACCTGCAGTGTGTATGAACTTAGCAAAGCGTGAGTGACAAAAGAACAAGGCAGTCGTCCAGACGCCACATCCTCTCGAAGCTGCAGACACAAAAGGTACCTGCAAAAGAGCACAACCAGTGACTTAAGGGGACATTTCTACTTTTCTGGTTTGAACAATGTCGCAAAATTATTCCATAAATAACCTCACATCTAATCCTCACCAGGGGTGTGCCACAATATTGATACAACAATATTTCATCTTGCGGTACGTTATCAATACACTGGCGCCAAAGATCTTCTTTTTTTTTCCTTTTGACACAAGTTAAGTGCTAAGCACAAGTTAAATGTTCTCAGGTTTCCACGTTTACTAAGAACAAATTGATATTAGATTTTCCCAGTTTTCATAAAACACGTTCATTCTGCTTGTTAAGCAGCAGTGACGTGTCCATGTTTACAGAGAAGTTGATAATACTAGCACTGAAGTGAGTCTTTTCTGCATTCATTTTGTTTTTAATGAAATTAATTTGCACAAAAATCATTAACAATATTTTGGTGAAGCATTATTTTTGTATCAAAGACTTAAGCATAACACAAGGACATTGGACTAGTTGTGGTCAGAGTGTGTTAAGAAGAGCCACTGTGTAGTATACACTTGGTTTTACTTGGCTCTCATTCATGTGAAACTGATGGACAATGATTTGTAATTCCTGTGAAATGGATTCAGTGCAGTCAATAAATTATGAATCTCCACATTGGTCACCAGACTATCTTAATTGATTAGACCCCACAACACAATGCACAACTGTAGCATCACATTGCACTATTTAGCTTCCATTGTCCTACCCTGACTCCCTCTCTCCTGTTCCTTCCCTCCTCACCAAGGTGCAACACTGCCCTCTCTTTTTACATTCTCCCTTTTTTTCAAACTCTTTTTATTTCAACTTTTAGAAACATACAGGCACATAAGTGCAGCTTTATTGTAGGATTATGCATTCAAATATTAGCATTGCACAAAAAAAAAGATACATATACAAGTATGCATATAAATATACACATACATACATTCGTAAACATACACATGCATACACACATAAAAGGCATGAATGAATGAGAGAAGAAAAGAAAAAAGTAACAGATTGGTTAATATTTGTCTTTTATGGGCTAATTATTATTAAAGTAGTCTATAAAAGGTTGCCAGATTAAATAGAAAATGTTTACCTTTTCTCTCAATAAAAATGTTATTTTCTCCACTTGTAGAAGTTTCATCACTTATTTCAGTAATACCAGGTGCGTAGGAGGAGCCTTGCTCTTCCAGTGTAGAAGAATCAATCTCCGTGCTAGTAGTGTCACATACAATACCATATTGTGTAGGCATTTTGTGAGTTCGATTGATGCAGGCTTCACTATATTCTCCCTTTTAATAAAGTTTTTCTTTCCATTACATAGGGAGGGCTGGCGATGATCACAACTATGTAATAAAATAATTTTATTAATTTCATTACAATAATAAAACACATGCTTAGCTGTCATTAAAAATATTGCACTACTTCGACAGCTTGTGCAGACAAGGTAAAAAAAAAAAAAAAAAAAAGGTTTTGAAAACCCCACGCTTTGCTAATTTTGCAAAGCAAATACATTTGTTTAAAACCTGCATTTATTTAGTAGCGCCGCAAAGGAGGTTGTGCATTTCATAAAAGCCAATGGCAAAGCCATGTGGAAATAATCTACCGGGACAGTAGCAGCTAGTGCACAAGCTAATTAGCTGTTTTTGTAGCAGCTGAGCTGTTGATATGATCCTGTGTCCGTGTTTAACCTTTCACTGCATTCATCAGAGAAGTCGTTGGCTTCATTATGCATACACCTCAAACAAAACTGCTGCATTTAACAACCCTGCGCCTGCATGCGTGTGTGTGCATATGTATAAATACAAATGAATTAACAATCCATGCAGTGCCAATGACCTTAGTGACACCCAAAGTCATGAGCTCATTATTGTACTACAGCATGGAACATGAGGTGACACCCATGCTTTCAGTTTCCCTCATTTCTGTAAAATCCTAAACTGTGTTTAAGCTCTATGTTTTAGGGTCAAAGCCCTCATTTTAATGTTGACTATTCCCAGCCAGGTCACTGTTCTCTGATAAACAAATAAAACACTATCAGCAAAGCACCAAGCAGCAGCAGGGGCAGCCAAATGTAAGAGATAACAGACAGTTACACACAAAGCCTCTTTAATGGTTGGAATAAAACACCTGATAAATGGTGTCAATGTGTGAGTCTGGACAATACAAAGGATGGATATTAAATTAAAAAGCCAACAGATCTTTACAACTTGATCTTTAGCTACAAAACTGTGTAATACAATAGATCCGGCTCAGGTGAACAGTTGCTGGCATGTGTGTATACCTCGTAATGTCTTCAGTGAGAAGCGAAGGGTCAGGAGGGTAGAACTTAACACTGAATCCAAACTGCCAGTTGTTGCCTAGAAGAAAAAAAAGAGAGTAAAACAGAACAGGGGTGTCACCAGTAGGTCGTAAAAAGTCAAAAAACACAAGAAAATATGCAAAAATATTAGATTGTTCTTTATTTGTTCTTTGATCACAGTGGGCTGTACATGCTTATCGCACTGCGTGTGAATGAGAGAAAAATGAATCATTATTTTTTATGATCAACAATCATGTTACCAACAATGCTGTTCAACATATCTGTTCTGATTAGCTCCACCCATTGTAACGCACATTTACACCCTCATATACAGCAGATTATAATACAACTTGTTTTTTATATTTGTGCTTCAATTACAGTTAATTACCATTTACTTGTTTTTGCAAGTTTACAATAACCAAAAATAAAATTGTATTTCATACTGTTATACTAAATCGTATTGTTTAGTATCAGGATATATCGTATCGTGACATGCAAACCGTGAATCGTATTGTCAGATTCATGGCAATGCACACCCCTATTGTGTACAAATACAGCAAAATATTGTCAATGATGGAAACACTCACTGTGTGTGTGAAATAAGAGGAACAAAAGCAATGCAACTAACTGTCAAAACTGCAAAATCCAAACAAATCTCACATTTTTTGCACAGACACTGATAATTTCATTCAAAATCTCAGTTCTTTACATTTATCTATTAGATAAGTACCTTTCTAGACATCCTCGTGTCAGCCATGCAGACTGCACACAAACTAAAAACAAAACTTTTTTTTTTACCATAAATTGCTAATAATCTATTGTTTTCTTACATATTTGTCCATGAGTCATTATTAACAATTCTTGTATATAAAATGCTAGTATTGAACATGGAGGGAGGGATTTGTACTAAAATAAATGTAACATGTTTCTAAATAACATATGAAGGTTCAGTGATGCTTGGTGAGCAAACCAAACTGGCTCCAACTGTCCTATGAAGGTGCACAGCAGGGTGAGGCACCAACAGCCAAAGAGCTTTGTGCGATGATGGAGAAAAGCTGCTCGCTGCTGTTAAACATTAACTACAGCCACACGCACAAGAAAGGTCTACCGACTGGACTACAGCCAAAGTGACACATGCAGCCTGACTTCAGAGAGCAATGCTTTTTGTCATCTTGAGTCAGAGTTGAAATGCAAAGGAGCCTATTTTTATACTTGCATTTCTTGCATTGTGGATCAATTTACTCAGATTTCTTCTCAACCAATCCCTACATTTGTAAAACCTCTTTATAAACTTGCAAATCTTATTTTCTTCCCTTTTTGTCGAAGCCCTTCATGCATATGGCACTGTGCAGCCTCTGTATGCTTTCATTTTTTCAATGTCCATTACACAAAGGCATGATTGCTTCCTCTCAATTTTACAGTTGCCATGATTGCACTAGACAGGACCCTCTCGTAAACTGCACTAACATCGAGTTGTAGCTCATATTAAGGTACTGATTTTCAACCCTCTCATTTCAGTGGTTAAATTCATTTTATCATCTAAGATGTGAATGTGTTTTGCAACTGTTAAACAGAGGTTTAGAATTTATAGACCAATGCTAAGTTTGAGTTATTTCATAAAACAAGTGCAGAATGGAGCCAACCATTTCATTTGGGTGCGGTCTGATTGACTGCGTGGGTATTGTAATCAAACGGGCATAGTGCTCTGCTCTCTGACCAGCGTTCAACTTCTGCACAAACCAAGAAAAATGCACACATGAACATATTCCAGATGCACAGCACTCATCCGTGAACCACAGACGCACATATGGACACAGCCACAACAACACTGCACACACAAAACCACAATCTGTCTGCACAGAGCCAGACAAAACACATCAGATGCAGAGACTTAAAAAAACAAAAAAAAAAAACTTTTACGAGCTAAAATTACATGTTTCAAAAAACTAGTACGCTGTTGCAGACTTGATGTTATTGCTTATTTTAAATTTAAGATGTGAACTTAAGTTACATTTTTAACGTAATTTAGCAATCGTCTATTTAAAAAAAAAAAAAAAAAAGGACCATATAAAGTATTATCATGAAAACTATTTTACAAGTTTGGCCAATGATCTTCTAAATGTACTTATTAGAAGATCTATGCCTAAAGGCTGTGATACACTGTGTGATTTTTTGAATCGTTGTACTCAGCTCTAGCTCAAACTGTGAGACTCATGTGCAGAGCCCGAATGTGCGCAGCTCACGATGCATGTTCTCACACCATATGGACCGACACTGACACAATCTGACTGTTCAAACTGTACGTTCATACAAGACACGTCGGGGTCTTTTTTCCAGAAAGACAATGTACAAATTGGAAGAAGAAGAACTCTGAAGCGTCACCATTAAAACAGACGAAGAAGAAGAACCCGGAAGTGGAGAGACACTCGCAAATCTCAGCAAAAAGAGCTTTAAAAACTAAAAGGCAGCGATGTGATGGACCAGGAGCTGGCTGGACAGACATGGGCAGTACGGTACGTCAATTTTACAGCGGTCCTATGGTGTTCACGCATGCACAGTGTGAGAGTTTAAGGTAAGCCGATCTGTGGCACTGACACTGTGAGATACCCTCACAAGGAGCGACTGGATTTCAAACATGTTTGATTTCCTTAAGACCAGCCTGATTTTTAGATCATTAGCAGCTTTTTCAGTCAAAATGCAAACTTGTGCTGCTTTTGGTTGCTCAAAAAAATTGATGTAAACCTTTTTTGTTTACCAAAAGAGGATAAAAACCATTGTGACCTCAAAAAGCATCTGTGAACGCGGGGGAGGGGGACAGTTTTCACACTGCAGTTTCATACAGTAGTAGACAATGAAGCAGAGAAGAAGAGCTCTCCTAAGGGACCTCCTAAGATTTTAGGCCAAATTTGTAAAAACAGTGGAGGATCCCTTTAAGGAAACCCAAATAACTGCACTGACAATATTTACACACCTTTGCTCTATTTGGCTGTCTAACAAAATTAACTTTATGGTGACTTCAGCAAAATTTGACACCGACATCATCTGTTCAACAAGCCTCACGCCACTTTTTTCTTCAACTCAAGCTGCCACGCCAAATTGTTAGCCATACATTTTCCGCAGTTAATAAAGAGATTGATAAATAATGAAACACTGTGATCACAAGCTGCAAACTTGTGCCCTGCTGCCAGCCTGCTGCTGTGTAGTGTCAAATGTCTGAGGTGTTGTTGTTAAAGTCAGTGAAGAAGTGGTTTTCTTTGCCATGAGGATGCGTGTCCTGTTTTGTTGGATAAGTATTTATCTTTTATTAGTTGTTTGGGGGGATCATTTTGTGCACGACATCAATATCAAGTAGGAAGGATAGACTTACTGCGTATTTGTCTCTTAATTTCCTTTGTGGGATCCAACCAGCACTGTAGAAAGAAGAGTAAAATAACAAAGTCACGCAGAACATATTAGTTTGTTAAAGAGACCATCCTTACTCTCACATCTGTATTTTGTTTAGTTATATACATCGTTGGGATTATGTGTATTTTTAATCATAGCTTTAAAACTTAAACACATTGTAACACTTTGTAATGAATACTCCTATGAGTGTTTATCTTATCAGTGCACTGGATCATTCCCATCTTCAGAAAATTGCAGTCCCTGAACCTATGACTTCTGAATTCTTAGCGGCCTCTAACCACAGCTTGAAAAACCAAAAAAATCCTATTGAAAATGACATGCAAGCAACCATACTGCCTGTTTGGGTAAAGTGGGTATAAAGTGTGTGTGGTTTTTTTGTGTAATTACATACCTTCTGTTCATGGCTGTCTGTGTAACTCAGACCAAAGTAGTCCTTCTCCAACAGATTGAGGTGTTCACACACTTTGAAGAACAGATACTGACCCTTGGCACGTTTCTGCAGAAAAAGGAACACACACAAAAAAAAAAGATATTTTGAATCTTTTCCCTCAATGTATTTGAAATGTTTTGTATGATTTCATGGGAACTTTTCATCAATGCAAGTACGTTCTTTCAGTTCATCTGAAGCTCTTTCCATCTGAGTCAGAGGGACAAATTCCTTTATGAACGGAGGCAGATCATTCGCCATAAAACCGCCCCACATTCAACTACAACAATGATATTTATCACATGAGTACGAGCATGTGCCTCTGGGCATATGGGAAATCAAAGGAAAAGCAGAATGATTAAGTAATTAATTCATACAGACTTCTTTTTATATGACACTAACCTCATCCTAACACTGGTCCACAGACAGACTCACAGACAGGGCAGAGAGCACAGAGAATGAGAGAATGCATTTTTTCGAAAAACATCTGCGCATTTTTTCCCTATACTTGGTCGCACACACATGCACAGCAAGCACACACTCATTGCGACTGAGGGACTAAAGAATGTGGGAATGTGACCTTTTTGAGCCTCTGCGTCTGTGCCAGCGTTCCTCTAAGCAGGATGCTATCTGGGGACAAGTGTCCAACGTTTGCAGGCAGTTACAGATATCGGAGATATTACATGAGCTCTCAGTCTCCTGCCTTCTTGTGTAAGTCAAACTATGAGTGTCAAGCCTACAGCCTCATGCAATACCTATTGATGTTCTATGAAATGCTACTTAACCATGTGGCACTCAAATCCTGCTGAAAGCAATACTAATGAAGTTCTTAGTACCATGTGACACTAAAGGCTCTCCTTTGAAAGCCCCTTGAGTTTGAAAACATCTGCCCCAAATTTTACTCCAAAGGTCTAGCAACTAATGCAATGTGTGTGAACTTGTGACACTGGGATGAAAGTGATGCCCTGGTTTGGAGAATTAAGCAGATGAATGATGGAAGAATGGATGGAGAGTTTCAGCAGACTGTGAGTGTTGCCAAAAAAAAAAAAGGTTTTAATCTTTGGAACGCATTGTTGCACCTCTTCCTCGCACCACTGTATCTATGCCAGTTTGTGGAGGAAGGCATGGATGTGTGTGTCTATGTGTGTGTTTGTAACAGGACAATAGCAGTTAGCTGCAGCATCAGCGTTATCTCTTGTTTCATAAAGACGCCACTGTTCGTTCGATTTTCACAGGCAGACAGCTGGCTGTTGTCATTGTGTAGATAAGGGACTGGCTGTGCCACAATAAAGGCAGCGAGGCCAGTCCAGAGTTTTTGAAACAAATATTTTAGCCTTTCTCAGCTTCAACAAACCTGCCTCCAAACTGATGGGAGCAAATGTAGTGATTTGAGGCATATCATAGAGGAATGGCAGTTGGCCTCTGAAGAAGACTGGCAGTTGACAGTCGAAACATGTCATGGGATCAAAGGTAAATTCCCTGAAAAACATTTGTCTGGATAAATGAAACAACAAATTCTTCAAAAACAACTTGCTGTAATTGTTACGCAGGAGTCAAGGAGACATCAAAGCAATCAGCAAACGCCTGTGAAGAAGACTGGTAGTTGACGGTCGAAACATGTCAGGAGATCAAAGGTTAAATTCCTGAAAAACCTTTGTCTGAATAAATGAAACTTGAACATATTATTTAATAAGAAGACAAAAAGAATTTGCTGGAATTATTTCGCGGACGTCATGGAAACATCAAAGCAATCAGCAGACGCCTCTGACGAAGACTGGCAGTTGACAGTCAAAGAATGCCCGGAGATCAGAATAAATTTCCTGAATAACATTTGTCTGAATAAATTAAACCTAAACATATTACTCAAAAGGAATGGAGGCCTAGTGGTTAAGGATGCTGAGCTTGTAATCGGAGGGTTGTCGGTTCGAATCTCACCCGGGCCATCACTGTGGGATGTTGAGCCAGTTCTTTGGATTTCCATTGTAAGTATAACATTAAAAGAGCATC
The DNA here is from genome assembly GCF_900634775.1 of Gouania willdenowi. NCBI lineage: Eukaryota > Metazoa > Chordata > Actinopteri > Blenniiformes > Gobiesocidae > Gouania > Gouania willdenowi. Next base: position 16,503,296 of record NC_041066.1, read on the forward strand.
AACTGAGGTTCAGCAAGAGTACAAATAAAGAATCACAAGCATAAAGGACATGTAATGAGCGTGTGTGTGTGTGTGTGTGTGTGTGTGTGTGTGTGTGTGTGTGTGTGTGTGTGTGTGTGTGTGTGTGTGTGTGTGTGTGCGTGTGTGTGTGTGTTGGAGAGGGGGGGTTGTGGGGTCTAAGGCACGTGCTTGTTAGGGAGCAACAGATGCAGCAAACTAATCTGGTGAGTGTGTGTGTATGCGCGTGTATGTGCATGTTCTAGTCACCAGACAAGCCCCCGCAGCGTGCTCTGCTTTGCGTTGTTTTGATCCGTTAGACTACGCCCACAACACAGTGACTACATGTGTAGGTAAACTCCCCAAAACTTTAGTTGTGTGAATAATTCAGACAGCATTTAAAGTATGAATCCATCTCAAAAGATTGCTTGAACACATAACAAAATGGTCTAAACAGTGATAGATTTGAATAAAAATTACAATGTGATACATCACACATTTATCTAGAACTTTAAATACATTTGATAGAAATATATTAAAAATAGGAGTTTGTGAAAAAAAAACAAAGAAACAATTCAGTGCTGGAAATTAGAAGAAATCGAGCTTCTTGGTCGTCTTACCTCCACCTCGCAGGTAAACTCTGTCCCATCCAGGAGGGTCACATGACAGACCACCAGCTTCATCTTGTTCTTTCTTACTAGACGAAGGGGAGACTGGAAAATGGATGTTTGTCCTTCTTCTGCCTGCCTTTCTGCTTCCACCTGCTTGTCCTCCTTCTCTGCCTTCTCTCCTTCTGTCGCCTCCTTGGAATCTTCTGGGCTTTTCTCTGTGCTCTCTTCTGCTCTTTCTTCCTTGGCAGGCTGAGAAGGAGGTCCACAAACTCAAGTCAAGAAAGGGAACTTCTATTCCACAATTCATGTGAACATAAGCTGTCTTTCATTATTAGTTTGAAAGCAAAAAATTTCATTGGCTTTTAAGTTTTAAAGATGAAGAAATGTTTCCATTTCGCTCTCTCTCTCTCTCTCTCTGCTTCTAGAATGAATGTGGCCGTAGAAAGCACAGGCGTTTCTTCTGACATGATCACAGAAATGATGATGTCACAGGGTGGGCCTGGTGGCTGAATGTAATCACTAGATGGAAGAGTTCACTTTGTGGGCATGTCTGCCCGAAACAACCTCTGTCTGTAGTCAGTGCACACACACACAGTAAATGTGAAAAAAGGCATAGAAACATCTGATCTTGAGGTACTTTTTCTTACATCAGACTTTGTAACAAACATTTACTTCCGCAATTCTTCTGAAAACACACGCACGCACGCACGCACACGCACACGCACACACACAACATTAAAAAGTTAAAATGAGATTACAGATTGGTGACTTAAATGAATATGAAGGTTTGAACTTTGAAAGTTTGGTCTTAAGAAAGAACTAAGATTCTAATTTTTTTCTTTTTATATTTTCTTTTAGGGGGGGTGTTACATTGCATTTTAATATCATATACTTTTTGTATCCTGGAATCCAATTTAAAATAATTTGTGATGAGTAGTACTAATGTACTTTATACTTAATTAGATAATTTCCAGCCCATTTAGAGGATGATGTGATTGGGTTTTGTTCCAAATATAATACTGAACTCGTAACTTGAAGCAAAGCATTCTGGTTAAATTGTCATATCTGAGTATTTTTTATTCTACATTCACCAACTAATAAACATGCAGTTCTAGTAAAGCTGTAAAAAACATTTCAAATAAATACCCAACAATAATCACATTTTCTTTGTGGCCAGGTACTGGTCTGCAGGTCATTGGTTTGGGACCCCTGAATGAGAGTATATTCTAATTGATGCAGTAAGTCAATCACATACAATGGAAGATCAAAGGTTGAAGAGCACTGCTTTAATATTGAAAGTGTCACCCATTATAATCGTTTTAAGTAAACCAAAACTTTATCTCGAGTGGCAAACTATTGCTTTTGTATGAGAGAGCTGCAGGCGACCAGTACCTCAGTGTCTGCACTAGCGTTAGAGTGTGATTCTGCTTCCTGTTCCTTCACTTGCTCAGTCTTGACTTCCTCTGTCTCTTCCTCTTCCTCTGCGTGACCGTTCACTTCTGGTGCAGGCTCCTGCTTTTCCTGTGTCACCTTGCTGTCTTCTTCCTCTGTGGGCGGGACCTCCTTTGTTGGGGAGGTCTGGATTTGTTTGGAAAGAAATAGTTTATATAAACAAAAATTAATCTCGCTTCAGATATGAGGACATCTAAACTAACAGCACGATGAGCTACATCTACCTGACTTTGAGACTTCTGCTTCTTAAGCCATGTCGGCAGAAATCGGGAAATTCCTTTGCCCTCTTTCCCGTCTTTTTCCTTCACCTTCTCAATCGCCTCTTCGTCTTTAGCGTTCGCTACTTCCTGGGTTTCTTCGAGGGGCTTCTCTGATTGGTCTGGCTCAGCAGGTGACTCCTCTGGTTTCTCCTTCACCTCAGTCTCAGAGCCTGCTTCTGTTGTCATGGTGACCTGCAGGAAAATGGGTGAAATCGACAGATGAGCACTGAACAGAAAAAAGGATTTTTAAGCCTTTATTCAACATAATTTTCTTTTCTTTTTTTAAAATTTATTTACAAAAATACAAAAGGAAAACTTGCCTTTACTCTAAAATAAAAATTATATGCTGATGAGAATAAGTCAAGAGCAGTTGTGTTTTTTAATCTCTTATTCAACTAATCTTTAATAAATAAACAAATAAAGTACTGGCCTATTTGTATTTTCACCTTACCAGCTTCAAGTATTTCCCAGGGGGAACACTGGTTAAAAATGTAAACCCCCTCTGTGATTGTTGTCGTATTAAGTTTCTTTGATAAAATTACATGTAACAGCTTAAGTAATGTTGATTTACATTTAAATAACATGAAATAAATTGAATCCTACATCCAAAAAGGGGTGGCGCTGCAACCCCAAAATTATGAAACAGAAACATGGGACTCTACTAATGTTAGAAATTCTAAAATATAGATGATAAAACCACTTAGGAAACCATACTTGAGCTTTTGGCAAACTGACATGGATTGAGTTTGAGATATTAATTCTGTAGACGCTAAGGAAGCATATATTAGCATTACCGTACAGCTGGGGTGGGCACCCAAAGTCATTGGCTGGACTGTTTACAAAAGTCCTCTAACAACAACAACAACAACACACTTTAGAGCATGCGTGACACTAATTTGCTGATAACAATACAAGGATGATAAAATGCTCTAATCTATCTGCACATGCAAACAAACATCTGTCACTCTCAGTTTATGTGTCCTTTAATTCACTGATGCTTTCCGCTGGGCCTTCTTAAATGATGCACGCACACACACACGCACGCACACACAAGTAAAGTGCAGTGCGACAATGGTGTGTTGGGAGCAGGGGAGTAAAAATAGAAACTGTCTCTTATGCGTGATCAGCTAATGACGTAAAGAGCAGAGGACACATGAAGGTAGGTGTGTGCATTGCAGATGTGAGAGACAAGTAATGCATTTATTTAGAAATATTGGATTTTTCTCATTATCATTTCTTATTTAAGGGGTTGTCACAGCAAACCCTTCCTACTTCCTCTGTAGATTTGGCTTGTGCGTTAACGCCCCTTCTGCCCTCATCAGAAATCAAACCTTGTACCTATGTTTCCCTCAGCCGACACAAACACTCATGCCCCCAGTCTATCTTTGCTAGCATACAATAAAGCACATAATAGCATATCCACAAACAAATGGCAACGTTACAGGGGTGGCAGTTATTATTGCCCATATGTTGCTTAGAGATTAAGGTCTGCTCATTCATTTTATTTTCATGAAATTACAGAAATTTCATGTATGACCTCAGATTAAAGCCTAAAAAGCCAATGGTCTTACATTCATTTTTTTTTCTTTTCCACAATCAGGAAACAGGACTGATTCAATCCTATTTATCAACAAGGGGCGAAATAAGGAAACTGAGCCCATCCAATTCAAAAAGGACTATAGACAAGGAAAACCTGAAACCAGTTGACCATAATGCAAGCTAGCACACATAATTTACTGTTACAGCTAATGTACTAGCACCCATTTACTCACCCATAATATGTTTTGAGGTAGCATTACAACTTCTACCAGGCAAGAAGAAGAAAATGGATGCCTGTTTTCACCCAGTAATACAAAAAAATGTGTTTCCATCTTAATTATCAAAGTTACAAGGTCTGTGCTTGTTTGCCAAAAACCAGGACATTTGCTTTTATCCTTATATGAAGCCAAATAATATGAGATATTTCTTCATAGATAGATAGATAGATAGATAGATAGATAGATAGATCATCAGTCATCCAACTTTCCAGAGGAAGATAGTTGTCTGTCTAAGTTGTTTCAGAACAGATTCTCTTCATCCTTACAAATAAAATTTGAGCAATGTATGATACTAATCCATCACCTATAAGAGACTGGCTTACATTATTTCAGGCTTTATTTTATTCTTCAACTGAAATGATCAGAACAATTCTGCCTGTACAAACAAGGTGCAGTTCCCTCTCCTTAGAGAGTTTTTCAGTTGGCTAGCTCGCACTGTGTGGGAGCTGGCAACCAAATCGAGCTCCGGTCACAGCCGGCTTTGAACTTATTCTCTACAACTGTTCAACACACGGAACCTTGTTCCTCCTCTCACACAGTTTTTCTATCTCACTCTGTGTTCATTTTTTCCTCTCCCTGGCTCTCCACACAGGGGTGCCCCTTTCTGGTTTTTACTCAATCTCTTCCTTTCCTTAGTCCCTTTCCAATCGCACACACTATCCTCCTCCAAACCCCACCTCTTTCTCTCTTGTTCCCACAGTCCATATAAACAAAACCAGTATCATGTAAGCACAGAAAGGCATTAATGGCAGGAACAGCATCTTTTGAAAGTCTGGTTTTCTATTAGGTTAGCTGAAGTATGTTGTTTTATGAGTTAGCTAGCCATGTTACGAGATACTTGAATCTCTGAATATTTCTAGGCCATCGATATTTAATCCAAGTTCAACTTTTTTTTAATGTTACTTAGCATCAAATACCAAAACTCCATGTTTACCAATAGTCCCAAAAGTATCTTGCAGATGAATAAATTAAATAAAGAAATGGTTAACCGTTTGAAGATAAGTTAAAAAACAAAGAAGTATGTAAGTCTAAGTTCATTATTTTGGAAGCATAAACATGCAGACTTTCACACGAACACACATGGACTTATTAAACACACACAGACCTCGGTAAACGCGGTAAAGGGAACAGGCTTCAGCGGACAAAAGAAGCATATAAGTCTAAGTTCATTATTTCAATGTTGCATATAAGTCAAAGCAATATACAAACTGTCAGAGAGAAGATATATTTTTATGGCCACTTGAAATCCTAATAAAACAAGACCTTTAGAGCCCAGCTTAGATGATCTTGTGACTTCCGTGTATAACCTAGTAAACCTGTGCATTCTCCATCAGTTAAACCCTTCTGGTAAGTATCTTATTTCGCTAAATGGCAGAATGAAAGAAGGTTGTATGAATAAAGAACTACCTACCGTTTCCTTTGGCTCTCTCTCGTTCCAGTAGCACTTCCTACACCTCAGCTTTCCTCTTGTCCTTTAAATATATCTTCTTAATATCTACCCTTACTTTTGCTTCCTACCTCTTATCAAAATTCTGCCCTACAAAATGTCATTGCCATCTTTTCTCCTCTATCCCTTGCTCTCTCCCATCAGAGCGCTGCGTCCCTAAGGACGATTGCTCCAGGAAACGAGGACAGCGAAGGAGAGAGGACATGAGGGTGGGGGTGGTTATGGTGATGAGAAGTCTGTGAGGGAGAGGAAAAGGGAAGAGAGACAACGAAGGATAGAGGGGGAAGGTAAATGGGAGAGAGAGGGAGAGAGACTACACTCTCAATGTATCTTTATTTCTCTACTCTATCACACAGGGAGACTTTAAGACAATTTTTTATCTTTAGATATCTTACTCATTTTTTGGGCTGGGTGTCACCAGTTACCTCGCCATACGATACATCACTATATCAATATTATCACAGTGCAGCAATAATCAATATATCACAGGAAATGTCATCCACGATACATCACAATATCTGTGTTTATCTACTGCACTGTGACGTGTATTTGCGGAAAAGGTGTTTCCATAGCGCTTGTGCAACACATTTCAAAATTGAAAGTCTGAAATATCTCCTCATTAAAGTGTAAAAACTTTTTAGCGATATTTTTGTTTTTTCAAAATTCAGGTGTTTCCATTACGTTTTCATTGCGCTATTTAGATTTTGCACATTTCCAAGGGTAATGAAAACGCAGCTAATGACATGGTCCCAATGCAAAAAATGCTGCAGATGCATAAAATCCTGTTTTAACATTTAGCCTGATTACAAATAATGTTGGGATTTACTTTATCTGCTTTTTTTTATGAATGAATAATACCAAAACCTTTTAAAACTAATGACATAGGCATAGAAATACACGCCCACTCCATTTTAATGGGAAATGGAGCGGTGAGAAGGAAAGAGTTTCCATGTCAATGGTATTCACTACTGACTACAACAATAAATCCCAGAGAAGACAAGAGATTACCACGGGAAGAATACAGATTAGCAGATAAATGTGCATGTGACAATAGAGATTATCTTCACGTCTGAACCCACTTCAGACCATATCAGATGCTTCCTAGTGATTCTACAAGCACAGAAAAAGCCCAGATGCTTCAGTTGAGGAGGGCATTTTTTTCAGTAATCATTAGTTAAAATTTACAATATTGTTTTTAATCTACCGAACTAATGTTTAATGGCATTATTTATTCTGTATTTAAACAATTTACCCTCCTTTAGTGTTATAACGTCCTTTAAACTATACCTGAATATATGTATTATTACATTATTATCAATTAATCTTATAACATTACTGCACAATGTATTTAATTTATTTCAGAGCTTGCAACTATTGAAACACAACAAAAATTTAACACTGACTATTCTACATATAGGCTAATCTAATGGATAAAAGACAGGATCACTACGTTACAAACGAAACCACATTATGAACATTAAAGGCAACAGCCTATTGGCTTTTTAAACTCTTTTACTCCAGATTTCCAAACCAATGTGAGGATCCATGGTTTTACTCTAACAACATTCAGGCGGAGAGCAGAATCCTAATCTGTGCTGCTCTCTTGTACAATTTGTCCATCTGTCATGCAATGACACATGCGTACACACTCCAACATGCCAAACACACTTTCACATATGCATGAAAGTGCAGAAAACACTTATAACGGATTATAAAACATATGTAAACACATACTTTGCACACACGCATTAGTTGTAGGTGTGTGTGATGTCAACCTCAAATAGACACCTCCCTACTACACACCGTTGGTGTGAAACTGCCTGTCTCTTTACACTGCACACTGACCCTGAGGATTACATGGGGATAATCCCTCTGTATATTTGTGTGTCTGTTGGTCGGTTCCACTATCTATCTATCTATCCATCCATCCATCCAGCCATCAACTCTCAGTCTCTATGTCCATTTACACCTGGTGTCAGCATTTCTCTGCACTCAAAATAACATTAAAATGCTTTCCTTGGGCTCTGTTACATTCAGTGGGAGCATTGCAAATGAAATTTCACCTCCTAGGTGACAATTAGGTGACCAATTCCATGTCATTACTTTTGTGTCTGTATTATTACGGACGACTCATTGCTGCAATTGCACCACTGCAAATCTCTACTTTAACTGTTGTGCTACTTTTCAGGTGACTTTCTGCACCGGCACTTACATAAATGGCTGCTCTGCATCTTGGAGTATTGAATATCTCGTATTTAAATTTACAATTTGTGTGACCTTGAATAAGATGGCAAGGTATGAGTTAGCAGTTAAACTCCTCTATTTAGCAATGAAACTAGCTGAGTGTCTATGAGGACAGCCACAGTTTCCTGCGGGGGGAGAGGGAGGAGGAGGATGACGGCAGTATTTGGTTGTCATGTGAGAAGGAATGAGTGAAAGACTACGAAACTCAGAGTGAAACTCTACAGCTTGAGAAGTGCAAGTGGGTGTGGTGTTGCTATGGCAGCGAGCATCCAACAAAGAGAGGTGGCCACAGGTGCTGTGACAAAACAAAAACAAGCTTCCTGTACATCATAGTTCAGTGTTAAAATTGCAAATAAAGGCGTTGCAAATAGCATGGTATTCCCCTGGCAAACAGATAAGCACATAGAGCACTGAGTAAAAAGGTAACTGATATTTTGAAAAGAGTCTGGGTCTTTTTCTTTTACAGATATATACCTACAAAGTAATGGTGTGTTACGTACCATAAATTGAAGTTGTAACAGTTTACCTAACCATATAATCTACAGGTGGACATTTTCTTTAAATGCACCATGAGATACTTTGTCTTTTTCAAATCTCCTCAAGGACACACTCCTACAAAAAAACATGGACAAAAATGTCCCATTCGGCTCACACTGGCAAATAACATGTCCAGACGGATTACTGGACTGGAGCATGTAGTAAAAACTAATCCCAGACCAGTGACCTTTGGCCTTTAACCAGGAAACAGGACATGACCCCTTAATGTCTCATCCCTCTATCTCCATCCTTCCATTGCGGCTTGAATGCTTCACTGTCCATCAGTAACTTGTCAACATAAAAACAGGAAGAGCATGACAGTGCAACCTTGATACTGCTGTAATGTCACCATTGGCACCATGTTTTGCCAATGAATGAACTCTCACAAATATGCGCATCTGCAGCTTTAAAAATATGGGAAAGACGTGGGAACTTTAAACGAAGTAGGTATGTTTGGTTTATGGAAATAAATAATTATAAAAAACAATAGGGGAATAATAATTTTAAAAAAAAGTTAGGAATTTGTGACAATTCTTCCCATGTCAATATACAGTATTTACATAGGATAAGGAACCACACTGGCCATGTTTACATGAGAGCTTTAATTACTCTTTAAAGCAGAATATAAGTTAATTCTTCTTTAAACTGACCTTGTAAACACTTCATTCCTAATGCTAATTTAATTTCGAATTAAACTTAAATCCGAATTAGGTGGCTGGTTTATTCCGAATTTCATTCCAAATTACATAATTCCTCTTTCTTGTAAACACTTAAATCCACTTTAAATTAATTCTGGTTGTTCTACGCATGCGCGATTTACTGTGATGACATGACCAGGATGGCCGCCCGGACTCCAGCCGAGACTATTTAATAAGAGCCTTAGAATACATGGATATGGATTTTACCAGTTGTTGGAGCTACTGTCTTTCAGGGAGCCACAATTTATTCCTGGTGAATGTTTTCCTTAGTTTTACTGGACTTTATTTACCAGTGATTAGTTCCTATCTCCCGTCCGCTCCGCGGTCAAAACTGAAACCGTATTGTCCAACTGCTGCTTCAAAACTACAATCAAAATAAAAGTGAAAACAGTCCTCATATGTGGTCTTCTGTGCTAAAGCCGACAATAAAAGGTTTGCTGTGTGTTTTTCCACATAGACGTAATACGTCACGTTCGTCCACTGTCCAATCGATAGCCTTCCCAACACGTAAACCTAAAGCGGAACTGAATAAAGCCCAATAAACCGGTTTTCCATGTAAACCTCAATTCGGGAATTACTGTTTCCATGTAAACACGAAGCAGACCACTTTAATTCCGAATGATTTAATTCGGAATAACTAATTCTGAATTTAAAAACATCATGTAACCGTGGCAACTGTTGAGTGGATCCACGTCAAGATTAACTATGGACCAACGAGGGGTTTGCTCCCGTTCCTGCAGCTATCTCTCCACCCAACCACCACAGGCATGAGCAAGGCTCCCATAGATGTTCAAATAAAGAAGAAATAATTTCCCTTCCAGCATTGACTGTACTGCAGTGCTCTCAGATTTAATAATAATAATAATAATAATAATAATAATAATAATAATAATAATAATAAGTGGGGAAAAGTTAGTCTGAGTAAAACATAAAAAGGGTAGGATACAGAGAAGAAAAACTGCATTACTGATGTAATTCTGATGTGCTTTAGATTCCCTGAACTATTTACTTGCTGTAGCTATTTCTGTTCAGTTTCAAGGCTTCCATCTTCCACTTCCTGTCACTAACACTTTTGACCTGTTGGAATTGTGTGACCCTATGTTCAGTCTATCTCTGCTTTGCCTCCTATATCCTATTTACACCTCTACCACACACAGTTCAGAAGCTTCTTAAAGCTCCATCCAAAACAGTTTGCAACTTACACCAACCGTAGCAGCTAATGAGAACAAGCTATTGGTACCAGACTCTTATTCAACTCTAGTAGACACTGATAACTGTATATTGATACAACAGCACAAATCATACATACTTTTATTTCTTATTTTGTAGTGTGGAATATTAGAAAAGGCTTGATCAAGTGATATTACTCAACAGAGAAAAGTCAGCAACAGTATGTACAGAATGAGAAAAACTGACACATTTATTATCAGCCAATATAATACATACATTTTAACATTAAACCTAAGAATGTTCTAAAATTGAAATAAAATTAAAAATAAATTAGAGTACCCAGAAAAAACCTGAATAAATGCAATTAAAACAATATATTGTATATTATTTAGATGCAGGCTAATATAATCCGATTGGCGCAATTTATTTTTCTGCAAAAATCGGACCTTTTGCTTTCAGATAATTGCAGTATTTCATTTAGATTTAGTATTAGGCTTTTTGTTGTATGTCAGGGTGAAGGCTTGTGTCTTGTGACGCATTATTAACTGTCTTCAGGCTCATATGTGCCTCTGTGCCAACATTTCCTCGTGTTGCTCCTTTAGTTTGTGGCCTTGTTGTAAAACGTCGTTCTTCATTTTTGTACTGCTCAGCTCAGCCTCTCTCTGTGAGAATGTGACCCTACGCTGATTAATCTCTTTTTAACTAGGTTTGGTTGTGTGCCAAAACCACAGGCCCACACTCTATGTTTTCTGTTTTTATGCTATCATTTCATTCAGAGAGGGACACTTTACTGTGGAGGGCTGCGTGTCTTTCTTCTCACTCACTCTCTGATGTAAATGGTTTCCCTTCAACACAAGGACTTTTATTCTCCTCTAATAGCCTTATTCACTACAGAAAAAGGAAAAAAAAATCAACTCGCTAATCTCTACAATCAAAATCTACTAACAAAGTTAGGTTTTTAGATCAACATATTTAATGTACTTAAGATTATTATCATTTGTGTGTGTGTTTTTTTTTTCTTTCTTTAAATCAAGATTATTTGCCATTATGAGCTAAGATATTTGTTGCAACTGCCCTAAAGTCATATGAGGAATTAAAGCCATGAATAGTGTTGTGGTGCAGTGGCAATAAGTGCTTTTCCACCATAGTGAAGGACAAAAATGCAGTCAATTGGATTAGTAACAAAGTGTGGGAGCCTCATTTTTTCCCTGGATTACGCTAGATTTCTAAAAAAAGAGAAGAAAAAAAGCACACAATGCACTGTTCACGCCAACCAATGTGGGACAGTAGGACTATCTATGTGTGTCTGAGCCAATGTGACGTGCACTGCTCCTGTTGAACCCACAGGGTCAGGAAGAAAACCCAGATAGGCACACTGGGATGTTCCCATAGCCTTTCCGAATGGTTAAGCAATGCATTTTGCTCTCACTGTCACCCTCACTCTCACTCGGGCTCTTATTTCTACTGTGCCATACTCACTTCCTCTTTTGTTGTCACTGTCCTTTTTGCTTAGAAAAAAATAAAATTAAACCTAGAAGTGACCATAACTATTACAATATCTGCAAGAGCAAGACGTCTGCATAGCACTTGTGCTAATATAGCAAGCATAGAGTCAAGCTACAACGTTCAATGAACAGATTCTCCCACCAGAGCGACCAATTAGGGCTTCTCATTAGCGACTTTGACAGAGCTGTCACTGTTCAGCACATGCTGAGAGTCCGAGAATCAACAAGATTAGAGATAAAGTGTAGAGGACGCGATAGAACCAAAACAAAACCATGATGCTTATGTTGACCATTGACACAGTTCTTCATTAAGATTCTGCTTTGTTTAGAAGGCTGTGGCCTTTTTTAGGACACAACGACAATCTTTAGATAGTTGATTGTTTTGCTAATCCGATAAAAAGCTAATGATAGCATGCAATAACCCTTCACAATAGACATAGGCAACCGTGGCGGCCACATGCGGCCCTCTGTCAAATTCCGTGAGGCCCCTAATTCATGAAGTTGGAAGTTACATGAAGCCCAACATAACGCACAAAACGCCAGAAACACAAAATGTGAACTAAAGTACACAGAATGATAACAAGGACACACTAAACAACAATCACTTGAACACAAAATGACTACAAAAATAACAACATACACAAAAGGTCTTCAAACACACACAAAATGCCAACGGAATTGCCCAAATCGACAGAAAAATACACAAAATTACAACAATAACACAAAAAAATAACAAAAACACACATTATGACTTGGAAAAACACACAAAAAAAGAACATAAATTTGCCATATTGACAAAATGAATTAAAAAAAACGCATTAATTGATAATGTTAATTACACAATCATTTTTACTTCAGAACTTATGCAAAAAGTATATAAACATCTTTTACTTTATATAGATACAACAGCTTGTATGTATCCACGCAAAAAAAACATTTATTCTATTCTAGTTGGACAACTTTCCTTTTATACCAAAATCTAAAAACATACAAAGTCTACCTTTGACGACTAAGCTATTTGTGGAGTTTTACCAACACACATCAAAGTTTGAGCTTCCAACAAACACCAAAAAAAAAAAAAAAAAAAACTAGCCACTAATCAAAAAGGTTAGATCAAAAGGAGAAATCCTGTGGATTTGCAGACAATGACAGGGTTGGCCCGTGACTTTGTTTAAGTCAGCACATTTTCAGTCTGTTCAGTGGGTTGGTTGTTTGTCTTCTGCCTGCCTATATGTGAACTAGTTCAGCCCTGACCATCTGTTCAGCAACTTCTATAGCTATACATTTTAACTGGATACCCTGTACAAACGCTCACACACAACAATTACCTTAAGCAGGAAACATGAAAGAACAACTTTATTTAAACATCTAAAAATACAAAATACACTACTGTATTGTATAATCCATTGCTATCAAAGCATACACAATACCTAACCATCTTATTCCTTTGATTGCTACTGTAAATACATTTATTGTTCAATAAAAAAACATGATCTATTCTGGATGATCATAAAGTTATTTCAATGTTGTTGTGTAGTATTTATTCTCCCTTACTCGTTACCTCTTGTTTGGTATCTGATCTGAAGTTAGAGCTGGGTGATATGGACCAAAATTCATATATCAATATTTTTTCTCAAAATGGCAATATATGATATAAATCTCAATATAGTCTTACCAGAAACTTAAGACATTTCTGTAAACGGGCACAATGTGTGTCACTTTTGGCTTTTTCTCCTTTAATTGACAGCATGTGTGAGTGAGCTCTGCAGGGTGGCTTGTTTAGAGGAAGCTCTGGGCATCTAACCATGTTTTTCATGCTGTTCTGAGAAGTAGTGAAAGCAGTGACTTCTAAAATGAGTATTTTGATGAAGAAAAAAAAAGTTATAAAATAAAAATATATTGTTATAGGTGATATTGTAATTTTCTATACCCCCAAAATAGAAATCACAATATATCTCGACTCTCGATACATTGCCCAGGCCTAACTGAAGTGTGAATAAACCCAGTCTCTCTCCTCAGCACATGTGTAGAGCATCTCAGTATGGACCATGACCTTGTCCTGGTCACTCCCAAAGAAAACTGCTGAATCTCCATCCCTGCCATCTGCCTCCTGTGCCTCCAAAACCATACACCATGCAGCAGCCTCTGTCCTTGGTTAAAAAAAACTGTTCTAGTTCAAGATTGCAGTCAAATCATGGTTGGGGGGAAATCCCTACTTTTTCATTTGGTAAACAACAACAACAGTAGACACTCCCAGGAAACCACAATCCTTTGGAAGCGAGTTAAAATTAGATCTTTTTCGGGGGACATTTCAGACGTATGGATAAGCATAAGTGTCCTGGTAAAAACTCAAATAAAAACGTGTTCAAATGAATGGTTTGCAGCTCTGTGAATCATCTGAGCTGTAATAAGCCGCGAGCTGAGCACACGCAGCCGGATGTTTAAACAGTCCCTGAACGCATCATTCACGTTAACGCAAAAATCGGGGTTTTGTCAGGAAATACTGCAAAAAGGGGGAAAAAACACATTGGTATTACTATTAAAGCATTTAGAAATAATTAAACAACGTTGATTAACACGCGTGAACGGCTACATCCGGTCTGCGGCCACGGGGACGTGAAGGTAGCATAGGTGATGATAACAGGGATAATGTAGGGAAAGATAGGCGCCATGAAGCTGCTCGCTGCCAAGGTATAAACCCAGCCATTAGTCACTTCCCTTTACCTTTAAATTATCTAACATAAACACCTTTATGTTACCACTTTAGCTCATGTGAAGTTAAATTGCATTCATTAAGCGTTCTAATCACAGTAGCTACACCGATTAGGTTGCACTGAAATGAGCCGAAAATGCATCGACCGTGCCTCAGTCGCTGATGTACAAATCACGTGACTTCATTGAAGGTGGATTCAAACGTTACCTGTGGTGTTTTCCAACAAAAGCGTGAGTGGGTCGGTGTTCAAGCGTGGACTGGAGCTTAGCTTTCCTCCTACAAATGCCCTGGTCGTCCCGCTACCTCAACCTCCAAAAAAAAATCTCAACTACAGTCTACTATCCAGGATCTGGCCCTGGATCAAATCAGATGTGTCCGTCATCCTCAGAGCCCGCCCCATACAGTGAAACACAGCCATCTGAGGCCTCTGATTGGCGAACGAGCATTACTGTATTAAATGGGAGGATGCAATTGGCCGCTTGTGCTGTCAGTCTGAGTTGGGGGAAGTCCCTTACAGATGTGCTTGATCTGACAAAACGAGGCAGCGCCCTCTAGGGGACATTTTACATAACTGCAATTTTTTATTTTTTTTGCCTGAAATGAGTTGGGACGATATACAAAGTTAGATTACGAGACCATATGATAGACAATACTGGGCTCACGATAACAATACGGGACGATATTTTTGGAAAGGAAAAAAAAGACCCCAAAAAATGCAGTTTGAAAAATAACCATGCTTTTATTTGGCTAACTCCGGGCATACTTACACACTTAAGGCTCGTTGTGGTATAACGTTTCAACTCAAGTGAATATAAAATAAGTAATACCAAAAAATAGATGATTTTTCTTATCAGAGATGGAATGCTATGCCATGTTTTTCTAAATTTTTCAATTAGACAGAAATATTAAATAATGTTAAGTTTGTCGGATCTAAACCTGATGTTAAGATTTCCCAAATTACTGAAAATTTGTATTTTGGGTGACCTCTGATTTTCATTTTTTTTTTATTTTTTTTTTTTATTATATATATATATATATATATATATATATATATATATATATATATATATATATATATATATATATATATATATAAACAAAATCAAGGTGTTATATATATAAAACACCTTGATTTCATTTCATTTCATTTTTGAACTTACACCTTGTTTTTTTGCCATTAATAATTAGTGAAGGGGGATACCAACATCTAGGGAAAAAGTAAAATAGAAAATATTTTATTTTTAACTCCGATAAATTAAGGTTAAGGAGTTTAGCCATGTCATCCATCATTTTTTTTATATCGCAGGAAATTTGATAAATTGAAATTACTAATGAGATTGTCAGCAACAATATTTTGCCACAGCAAAGAAAAGAAAAAATCATCCAATCCAATTTTTGTGTATCTTGAACTTATATCAACTGACAGGTAAAGAACACAATAAATGTTTAAATTTAAGTTTAATTTAAGGGCTGATGTTGAAAGTGACGTGAGGTTACTTGTTATGACTGAAATCCAAATGTAATGTTTCATATTCACTTCTTATGCCACTCTCCTAAAACGAGCCATTTTCTCAATGTTTTGAATGTGTGTTTTATTTCTTTTGTTTTTATGGTTCAATCCCAAATAGACTCACATTTTTTGAAGACTCACTTATCGTTGCATAACAGGAGACACTGCTCACTGCCACATACACACCTGCCCACCCCCATAGCTAGATTAAAGAAGCTCAAGTAATTGGCTTACAGTGAGGCAGCATGCAGATTTAACATCAACAAAAGAGGAGGCGGAGCAAACAAGGTCCCTCACAGTATAAACCATCAAATCATAATAAAGGCATATAACTGATATGCAAAAATACACAATGAATAATGTAACTGATAGGAAGAAATATGACAAAAGATTGGTTTTAGGTTCAGTTTGGTGTTCAGCAGTCGATCATTGCACTATTGACATTCATTTTTGTCTTTTTTTTTTGTTTTTTTTTTTACTTAATTCTTTCAGTAAACTCACCATTTGTAAAGCAGCATGGATCCAATAGCGTAGCACGTGGAGTCAGCGTGTAAACACAAAGCAAAAATTAAAGATACAAACATAAAATACCTAACAAAACAATGTTTAAAATATCAGATAGTATGTCTATTGTCAGATGATGAGGGATTTTAGTTAAATTTTGATTGACAACATTAGGTTTGCTTTAGATTTTTTACATTTGTGAGGCAGAAAAAGACATGAATGGATGGAATCCCATTGAAAACATATACAGTATGTACACGTAATCTGACACAGATCCTAAAAGGAGAAGGGTATCAAGTCAGCTTCTATACATGCGTTTAGATTTTAACTCTTTTAATTGATTGAAACAGGAAACATCATCGTACTAGTGTGGTATGGGATGAAGAAAAACTGATTTTCCTCCAAATAAGACCATAAAAATGACCCATGATGTTAAAAAGACTATTTACTAAAGAAAGCTCACACACCAAGATAACTGCACTTAATCTGATCTTTGTTCTCTGTATGTTCTGCATCTGCTCACCTGTGTTTATGTCCAAAGGAAACCCTGTGGTGCTAAGTGTGCAGAGCAGTTGGCCCTCTGCCCTATGCTGACTGGCAGGATCTGATCAAGCCTTCGCTCCCAAACAGGCTTCACTATCAACAGTCCCAACGCGTCCTGCTGCCGTGGACTGACATATACAGTCAGTGCAGGGCAAGCCTTTTGCTCTCCCATGAGACCGTGAGATCAGGCTAGTGCAGATTCTCTGGAGGATTAGAGGAAGGCCCTTCTCAAGGGAATTACCCTGACACTGCCATCTGGACAGCAAACCTACCACTGCACACTACGTCCGATAACAGTCGGACAGTGACTTGAGCACAGTAAGGCCTGTGGTTCCCAACCTTTTTTGGGGTCATCACATATTTCTAGTGACCCAAGGGACATTTTTCTCACTCACACATGCTGTCCCTTACAGAAGAAAACGCCAAAAGTGGGACATATTGTGCAGCTGTTTTTTTTATTAAATGTGCCTGTAGGGCATTTTTAATCAGCAAATTCATTAACCCAGAATTGTGTTGTGTTTTTATTGAGTTAAAATATTGAGATTTATATAAGGTGTCTTTTGGGTTTTCTGTTTGTTGCCTTCTGTTTTAAATATTGCACTTTATCTGATGTGAGCTGCCATGACAGTAAATTTCCCCACTGCGGGATAAATAAAGATACTCCACTGTATCGCCATTTTTAGAAAAAATATTGAGATATGAATTTTGGTCCATAACATTTCAGACAACCCCAAGGTTGAAAAACAATGTTGTAGGGCCATATGTCTTGAATATTAATCAATTTATGAAGACTATAGTAATTAATTTAAATAAAATGTCACAATAACAAGTGTTTTTCACATTTTAACCTGATCTTTTATCACCTTGCATGAGAAATGTCTACCTGAATAAAATGTGCTGAGATGCAAATCCTAACAAACAGTCTTCTTTTAGTTACAAAAGGAGTGGCTGGTATTATCTGCTCTGCAAACAGTAAACATGTGACCTTTTGAGACTCTAAGTATTTCTATGGCTAAATCTAAAACCTAAAGCCCTCACACAATGGTGATATCCGTCTCATATCTCACTGTTAAAAAAAAAAAAAAAAGATTTGATAATAAAAGAATGCAGTAGCTGCATCTTTTCACCATTATTTTTTTCCAAATTGGATTATTTTAAATTTACTGCGCAAAAATGACCCTGCGACCCTGAAAGAAGAGCAAGTGGGTCGTAAAAAGTGGATGAAATTAATGTACATAAATTATTCCATCTATGTTTTAATTTGTTAATAATTGCAGCAGTTTGGCACCAATGGAACGTCGAAGCTTATCTCATTTTACAGAATTATCTAGACAGTATACGTCTCATAAACAACCACACATATGAAGCAGAATGAAATGTGCACAACTTGTGATGAGAGCAACTTATCAGTCACTATAAGAACAAGGGCGTGGCTATTGATACGGAAACGTATCAATAGACTGCCAGTCTACGCGTACGCGGCGCCCCTCATTGGCCAGTTTAGGTGACGTGATGGGTGCACCACGTGACCTAAAGTTCTGTCAGCTTTATTTTAGAAAGTGTCTATTAGTACGGTTGCCGTACGGACAACTCCCGGTGCTAATGGTACGGTTACCAAAGTACACGTACGTAGAGTCTTAGGTTTAGGGTTAAGTTATAACCCAAAATTGCATCATTTTTTAGGGTTAGGGTGAGGTTTAGGGTAAGGTTTATTCTTAGTCACAAGACCAAAACTGACCAATGGCTGACCTATCACTTGACCTAAACTGGCCAAATAGGGGTGCTGCGTACGGATAGAATGTTGATATATTGATACGGCAACCGTACTAATAGCCATTGCCTTTATTTTAGCTCATATTTATTTTTAGCTGCGTTGCTAACCCGAACCATATCCATAACCCTAACACTAACCTTAACCTTATCCCTATTCCTATCCCTATCCCTAACCCTAACCCAAACCTTATCCCTAACCCTAACCCAAACCCTATTCCTAGCCCTAACCCTAACCTTATCCCTAACCCTAACCCTAACCTAACCTTATTCCTATCCCTAACCCCTATACCAGGAAATACCCTAAAATGTTATTTTTTTTCCCATATATGTATTTTTAAAGGTGAAATTTGCCATGTTAAACATGTTAAAATGAAAATATATGTCAAAAGTGGGATTCAAACCCACGACAGCAGAAGGAAACGCTCTTGGATCATGCTCCTTAGACCACTAGGCCATCCTGACACAGTGAAAACACAGGCACATTATGCTTATGTAGAAAAGGTAAAACATACCCACAGTCCCAGAGGCTATTGATACGTTTCCGTATCAATAGACACTTCCTAAAAAGAAAACTAAGCCAAAAAAAAGCTGCACGTTACCTACTGTATGTTGATGGAACAAGCTGCACTGCTGACAGGGATCATTCTTTTTTTTCCCGTGACTTGTTCTCGTCTCTTTAACTTTAGATCTCTCAGGCAAGAGCACAGAAAGTAAAGTAGGCAAACACTTCCCTCTGTGTTCACACCTGTTTGTTTTCTGTAATGTAAACCAGAGCTTTCCTTGCTCTCTCTCTCTCTCTCACACACACACACACACACACACATGCTGTGTGTGTGTGTGTGTGTGTGTGTGTGCGTGTGTGTGTGTGTGTGTGTGTGTGTGTGTGTGTGTGTGTGTGTGTGTGTAACTCTAAACTCCTGGTTCAGGTGTCAGATAATGAAAGAAAAAAGAGAGGTAGAGATGCACATGAAGATAAAAAGGAAACTAATGGTGAAAAAAGTTGAAGCAGCGGATGTGGTGAAGACACAAAGGTGGTTGTTTGTTTGTTTGTTTGTTCTTTATTTTGTCAGTAGCAGTAAAGACACTCAAACTTGTTCCACAGGTGTGTGTGTGTGTGTGTCAGAGTTACAGATAGTACTGTACGATAGCAGGGATTTAGTTTTTGATTAATGCATTTTAGTCTTTTTGGGTTCAGGATTATGCAGACTTTAAGATAAAAATCTGGGTTCACCTCACCTTAAACTAGACAGTTTGAGGTTGTTTTTAGGTTTATTTTTTTGGATGATACTAATAAAATACTGTGCATTAATGATTTTTAAAGCTCTTAAAGTTTGACCTTATTTTTTTTTTCAGATTGGCTTTAGTCCTCTGTTACATGATACCAGAGGTTTAGAACATAAACTAAAATAAACTACAGTCCACATCATTGAAACAGAGGCTGAGACTGTGTTTTGTTGGAAAAAAGCATACAGAACACTGTACAAATACAAACATTTGAAACACAATCAAATATTTTTGTCCAAATATTTCATGATTTGTGAGATTTTCATACATTCTCATGAGTGTCTGAAAATATCTCCCATTACAGTAAACGGCTCATGAGGTAAATAGGTTTGGCATTTCTTTGGAATCATCGAACTATATATTAATTTTAAATAAATATCAGTACACTAAATACATTTCACATTGTGTAGGGCCTTTCTGTGGTTTAAAGATGAACTTTTAAACGTAAGAATGCTGCTGTTTATTTAACACACCGATGGTTGTGTATATGAGGTAGATTTGTGTCTTTATTATTCAATCAAAAAAAAAAAATCACTTCAATCAAAAAAAAGTTTGCTTCAATCAAAAAAAAATTATTTCAACCAAAAAAAAAAAAATTCTTCAAATTAAAAAAAAAAAAAAAAAAAAATATTTGAGAACCAAATGACTGCATTTGAACACTTTTTTTCTTTGATTGAAAAGTTGTTTCTCTGTTGGCCTGCATAAACACAAGTGACCACTAGAGGGCAGCTGCTTCTCATCGCTCCACCAGTTTGATGCCTCTGGTTCAGTTTAAAAATAAATACACTAATTTAAAAACACGTTATAAAGTCACAATTTATTTTTTTACAAGTACATTTCGATTTGTATTTATTCATTATTAATCGAATCACTTCTGAATGAATAATGAACCAAAAAAATAATGATCTAAATAGAGACATGGTGAATACACTGTGCATTTCAGAAAGATGTCAAAGATTTTGAGTTATTATTATTATTATACATCAATTTTATGGGTACTCAAAGTCGCTTTACAATGAAAGGAGCAGTTTTGTGGTTTTGTGCCTTGCTCAAGGGCACCTGGGCAGTGCTCAAGAAGTGCCCTGGCACCTCTCCAGCTACCAGAACAACTTCTGTTTTTTTTGGTCCACGCCGGGACTTGAACCGGCGACCCTTCGGTTCCCATCAAAAGATGGATTTACAAATGCTATTATAAAATATTGCAGTGAATTACCTCCAAAATAAAGATGAACATTACGTTTTTCATGTTGAAAATGGGATTGAATTTGAAATTTGAAATGTTTTGTGAAAAAGACAGCTCTCAATCTGTTAGATTAGCATAGCCAGTCACAAATCGCTCGCTAAAGTTGTATATATATATATTAGTTGTAAACAAAGCTGACCAAATATGTCAGCTAATCAGTTGTTCCCAAAACACAAGAGGAAATATTTAAAAAGTCGAGGCACCCATGTTTGTGACTTACCAGTGATTATTATACATGCTTACATTATATATGTTTTGTTTTTTTTAAAAAATTTTATCACTAGTGCCGTACAGCAAACAAAGAAAATCAACAAACGTAACCTATATCATCAAAAACATATAAACGATGGGATGTCTTTGTAGATTTCCTGTTTTGATCAGCGAGTGATTCATGTTGATGATGTCTCGGTCATGCTGGGACATCACAATCACAATGTCTGTGTTGGCTTTATTGCCCTCTGTGGGTGGAAAATTCATTTTACTACAGCCTCATTGCCGCCCACAGTCAAATCATCACTTTCCAGCCCTGCATTTCTCCCTGCTATGCAAACATGGAGAAACCAATTGATTATGGACGCAGAAAATCACAAGGACTTTTCCAATGTCACTAAACCACATGAAGCGTTTGTTCAAAAGCCAGATTGTTTCCCTGATAGTGAAGAGCCTTCAATAAATCAATGTAAAAATGTAACCGTGGAGTCTTGATTATCATTATTTGTTGAATGGAATATTTGTATTCAGCGTTACGGTAAAATCTCAAATGATAAGATGAGAGATGATTGTGTTGTGTAATTAAACCTGAATTAACTTTTATCTTTCTTGTGTTACCAATGAGATGGGATGAGTGATGAGAAAGTATATTGATAAGTTGAGACGCTTAAGTTGCAACATGAAATACATAAAGGCAGTCGTTCCTGGACAGGGATAAGTAGGTATGTGATTTTATTTCTTTGTTTGTGAAACATGTACTGGTGCTGCAGTTAAGTTAAAAAAAATAGGAATTTTGTTTGCTATTACAAATATGGAATTATCCATGAAATTCCCACTAGAATCCTACTTTCTTTATTTGTTTCCTTCAGTCTCTTCTTTTTCTTGCAGCTCCTTCTCTCTATACT
Source organism: Gouania willdenowi (assembly GCF_900634775.1). NCBI lineage: Eukaryota > Metazoa > Chordata > Actinopteri > Blenniiformes > Gobiesocidae > Gouania > Gouania willdenowi. The sequence goes on from NC_041066.1 coordinate 16,525,719, forward strand.
CTCGTTTTTTCTCTTTGGTCGCTTCCTTCTCTTCTTTCTGCTGTTCTTTCTTCATCCTGCAACCTTTCTTTTGTCCGTCTTTAGGAAGAGCTTCTGGGGTTGGTAGTTCTTTTGGATTTCCATCCCTTGGACAAGTTAAAAAATAGCAATTTTGTTTGCTATTAGAAATATGGAATTCTCCATGGAATTCCCACTAGAATCCTACTTTCTTTCTTTGTTTCCTTCAGTCTCTTCTTTCTCTTGCTGTTCCTTCTCTCTTTGCACTTGTTTCTTTCTCTCTGATGCTTCTTCCTCTGCTTTCTTCATCACGGCCTTCCCTTTGTTTATCTTTAGAATGAGCTTCTAGGGTTGGTAGTTCTTTTGTTCTTTCCAACTCTTGGACTTGGTCATTGTTTTGAAGTTGACTTTTACAGAACTGACTTAAAGTCAAACCGCAGACTTTGTGACCTAAAGAGTTGATGCATAAGAGTCATTTTAAATGATTCTTCAGGCCAATAAACAGCGCTTGACAGTATCAATTCTCCGAGTGGGGCTGCCCTCTTAAAATACCGCCCATGTAAGTTTGGGGACGACAGACCGTCGTTGGCCAGGTCATGTGACCTGGATAATGCCTGGTGAACGCTTCACTTTATGGCAGTCACAAGACCACATGCTCTGACATACTCATGGAGCTAAGGCTTTTGCTACTGTTTTTCACTAAGTGGTGCTTTTTGGTCACTCCATCACTTTATCGCTCCACTGACGCGATGACCAGAGAACAGTGTGTCTGTGTTTGGGTGTGTGTGTGTGTGTGTGTGTGTAGAAGTGGTGACAGAGGAGAGAGGTCTGATAACTTCTTTTCCTTCTTCTCCGGCCGTATGTTTACAGCACTTATCATAGACAGCGCCGCTTTTATGGTTTAAATGATCAACTTATGGAGTTACTAAAGGATGAGAATATAGTGTTTGCTCCGATAAATTGAGGAAGTGTAGTACAGCCCTCTGCTGCAGCCGTCTGCACTGTAGCGGGAGGGAGCAGGAAGGGGCTGCTGCCTCGGCCCTACAGACAGTGAAGGACAGAAGAGTTGTCACTTTAAGTAGCTTAAGAAGTTCAAATTTTTCGATTTTGAGTGACGAGGTCGCGCTTGACCTAGTCGCTCAAATCACGCAAGTCACGTCGCTTGAGGGGGGATGACTTGAGGTCAAGTCATCTACATTGATTTGAATGTAATCTAATTGCTTCAGTCACTTCAGTGTGAACGCACCTTCAGGCATTTCACGCAAGCGACAAATTCCTACTTACATAACACTAACTTTACTTTTCTTTAATAGTGAGTCGATGATCTCTCTTCAACCAACAGGTCAACTACTGTCTGTATACACAATCAAAAGACAAGGGAGGCTGGCCCTGATTTTTGCGATAGTGCTACAGACATGAAAGTTACAGGTCTAGCGCCCCCTAGTGGCCAAAAGTTACACTGTGTTGCTTTAAGTTTCAAGGCTAAAGTCTTTGACATGTTCTCAGTGCTTTTGTGGGTCAGGGCGACTCTTCCTCCTTTAAATTGCAGAATTTCCTCTGAAAGTACGCAGACGCATCCTTTACTGGTGTTCCTCCTGTAGGGCATTCATTGAAGTCTGCATCGCTCCCACACTTGTGAGCTAAAGTTGCTCATTATTGTACTTGTTCTGAGTGTTTCTCTCACCGTCACCTGCTCCTGCTGTTTGAGAGTAATGTGTTTCTCCCATTCAGCATTTTTTCAGCTAAATGACATCAAGACTTTACTTTAGTCTACTAAATCTGTTATAGATTTTGTCGACTAAAATATAAAGCATTAGAGTTTATGTATTTAATGCTTCAATTACCATTTATCAGCCTGATATGAGATATTATTAAGGCTTGTTCCACTTTCCTTATAACAAAGTAGTTTTGATTGGATGCCTTCCAAATAAAAAAAAACCTTAGTTCTGATTGGATTTCATCACATGTGGACATTATTAATTCGTTTTTATTAGTCGACAAAAAATGGAGTTTTTGTTCACATGTATTTTTTTTAAATTAGTCATAGTCTAGTTATTGTCACTTTAAAAAAAAAAATTAAAAAAAAACCCCACAGCCGTTTGTAAACCATGATGAAAATTTTTAGCCAAGAAAATTAACACTATCTTTCCCTAGGGAACGTATATCCTGGAATTGAATTGTGGTTTTATCTTTTTATTTTCCTTGTCCGAAATAGAAAATAAAGAAAGAATTAATTAAATTCAAAATTAACATTAAATAGAGTTTGGGGTTGGGGTCGGTGGCGGAGTGCGCTGGGTTCTCAACTCCTTGGGGCTTTCTCGGGGGTGTATGTGGGGGGGTGGTGGCTGCCTCTCGGCTTGGGTTCTCGGGGCGTCTGGGGAGATGCTCGGTTGTGTGGGGTGGCCTGGGGCTCCTTGGCCCCCACTCTTTCTGCTGGCCTGGTTGCATCTTAGCGCTTGGGTTTGCAGAAGCGGTTCTTGCACAAACATTGGTCATGGATGCACTGGCACGCCTTGGGTTGTGGGATAAACTCGTACTGGGCTTAACCTTAGACACGTTGATCCCAAATACCAGTTTTAGGTATAACCACTCACTCCTTCCCTCTGTTCACGGCCACCGTCATTATACTTAAGCTCCACACTTGTCACCAGACTGGCTGAACTGATTACACAACACAATAAGCACAATATGCACAATTATAAAATCACATCTCACTCTCACTATAAAGCAGTTAACTCTTCCCCACCCTTTCCATTTCCTACCCTGACTCCGTCTTCCCTGTTCCCTTCCCACCCACCTAGATGTAACACTGCCCATTTTCCTACCCTGACTCCCTGATCCCTGTTCCCTTCCCCCTCACCCAGGTCTAACACTGCCCTCTTTTTACATCCTCCCCATAATAAAGCGTTTCTTACCCTTCCTTAGGGAGGGCTGGTGATGGTCACAATTATGCAATAAAATATAGTCATAACAAAGCATGCATTGCTGTCTTTAGTGTTGACCTTTGACAGCATGTGCTGACAAAGTGGAAAAATTAAGAAAAAATAAATAAAAAATAACAATAATGAAAATAAACAATTATTATTATAAATAAATAAATAAATAATGAATATAAAATTATAAACAATTATTAATATAAATAAATAAATAATGAATATAAAAATATAAAAAATTAAAAATAAAATAAAATAAGTAAAAATACATTAAAATAAAATAATAAAATAAATATTAATAATCATAAAAATAAATAAACAAATAATAATGAATATGAAAATATATATATATAAATACATTGAAATAAAAAATAATAATAAAAAATTAAATTCAGTTTGTATTAAAATTTAAAACAAATAAATAAATAAATAATTAATTTTATATTTATCATCATCCCCGTTGAAAAAAAGTTAGTTTGTACACTTTGTTGTGCTCAAATGTCTATGTTTAATTACAGTAGGGTGGAGAGAGAGAGAGAGAGAGAGAGAGAGAGAGAGAGAGAGAGAGAGAGAGAGAGAGAGAGAGAGAGAGAGAGTTTCCTCGCTTCCGGTTTCATCCACTCTGACAAACAGCGCTTTACTACGAGCTCAGAGGAGCAGAACTGCTCATGACAACGCCAAGCTTTCCCAGCAGTCTTTACCCTCACTGGAGCCTCGGAGGAGCTCACTGCAAACTCTCTGAAGTCTTCCTCCCACAAACAGCCTCATGTCCCGGGCTCCAGCTCTTTTTACTTCACGTGAAACGGAGGAGTTTCGGTGAAAAGACGTTGAGAAGAATATCCAGAGGAAACCCAGACTGAATTGGAGAAGAAGTAGTTTCGCTGCACAAAGGGCTGCTGTCCTCCATCCTCACCGGTATCTGCCACCGACAGCAGGGACGGGCTGAGGTGAAACATCTGCTCATATTAACACTACATTTTAACACTAGTGGATCAGCTGGCATAGGTAAAAGTTCTATGGATCAGACAGGCTTAATGAAATAACTATGGTTCTGTGGTGAGCTGAGTCATGATTTACAACTGTGTAACTAACCCTGCAGCTTTCTGCTCATTTCTGTTATTCCATAAAAAGATGATCAATACATGTTTTGTGTTGCTACAAACATTCTGTTCAACAGCTGTTATAAACAGCTGTGCCTAAACTGTAACTACATGATCATTTATTTTATCTTCCTATACTGATCAAATATAATATGCAATATTTGTTGCATATTCTACATTTCAGGTATATACACTTAAAAAAAAAAAAAAAAAATACAAAAAAATGTATGAAAAACCACATCTGAAGAAAAGTCAATCTTACATAACTATATTTGTAAGTGAATCCATAATAAACACATCATCATTAGTTGATCAATTTGTGTACAGGTTAATTAAAGTGTTATAGCAACCTCATGATCTGATTCGCAGTGTAATAAAACCATCTCATAATCAGTTTTGTTTGCCAAGTACAGTTAAAAAAATTTTTACAAGGAATTTAGCTTGGTGGATGGTGCAAAGAACAAAAAATTAAAAACAAAAACAGAAACACTATAATAATAATAGTAAATATGACGGATAAAGGATGGATATATACATATATACAATATCTCAAGGTGTGTTCTAGTATTTAGCTTAAGATTTAAGGACATCTGAGCATTGTGATGGTAGTGAATAATGTGGATTTAAGCTCATGTTGGTAATAAAATTATGTTTTTTTTTTTTTAAAGCATTTACAAATATGTTTTTATTAGCATTACCTCATCCGGTGCATTAAATGTGAAGATCTAAAATGTAATATCACTTTTATTGGTTGTGCGTTAACCACTCTAAACACACAGAAACAAAAAGAAAATCAAATATTGCCAATGTGACGAGGCGCTCGTTCAGCATACAGGTGTATGTCAGCCTCACTATGAGAATCAGCCATCCATCCATCCGCCCGTCCTTTTAACACCTGCCTGTTCCATCCCAGTTCCAAGCATCACCAACAACAGCCTCTCTGCCTTTCTATGGACTGTGTTTGATTTTGTTGTTTACTTGTGTGGGCAGGTGGACAGTTTGACTGTTGGCGGCTCGAGTCCCACGCAGAATCCACTCTCTGAAGATGTTTGCGTGCAGAACCATTGCAGTAGTAGTGATACACCAGTTTGAAAATGTGATCATAGCAGAGATGGTTTACGTCGCTACATGTGCATTTAGCATTTATTTGCAACGAATACTCATTAGAAACAGGTTCGGCTATTGATTTAGCATTTTAATGTTCTCAGTGAACATGTTTTAGGAGGAGACGGGTTACATAAAATTAGGATTTTTTTCCTGAAACCTAACCAATATAACACAAATATTGTGTCTAAAGGGAAGTAATTTATTTTTGATGCTTCATAACAACGTAGAGTTTTGTATTGCAAAGAAAATAATGCTAGGTTTGCATGCAGTGTGAAAGTGTTGACCGAGGCTACACCACAAAAAGTAAACACAACTTTTGCATGAAAGATTAAGAGTGGGCAGCAGAGCTAAAGCAGCCTGTATATTTATTTATCTCCTTCTTTTTTTTTTTTTTTTGACCCAGCACTCCTAAAGCTTTCCAAACCCTTGCGTCATTAATGGAAAACCTCTGCTAATAGTGTCTGATGATTATGCAATGCGGAAAAAAAAAAAGATCGTTCTGGTTAAAGTAACAAAGTGTTCAGTTTGCTTTTTTTTTTTTTGCTCAGTTTTACGTCATTCACTAAAAAGGAAATCCCATGTTTGCCTCGTGGTTCACAGCCTTGTGTCCTCCTAACTTATCTAGAATCAAACAAGGTATTTTCTGGCAGTGGAGCACACGTTGAGAATACTATTTCACCACTGAAGTTAAACTACAGGATAGAAATAGTTGACTTAGGACGGTCGAGGGAGTATTCTTCTTCATCTTTAGGGTAATTGCTTAGAAATGCCATAACGTGATGTAAAACTTCAGTTGCGTGTTTAGTCAAGTCGGATTTTTCCAACATTTCATAACAGAAATATTTAGCTTCCTTGGAACGCTTTTATCATCTCTCACATGCCTTGTTGGCAATAATCAAATAACCTCTTATTATACAGTAGGTAATGTGAAGTGCAAATAATCTGCTGGGTTACACGCTGTAAACCCCAACATTCAAATTAATTAAATAGAATAAGTAGTTTATACTCGGGAATAAGCGGGTATGAAGATGGATGGATGGAAGTAGTTTATACTCAAAGTTATAGAAAAAGTTCTACTAACTTAATAATATCAAGTTGGTGTAACATGTTCTCCCTTTTTTGATTAACTTTAAATAATACATTTCGAGTAACTGGAACTACATTTGTACACTTTAATATGATTAAGTAATTACATGTTAAAAAAATAAACTTCATTCATATAACACTTTAATGTAACTGTTATACAAATGTACAAGTAGCCATTCAACCTTTTAAGTTCTGGAAAATTCTGACTTTTAAGTTAATCAACTCAATTTTTTTGAGTTCTGGTAACGTATTTGGGTTTACAGTGTTATAGGATGTTGTAAAAGTGATCGCAACATTCTAAACCTTTATCGTCTTCATTTTATCTAAAGTATATGGTTTTAAACACAAATCCGAATACGCCCTCAATTTAGAACAAATTGAAATTGGGAAAATACTGAGCATCCACATTGACATTAAAAATAGACGGATGGATTAGAAGCTTTTTGATTATTTTGAAGCCTGGAATGGACAGGAAGATACAATCTTAGCTAATGTTAAGCCATTCCATTCATTTATAATGACGGGAAAAATTCAAAAGGCTCTTAAATCCACTCATTGGGCTTTTTTTTGGGGAGTGGTCGGATCAGTTTCTGTGCGTTGCGTTCTGCCTTGACTTGACGTCCCAGTTCAGTCAATTTGCATCATCTTCATTCACACAGAATAAGGAGCAGAACATTCACATTTTGCTTCATTTTCTTAATACTCATATTTTAAATCTTGTTGCTTGTTTCCTTTCCTTCGTCCCACAATTCTCTCCGCCACCCTTTTTCCTCCCCCTTATCTTTTCTTTTCCCCTTCATCTCTCTCTCCTTTACTTTTCCACGGTACTCCCTCGTTTTCCCTCTGGAAGAATGTTACCTTTCTGTTATGATTTGATATTTTTAGAGCTGAGGTAGTTTCAAACAAACAGCGAGGGGCTAGTGAAGGGTCAGGCAGATTAAGAGATTGTGAGCATTTGATGTGGCTGAACTTTAACCATCACAACAAACAAAATGGACTTTAAACTTTTAATAAGATTTCATCACCCAGATGAAGGATTTTGTTTTTGTAAAAGGCACATATGGGGACACAAATGTATTTATTAATAGAAACTAACAAGGATTTTAAGACTTAATCGACTGCCATGCTTTTTCATAATTATTTTAATTTACACTTAAACAAAAATGTCTTTCCAGAAATTCTGTATCATTATTTTTTGTTGTTGTAAGTAATCTTTTCATTTTAGTTGACAGTCACAATGTTAAACATGATTTTTATTCCATATTTTAGTGGCAAATTCAAATTGGGAAGGATTACGAAGCTGCAACTTTGGACAAAGAAATCTGTGTAGGCCGTTCTCCAGACTTCACTGGAGCATCAAGGGAGATTGTCAGATGTGTACCCAGCACCCAAAAGCTTTTTTCCAGCCACAGGGATGGCAGCATCTGCCCTGAACGCTCTCCGAGTTATGAACAGGTTTGTTTTTAGTTTTTCTTTACATCTGCTCTCCCTCCTTTTGTTTTAAGACTGTTTTCCAGCAAACTATTAGATAAGGAAATGCATACCTCAAACATGTTTGGTTACTAGAGCTTAATGCATCCCAGCAGCTGTTAGACCCGACTGACTAGATTGTAGTTTTTGTGTATGTAACTACTGGAAAGAATTTTTTAATCATGTTTATTACACCTACAGTGGTGAATTAGCTCCTGTTATTATTCTTTTGAAATGAAGGACATCATTGCTATGATGCAACGTGCAGGTCTGTGCACAAAAAGAAAAAAAATCAATTCGGTGATATATCTTGATATTTCACTGCGTGATGATCATATTGAGCCAAAAAAAAATGTCCAAATAGTTTTTGTTTTTTAACGAAATAACAAAAACATGCATAGCTAACGCTAGGCGTAGGTGTCGGTGAACCATGTAAGACCTGGTTAAACGACCTCACTCCTCAATGCATTTTAGCTTGGAAGATGAGTCCACTTTTTTTCATAAAACATACTGGGCACTTTTATAGATGTATGTGGTTACTTTATTTTTTAAAATAATTTAAGAACTTTTGTTGAAGCAAAAGACACTTTTTTTGAAGAATGTAATTTCACAGTTTAATAAACAAACCACATGTTTTTGATGTTGGTACTTCAATTACAGTTAGTTACCATTTTGTATTTTGTACAGGTGAAATTTTTCATTTTTGATATCGCTATATATATATATATATCGTATTGTAGGGTTGGGGTCAATTCTAATAATGATAATAATAATAACTGCATAATTGTTGATTACAATTATGTCGTAATTATAATCGTACTTTTAAAAATCTTTTGCCGTTGTAATCATAATGTAATTGTAATTAAGTTCAGATAATTAACTTTGTAATTGTAATTGTAATAAAAACTGTCAATTACAATTTAAATAAACACAAAACAGGTCTATGGCTTACACATATATAGTGAACAATTATTAAAATACGATTCATATCCATTTTTCCCTCTATCGAGAAGAGTTAGGGGTTAGGGTTGGAATATAATATATATATATATTTTAATATGGACGATACAATTTTACAGAGTAGCAATAGTATGAATGTAACTGATGTTTTGTATAAAGAGTTTATAGCTATGTATGGCTAAATTCTAACTTTTGTCCCTAGTTGGAATTTGACATAAAGATATGATAATAAATGCACTAAAATATAAATGTAAAGATGCTAAAACAACAACATACACAGATGTAAAACCGAATACAGTCAATACAACGCTACATGAAGAAAAATTTGTAAAATTGTAATTGAACTTTAGTAATTGAGAACGTAATTGTAATAAATTTTCAGGGGAAAAATAATAATTATAATTCATTTGTAATTGAAAAAAATGTTGCTTATCGTAATCATGACTGATTTGTGATTGAACATGGTTAATTGAAGACGTAATTGTAATTGACCCCAACCATGTTGTATTGCTTAGTATTGGGATATATATCGTATCGTCATGGCAATGCACACCCCTACACAAAACTTATTTAGATTTTATTGAAAATCCATGATCAGATCCACTTTTCATTTCTTCAGCCATTGGGGAAATAACAATTTCTACTTAAGCCTTGAAATGCATTGATAGAATATCAATCAGCTCTTTTCTTTTCCACCACAGTAACCAGTTTCAAACCCAGCCAGGCCCCTCAAGTACTGCATCTCGATCCAGAGCCAGCCCAGTCGCCCGGCCTGTGCTGCCAGTTCCTGAACGGAGCACCTACTGTCAGCTACTGGGAGGGGGGCCACTGGCCGGAGGTCTTCACAGCCCAACGAGTCCCAAGGTAGCTCAGTCAGAACTGTCTTTAACCCTTTTCATTTACATACAAACTCATAAAAGTGCAATAAAAATGTACTTACATGATTTTTTTTTTTTGTACTTCCATCGCATCAGATCATTTAAACTACATCAGACCGACCATGGATATCACATTTATTATCATTTTCAAAACCTTTTTATGTTTTTATGGACTTTTTATTATGAGAACCTCTAATTTTTCAGCAGCAATAACACTACCGGTAAATATATAATGCAATATTTCAAAAAATGAGGGCCAAAGTGAAACATTTTTGATGAAAATATTACAGCCTTGACCGTGTCATTAGTCGATAGCAGAATTTAATTTAATGCATTATTATTTTTGGCACAAGGATAGTTTTAAAGAAAAAAATACACTTGTACACCTTGTATTTTTTTTTTTAAATAAAATAATAAATCCAGGCCTTCACTGAAATTTCCCTAAAACTTTATACAATGGTCTGTGGTTGGTAGTGAGTCATTACTCCTAAAACATACTGTGTTTTCTCTTTATTTTGAAGGTAGAGGCTTTGATCTATTAGGATTATGATATGTCATGATTACGGTATATAAAAAATGTGTGGTTACAATGGGAGTCAATGTGGCAAATTTGGTCATGAGGTTACTACGTGTCAGTAAGATGCATATCTCCATTTCTATACACTTCCAATACACAGGACTTTGAAATTAAGCAAATAAAAAAAAACAATAGTGGCAAAATTTCATACAACTAGACCGGAATATTGAGAGCTGAACAAATAAAAACACCCAAAATGTCACTTTTGGTCACAAAGATGCTCCAAGGGTTAAATATAGGTTTTTCACTTCTTCTTCTTCTTCTTCTTCTTCTTTAGAAGTTCATCATCAAAATATAACTGACTACATGTTCAGGAGAAGATGCTCCCAATATTCTTCTAATCCCACTTTGTTTTATCGTCTTCTAGACAAGCCCAAGATCTCCGGGTGAAACCTTTGTTTTCCCTCCTTTGTCTCCGCTTTCCCCAATCTCCACCACGTCTCGCCCTTGGCCTCCGTCTCCACGAAGCCCAGAGCTCCTCGGAGTCAATGTCGGTCAGCGCATCCGACGCCTGAGCTCTCCCGGCAGTGAGGACGGGGAGGAAGGTGGCAGGCGGGAGGAAAGGGGAGGAGAAGCAGGAGGAGGAGAGAGGCGAGAGGAGAAAAAACGCCAGGCACAGCTGCTGCAGATTCACAGGGAGCTGCAAAACGTGGAGGTGATGACTCTTCAGTGGCTTATTTTCAGCTTGAAAAAACTTTTGGAGGGGTTGAGCTTTTTAACTGTTTTATTTCATTTTGGAATAAAGTCCATCTTTTCTCTGGTTTTTCTTTTTAGGTCAGGGGGAAAGTGGGCATTTTCGAAGCTCACATATCAGGGATTCGTGCCCAGGTGCTAAACAGTGAACTCCAGCGCAGCCCACGCTCTCCTCGACGAACAACTTGTCAAACGTCTTCTCATCTCAACCAAGGAGGAAACACAGTTCTTGAATGCTCAATGACCCACCCACTGCAGCCCAAAGTTCCCGCTGTTGTCCAAAACGGGAGAGGAAAAGAGGAGGAAACGGTGGACATTAATAGAAAGAGCGAGGCTGAGAGGGACAGCAGTGACACTGAGAGCCACACACTGATCAAACAGAATGACTGCCACTCACTATCAGCAACGCAAACTCAGTGTTTAGAAGGACGGCCTGTCCAGGACTCACCTGGAACAACGGAAAAGGATGCTACGATGGATGGAGGAGAGGAAACCGAAGGAGAAGCAAAGAGAGCAAAAAGGGGAGAAAAAGAGGAAGTGGAAAGCAACCCAACAGTTAAATGTGAATGGACTGCCGTTCCTCCTGCTATTCCTGCCGTCATCGTCACAGAACACGGCGTCACGGAGTCTCCAATCGGTTCACACTTCTGCAATCAACCTCTCAGGAAGCTTTCCTCTTCCTCTACCTCCTCGGCTGGCTTCTCTTCCTCCTGGGAAGAGTCTGAGGAGGATATCTCCAGCGACACAGAGAAAGAAGAACAGCTCCTGAGCCCTGTGGCCCTAAGCTCCCAACAAAGAGCAGTAAGTGCCTCATTAGCATATTTATCACTCACACACAACTAAATCAGTGATTTATTTTACTTTTATGTTCGATCTAATCCAGTGCTTGTGCATGAAAACCTTTACTGATATTTCATAACTTTTGCCATCAGCGTTGCTATTTTGAAATGAACTTTTCTCAAATCCCGCTGGCTCATTAATTTCATATGTTAAGGTTTTCGTTTATTCAGACTTTTTCAGGTTTTTCAGGAAATTTTGTCTCCTGACGTGTTTCGACTGTCAACTGCCAGTCTTCCTCAGAGGTGATATGACTGTTGAAACATGTCAGGAGATCAAATTTCCTGAAAAACCTTGCCTGAATAAACAAAACCTTAACATATATTTAAAAAAAGAAGACAAAATGAACTTACCGGGCTCATTAATTTCAGTTTATTTTTGTTTGCCGTCAAAATCTGTTTCTTAGAAAGTAAGTGCATTGATTATATACTGTATCTAATGTGTTTTTGTTTTGGTTTTTTGACTTTCCTTTCATCGAAATTCAAACTTCAATTGTATTAAGACATATTTTACTAAAAGAAAGTAAAGAGGAAGGTAATAGAAATTAATTTAAACCAAAAAAGCATTAAAAATGATTTTTGTCTATCAGCGCATGCGCAACGTAAAAGATCTTGGATGAAACGATTAAATTAAAGTTTTATGAAAAAAAATAAATTAACGAAAGTTAGCATCATACAGAAACTTGTGCATTTACCAGTGACTGTGAGAAGAGTTAATAATAAAATCAGCAAAGATATTGTACACTAGATTATAGCTTTACATCTAGACATTTATATTTAAATTACATATTTCTCAACAGAAAGATTATTAAGAAGCTGTAATAATTTCAGAATCTGGTGCGTTTATTACATGTTTATAACAATGGCAATTAGACAATAAGGGAAAGATAGATTGTTCCTCCTCCCTTTGTGAGTGTTGGTATTTATTTTTTTATGTTTTCTAATCTTAGTATAGTGAGATGGAAACATTCCTGAGGAAAACTCTGGATGAACCTGAATATCAGCTTCTGGAGTTTAAGCAGAATATATAAAGTCTATATAAAGTCATAAAAAGCATAGTAGAAGCTGTGATGTGTAAACAACAGTCTAAACCGATGAGGGAAACAGGAGTCGTAAAATTGAAGAAATGCATCGAGCACTTGTGTCGCCTCAGGCTAAGTGGGTTGATTTAAGTTACCTCTCATTAGATAGCTTAGCGTGCCAATGAATGTGTCTGCACATGTTTCTGAGTGCTTCAGTGTGAAAATGGTCTCATTCCCAAAAGCCTGAATACACCCACAGTTAGCTCCTGACTTTGAACTATATGTGTGGGTCTGTGTGTGTGTATGTGTGTGCGCGCGCGTGTGTGTGTGTCTGTGCTCAAAAGAGGTGTGAAAAGCAAAGTGAGAGAAAAAAAATGCACACAGTAAGAGAAAAAAATAGGAATGGAGAGAATTTACCGTGTGTGTGTGTGTGTGTGTCTGTACAACTGAAATAACGTGACTGTATCTTCTCTGTGCAAACACTTTCAATGAAATTATTAGTTATTTGCTTTTAAATATACTTTTTTAGCTGATCAAACACCCCTCCTTATATCAATATCCCAGCTCTTTTAAGTGTCCCGCATCTCAAATGATTTGTTAAAAATATTTGGTTAAGAATTTAAATAATGCTTTTTGCATATTTCCGCTCGTTCTTTTTCATTTAAAATAGGCAGCCACTAATGCTTAGCATTTTAAGGTGTTGTGGCATTAATTTCTTCCTATAGCTGGCTCTTTTCAACTATTTTGTATATATATATATATATATATATATATATATATATATATATATATATATATATATATATATTTAATTAACTTCTGCCATCCTGCTTTGCTGCTGTAACACTGTAAATTTCCCCATTGCGAGATGAAAAAAGGATTATCTTATCTTGTAATAATATGAATAATACAAATGTGTGTAATTTCGTGTAGTTTGCTATAGGTGTTTGAAATGTACTTATAAAAGCAGTAGAAACAGCAAAGACATACATGCAGAGACACATAAAGCATGCTTGCCTTGTGTGGGAGGTATGTAGGAGAGTGGCGAGAGATGGAGAAGTGGATGGATACAGAGAGAAAACAGAGCTTGTGAGAGCAACTGGCTGTGACAGACAAGAAAGGACACAACTAGGAGAGATGGAATGTGTGCCAAACAATGACAGCACAAAACTGACTGTGAAACTGAGCAAAGCGCATTAAATGATCGCATGAATATGTGAAAAACAGATGCACGCATACAAGCGCAGGTGTAGGTTTTATCTTAAGTGTCGATTTTGCTTAAAATTCTAACCCCATGCATTTCATTTTTTTTTTTTTTTTGGTTGCCTATTGGTGCTGATATCACCAATAATAATAATTAAAAAAAACCTGTGAAACCTTTTGAATAATTCAAGAAACATTCATTTCTTAGACAAATATCCAACTACAGCATGATACAACTTGTTCTTCTGGAAAAACAGCGACACAATTCCTTTTCTCTAAGCCGCCTATAAAGGTAAAAGCAGGTAAAACTGCGCTTTGTGTACGGGTCAAATTGATACAGTAGCACACCCATTTGCTAACTTGATGACGAGTGTTTCCAGACTAAACTGAGAATTTCCTGTCGTTAAACTGCCTAACCTAGTTTTAAGTGTATGAACTAAATGCTTAACCCACGGTACTTGTTGCCTACAAGACAGGAAACCACCCCATTTTCCAACATCATCCAGGACTCTAACCTAATCCAATAGTAGCCTCCCACATTACATTGAGTAAACATTTTAATTTGCTCTTCCTTAAATTGTGTAATACATATTTTTACTTCACAAAAAACTACGCACATCCAACCCATCGTCTCTCTTTTTAGGAGATTTAGTAACAATAGCCTGGGGATAAAAACAACAGCATCGTAACTGATTTCACGGGTTTATCAGATGACAGAGAGATGATTAATTTGTTTCACATTTTGGGTTTGCATAAATTTCATTCTGAAAGAATTAAAACATCTGGGCCCCGGTTTCTGTCATCTAAAGTACAGCTATGCGCTACACTTTTCTTTCTCAAATTAGCGTTTTGCTCCCTGGACTGTTGCGGGCAATTCCTACAAATCAGGTGTTGCAGCGCGTTGTAAGAAATTACAACAGTGACAATTATTTATAGCAAGAATTTATATAGATTTTCTAGAGCAACATAAACTATAGAAAAGTTAAGTTATTTATTTTATTGTTGAATTTGCAAAAGTGAAAAGTGTTGCACTTTGGAGACGGTCCCTGCCCACTCTGCTCTTGCTTCACAGCTCATTGATATCATTGTCAAAATGATGAAAACAGCTCTGAACGATGTTGTGTTACACCAAGAGATTGTGCTTGTGCCACCATTTGATCAAGATATATCAATGCAAGGAAGTGGAATCTGTGAACATCTTTATAACTTAGTGTAACTCTGGTGCACAACGTGGTACCAAATGGTCCACGGTACTGGTCCGGGGCACGGTGGTTGTCCTTGCGAGATGCTGAATGAGCTCTTACTGAGGACAGCTGCAGGCACCCTTTCCGCCTCTCCCTTCGGGCAGGTTTACCTTACTGAGCCACACCCGTGAATAATGACAGCTTGCAGCTGATGTATGATCGTGCTCCGCCTTTCTTTCAGGGAAGACACACCTTCTGTTCACACCTCAAATAATTGACAATTATAATAGACTCGGCATTTAGGTGCGCTGTGTGTGCTGCCCTGCTCTAAATAGGGGCTCAGGTTACACTTGCTATCTCCTGCAAGTCAGCCTTTATTTAAAATGATTGTTTTCTATTAAAATCTGTAAATATGTAAGTTAACACTACACTTATACTGCTGTAATTGTACAACGTAGCTGCAGTTTTACTAATGTGTGCATATCTGTGCGCATACAACACTTCTGTTGATGGAAAGTTGCACTGCGTGTAACCCTGTAGTTTCAGAAAGTGTAACACGGACATCTCGACTCACATCCTTTTGAAAGTGCATGCACGCACTGACCCGAAATTTAATTGTTCGCATTTCATCCCACTGTAATCCACCAGTGGGTCTGAGCTCAGCTCTAATACTACAAATAACCCACGCTCATTTCTACGTTCACGAATGCGCCTCAAGTGAATTGACATAAAATAAAAGTAGACATGTTGAAGCGTGCACGTGACCACAGATACACACACACACACACACACACACACACACACACACACACACACACACACACACACGCACACACACACACAAACCCAAACTCTGTTTGCACTGCAGTGGAAAATGTTCACTACCGCGGCAGCAAGTATCCTAGCAACTCTGTGACGTCAAAACGAGTTTCCCTCTCACAGCTGTGTGTGTGTGTGTGTGTGTGCGTGCGTGTGTGTCTTAATGGGTGTGTGTTAAACTTCTGTGTGCATGCAGTGCACTCGCTTAGTTGACAGTGAGATGGGGAAACACCAGTAGTCAGTTCTTAAATTGGTGTTTTTGTGTGAGACAGCATACGTGTGCGAGTGTGTGTGTGCGTGTGTGGAAGTAGAAGACATGCCTGCTTGCTGTTAAAACTGCCATTTATTCTGAAAGAGCATTGTGTCAGTGTGTGATCCACTCATTGGGGAAACCCTGCTGTAGACACTATTTAGTAAACACAGAAGAAACCTATTAAAAATACACTTGACCAAATGTTTTATGGGATTGTAAACAGGATTTTTTTTTAAAAAACACTGAAGTTTGTCAGTTTGTTTACTTTAGCTTTAGTTTTAAGAGACAAGCTTAGATCAAAAGTCAGACAAACACCTTTTTGTTCTGTTGTAGCATAAATGTGGAAAGCAGTTCTACTACTGAACTGTACGACTATATCACTATTATTTTTCAACTTTTCTTCCTCTTAGCTACTTAGCCCTTCTCTTCTCGTGTCTTTCTTTCTATGGGCCAATCTCTGCCTTGGTTGCTAAGAGTTCTATCAGACAACCTCCCAGCTTGCTGTAGCCTAAATTACACTCCCTGCACTTTAATTGAGTCTGAGTGCTAGATTGTTGTCGGCCTGTGTGCGATTATGTGTTTTCTCACTCAGTCTAAACGTTGGCCGTCTCAGACGGTAGAAGGAGAGGCTTTTTGTAACAGTGATGGCACTGTGTGGTGAGCATTAAGCTCATTGTTTCCTCTGTGCTGTCGCTTTCAAAAACACTAACATGCGTCAGTTCCCCCTCACATTTACATGACCTCTTGCACAGTTTTAGGGACAGTAATTGTCCAAACCCTTTTCCTTAGTACTCCTTTTCTTTGTTTTCTCTGTGCTTTGCCTGTTGTTTACACAGGGCAAGGTCTTTTTTTTTTTTTCAGCCCATCTGCATTGTTTGTAGTCAGCGGCGGATGTGGAAAATACTGTAGCTGAGACAAGCAGCACCCCCCCCCTTCCACTTCTTGTCTGTAAGAAGTTCCTTTGCTTAGCATTTCCTCTCTCTCTCTCTCTCTCTCTCTCTCTCTCTCTCAGTGGAAACTTTGCTGTTGATCCTGCTCTCCTCTTGTCATCCAGCTCGTCTGGTGATAGAGATAGCAGATGAAATAATAATATGAGACACAGTAAAAAAAGAGAGAAACATAGTTAATAGAAGCATATATACCGTCTGTAGTTTAAACCATGTTTATATTTGATACAGAAAAGGGGACTAATTATTATAGTTAGTTGGTATAGTTTCAAAAACATTCCCATTTGGAGGAATTTGGAGGAAGAAGAGAGACAAAGTTTGCTTAGTGCAAAACAATTTACAATAGGATAAAGGAGAAGCTAAGACACCATTAGCACAAAATGATAAGCAGTGTTTCACAAATGGGGGTATGTGTACCCCTCTCGGTACGCAATGGCACTACAGGAGGTACTTTAGATAAATAAAAGCATTAAAAATATAGTGTTTTAATAATGTGCATTTTTGGTTTAAAATGATCATCGATCCATCTATCTATCTATCTATCTATCTATCTATCTATCTATCTATCTATCTATCCATCCATCCATCCATCCATCCATCTACAGTATCTATGCAAGAAAGGTCTGCATGTGTGTGTTTGTAGAGCGAATTTCTCCTCGACAACTACAATGGCAACAAAAACAATAATAATTAAAAAAAATGCACAAAAAGACAACTGAAAGATAGAAAAATACACATAATGACTCCAAATAACATACATTACAGAAAAATACACCAAACGAAAAAAAATATAAAAATGAGTAAAAAAAAAACAAACACCGTTGTTATGCGCATGTCACGTAGAATTAAACCAGGGAAATTGCACACGCTATTTTACTTTGCACCCGCAAATATACCCCTTTATAACACTACAGAGTACAGAGTATGTACACCTCTTTGTACATCCAACCTTCAAACACATACTCATTTAGCCATAATTGACAACTCTACTTCCGACGGGCACTGTACTAGTAATAATAAACATGACGAAAATGATCTTGATTAGAACACACTGGTCAATTTTGGTCCCACACCAGGAGGGAGATGACATGAAATGATTAAAAACTACAAATAAATCTATTAAGGAGGCACTAAATACTGTTTCATTTCACTTATTTGCAAAGTTAGCTTCTTGAAAATGTCTGTTATCACTCATTCATTCCATCATTATGCTCTATAGTTGTTTTTTTTATCGTACTCAAAGGGACTTGGATTCTGAAATAAGACAACGGGGTACTTGAGCCAAACAAGTTTGAGAACCAGTGATGTAAATGAATGACTTAAGTAAAAGAGCAAAGATAGGAGTCAATACAAGGAGACTTTATTATTCTATAAGTGCTTACAGGAGTTTGAATATGTTATTACTGCAAGTATTACATTGGATTTCCATCGTCCATGTGTCTGCATGGGATAGGCTTCCCTTGTTCCCCTGAATGAGAGAACCTTTTTACACTAATGGCCAACAAAATTTTGATATGAGAAAGAAAAGGAAGTGTGGAATAAAGCTTTTTTTTATTTCCACAATACCCGTGTACCCAATAATACCTTTGCATCTTCAAAATCCAGCACTCATGTACATTAATTTTCTCTGACTAAAACCTTTCGAAACGTAATCGTATGCACTTACTTTAGTCTGTGTGGTTCAAAAGTTCTGACCTGTGATGGTATTTGCATGTCCAGATTGTGTTTTCCCCTCTGTTTTGCCAATCAAATGACCCACGATTGTCAGTCTATGTACAGCGAAAGGCAGAGAAAGAGGAGAATCCAACTCAGAGTTTGGGTGCATCGCAGGACAGCTGGACAGATTACCGTAGTTTAGCCTGGTCCAATTCATCGCTCATTATGTGGTCTGCATGGCTTTGTTCGGTTTGGAGTGTTGTTGTGTCAGTTGGAGCTATCTTTGTCATTACCATCATCCATCTCAGCAGCAGTCAACCTCAGGTACTGTCCCCTGTGCAAACGGTTACACTTTATATCAATTAATGCCATCAATTTGGATTCCCTGCTCTTCTAATGCATTATTAATCCTCTTCATGGAGATATTTGACAGGGGATCTGCTTGAATTTCAATGATGTTGCACAAAAGCGATAGATATTTAGCTTGATCTCTTTTAACAGCTCTTAAATATAATTTTTTTTGCTATTACTCACACTTTCTCCATGTTTTTCTATTTTCCCACTTTCTTGCCCTTCTCAGCTCACACCACAGCTGTCAGTGGGCAGTGTGGTATAATGAGTGTGTACCCTGGCTGCTCACCAAGCTGTAGCCTAATTCTCTTGCTCTCTTGCTAAACGCTAAAGTACAGTAAAATAGGAATTATCTCTCAGCTCAACATCTCGGTGGTCTTTCTCATAATATACGGAATATTGTATAATGTCACTGTGTCTCCCCGAAGTCAATGATATGATAATCATATCCATCATCTGACAGTTGATCGTAGCTGTTTACTCATAATCATTTGTAATATCATAGCTGATTGCTTCTGTTGGCTGGTTTTTCAATTCCTCATGCCTCGAAATATAGCATGAATACTGTTTAAAAAAAGCCTTTTATTTCCTTTAAAAGTGCAAACATATCATATTGCTCTTATTTTAGCCTTTTAAATACTACGGAAGATATGAAGAGGTAAGAGTTGTACCTGTAGAGCACCAGTCCACTCTGTGCCCGCTAAACAATAATAATCCGTAATGTAATGTATTTTATTTTATTTTATTTTATTTTATTTTATTTTATTTTATTTTATTTTATTTTATTTCAATTCAATTCAATTCAATTCAATTCAGTTTAATTTAATTTAATTTAATTTAATTTATTTGAATTTAATTTAATTTTGATTTATTCATCAAATCAAAATAAACAAAACAAAACTTTTGTTTTAAAAACTAAAACCCTCCAAACGCAGAGCGTCTACCTGCTGATCATGAGGCTCACTTCAGCTGACCAAACTTTTTGTTAGTTTCCACCATGTGATCGACACATTTGTTACTAGTGGTCGGTTTGGTGGAGGGGGGTTATTTTTTTTTCCATCAAGCTTCCACTGAAGCAAAGAAAATCCCCTCATGTGACTCTTCACTGCTTCGCACAGGGAAAGGTGTATCTTCAAATGCGCGCGTGCATGTGTGTGTGTGTGCATGTGTGTGCATGTGTGCGTGCATGTGTGTGTGCGTGCATGTGTGCATGTGTGTGTGTGTGTGTGTGTGTGTGTGTGTGCGTGCGTGCATGTGAGTGTGTTTGCATGTAACCATAGATAGTCATGCAATCTTCTGATGAATTTTCATCAGGTCCAGATTATGTGACATGGGCTATACGTCTCCTTCTATGGTGCTCTTTGTTCTTATCTTCCACGTTCTCTCTTTTCATCTCCTTCTTCTTCTTCTACACTTATTTGTTGACATAATATTATGTCTCCAAGTGTCCACGGAACAAAGGAAATCTTTAGTGTATGAGACATTTTAACCCTTAGTGCACCTATTCACGGACAGCTGTGGCCTCCTAATAAGATGTGGATTTTCCATTTTGTATCCACTGGCAACGGGTGAAACCAGGTTTTGTTTAAACCCATGGAACAAGAAGTGGAAGTTTTCCATCTGATGTAATGCAGCAGGAATAAAAAGCATTGGAGGCTTTAACATGTTACCACGGTGACGTCTTGCAACAGTGAGATGCATGCGGTGATAGCTTTTTTACGCTTCAAATATCCTATGTTAGGTTATTTTGAGGCTTAATGCAAATTGCTAAACTTTAGGTTTGTTTGTCTTGGCTATGCCGTAAACTCAAATATGTGTCTTTGACAAATGTCTATCGCAAACAAAGAAGCCACTGAAGTGAAATGATGGAGAGAGAAGAAGAAAACATGTTTTCACTGACGCAAACAGTGAGCAGGGAGAGCTTTTAGATAAGTGACGTGGTTCTCCTGCCTGCCTGTGTGTGTGTGTGTGTGTGTGTGTGTTAAAGACCTTGGCCAGGGAAACCCTTACCCTTCCCTCCCCCAGCTAAGGGCTCCAGAGTTCACTTACATGTTATAAAACAACCCAAAAAAGAAAGTGTGAGTGCTTTGGGAGCTCCTGTTGGCCTCAGGGAGACCCCACCATGTATTTGTGTGTGTAAATGTGTGTATGTTAATGTTCCGTGTGTGTGTTTGCGTGCATGCGTGTGAAAGAGCTGAACGTTACATCTATAAAACCCAATTTATCCCCAAACCCAGGGAACTGGCGGCTCAGGGGCCACAACAAGTAAATGTACAAAATGACAGAAAAATACAAAACAAGAACAAGAATACTTAAAAAAAACAAAGAATTACAAAATTTCAGGAAAATACAGTTATTGTTTATTGTTCTTATTTGTTTTATTGTTTTTTAATTGGTTTGAACTCTACTTATTATTTTAATCTGTTTTAGTTCTATTTATTATTTTAAACCATTTTATTCTTATTTGTTGTTTTTAATGTGTTTTTATGTCTATTTATTGTTTTAGTGGTGGAGCTCATTTGTATTGTTTTGGCTTTATTGTTTTTATGATCTCATGTGCAGCACTTTGGGAACACTATGTTGTTTAAATGTGCTATATAAATAAAGTGGATTAGATTGGAAAACGACTACAAAAATGAACAATACACTAAATGACTCAGAAAAATATACAAAATTACAGAAAATGACAACAAAAGTATCCAAAAAGACGAGAAAAACACAAAAAAATGACTCAGCAAACCCGCATTACTAACAAACAAGCCAAATTGCAGCACAAATACACAATATGACTCCAAAAAACATGTATTTTTCACGAAAAATACACAAAAGGACAACAGAAATGCACAAAATGCCTTACAACGAGCAAATACAACAAACATACATAGAATGACAGAAAAAATTAGTATAAAAACGCTTTGTTTTTTCCTGTATTAATGCTCAGGTGGCTCATTATTCTAAATGCTGACATGAATGTTGATCATGTGACCTTCCTTTCAAACAAGCACATTTTTGTGGCCCCACTGTGATAATAGCTGCCTACCTCTGCACTAACCCAATGGCTCTCAAACTTTATTAGCTCAAGTTCCTCCTTTGTCCGACTACAACATTTTCCTTATAGAAAACTACTTAAAAACAACTATAGAACATAATAATGGAATGAACGAGTGATAACACACGTTTTAAAGAATCTCATTTTGTAAATAAGTGGAAAAAAACATTATTGTGATGTGGTTCCCAACCTTTTTGGATCGTGACCCCATTTTGATATCAAGAATTTCTGGCGACCCCAAAAATATTTTTTTCTAGAATTAGTTTTTGACCATGTTTGAGCTCAGATACATTTTTTTTAACTGTATTTCAGTTGAACTAGCTTTATATTTCCCAACGCAAAAGTATAGAAAAACTGTTGTCTAAGATTGTGTTGTTTGCATTTAAAAAAATAAATAAATAAAATTTCAAAAATCTATTTTAATTTTTCAGAAATTTCAGGCGACCCCACATGGGGTCCTGACCCTAAGGTTGAAAAACACTGATTTAGTGGCTCCTAATTTTTTATGATTTGGACTGACACTTTATTTGTTAATTTTACACTCTCTCTTTCTCTCTCATGTACCCCCTGCAGTACCATTGCGTACCCCTAGGGGTACATGTAGCCCTATTTGAGAAACACTGCCCTAACCTATTGTGTAATGGTTTCAATTTGAATTCTAGCAGCATGACTTAAAAAGCCTATTTAGAATATATAACGTATAACCACTGCCTGTGTTTTGTAGCACAAGTCTTGGAAGAAGATTAAAAACATGGTCCACTCGTGGTCGCCGTTTGTCATGTCCTTTAAGAAAAAATATCCATGGATCCAACTGGCTGGACACGCAGGTAGGAGACATACAGTCATGGATTGGTCTCATGATGCTTCCTGTGACTGCATCACAGTAAACTGTATCAAAGTAAAAGTGTGTCTTATGCTGTCTTTTGTTAAGGGGATGTATTTGTCATCCCATTTAAACATCTTTCTTTACAACAGCTATGTAATTAAAATGAGACTTTATTTCGTTTTAACAGGAAGTTTCAAGGCAGGTGCTAATGGACGCATATTAAAAGTAAGACCCTCTTCACCATTTTTCTCTATTTTTATTCTAAGTGAAAAGTAAAACATTTTCTACGGTTTCGTCGTCTCAGAAACACTGTGACTGTGAGCAACGCTGTTTGTCCCTCCTGATGAAAGACATCCTTCGTCCGTATGTCCCCGGTTACCATGGAGACATCGAAAAGGACGGCCAGAGGTACAACCAGATGGAGGATCTGCTGGCTGAGTTTGACTTCCCATGCGTGATGGACTGTAAGATGGGTGTAAGGTGAGAAAACATCACATTTGTTTGATTTGTTCTGTTACTGCTAAAAAGAAAGAAAAAAAGGAAAGAAAATAAATGATATAATAGAAACAAACATGACGCTAAATGCTCAATTCTCCTTAAACATTGTCAAGTGTATTTGAATAGATGTAAGTTTTAAATAGTGAAAACATGCAAATTCCACACAGAAATGTCCTTAACTCCACTCTGGGAATCAAACTCAGAGCCAAGACAAATAAACATAAAACATAAAATCTTCCATTTTGAATAAAAGGAAGAAAATGAAGAATAATAATAACAAAATCTGCCCCATTTCAACAAAATATTGATTAAAAATTCAAACATTCAAAGTACGAAATCAAAGTACAGCAAACAAGCTGCACGCCCAAATATAGGCTTACATCCTGCTACTATGATTAATTAAAATAAATTCATGAAATAAAATTAATAACTAATAATAATAATAATATATTTTTGCCACATTGGAGAAATCCAATCAGTACTCATGTGATCATGTGATGTTGCCAATTGATCACATCAAATCTGTCTGTGTGAATTTACAAACATTATTACCATCCAATATCAGGTTGATAAATGGTAATTGAATCATTAAAAATGTTCTAAATGTCATTTTAGTTGATTAAAACTAAATTATAACTGAAATAGTCGTGAGGAGTACCGGTCCATTTTTAGTAAAACTAAGAAGTTAGGTCAAAAGACTATAACTAAAGCTAAATCAAATGTTTATTAAATCAAATTAACACTGATTTTTACAAACATTGTGTTTTCTAAAACTGGATTGTATTTTAAATAGTCCTGATGACTACATTTTGACTAAAACTAAGTTGAATTTTAGTCAAATGACCAGAGGTGTAAAGAGTACTGATATATCCTACTCAAGTACAAGTAAGTCATACATAAAATAATCAAGTACAAGTAAAAAGTAGCTCAATTAAACATTACTCAAACTAAAAGTTAATAGTTACTTTCACCCCCCACGTTTATTTTTGGTAATAAATCTTACTACAGTTCCCTTCCATACAGTAAACATCTCATCTATGAACTTAAAAAGGAAGAGACAAAATCTTCCACAGTTGGAATGTCATCTAATTTATTTTTCCCAAAGGCATCTGTATAAAATTTTAATTTTGTCAAAATGTGCAATTCTTTTTAAAATAAAATAACACCAATTAATTCAAAAGTACAGCTACATTTATGAACTCTAAAACTGAGAAAATAACCAGCATTCAATGCTGTTTTGGTTTAATCTGATTGGTCGGCTATGATGCGATGCATTTAAATGTTGTCTGGTCATTTCATTTTTTGTAGTTTCACAATATCCTTTGATCATTTTAAAACAAAAAATAATCATTTACTCAGTAACGGTTGCGTGTAGAAATGTAACAAACTACTTTACTTCTTTTAAAATGTACAAGTAAAATGACTGATTAAGAAAGTACCCATAAAAGCAACTAAATTACAGTAACGTGACTACTTGTAATCCATTACTTTCACCTCTGCAAATTACTAATAACTAAAACTAAATCAAAATTTTCTGTCAAAATGATGAAGCTACGAACACCAAACTTTTGACGTTATTGTTTCGTTGTCTGACCCTTTTCTTCTTTTCCTCACTTTCCAGGACATACCTCGAGGAGGAGCTGACCAAGGCTCGTAAGAAGCCCACTCCCCGACCTGATATGTACCAGAAAATGATCGAGGTGGAACCAGACGCGCCAACGCCCGAGGAAAACGAGCAGAAGGCGGTGACCAAGCCTCGGTACATGCAGTGGAGAGAGACCATAAGCTCAACAGCCACCTTGGGTTTTAGGATAGAAGGAGTCAAGGTAAGACTCACACACACACACACCCACGGAGTGTGCTTGTGTGTGTTTCCTTCCCTCCTTTCTTTACCCATTTTGTTTGTCTCTGTGTTACGTGGTGTGTGTGTGTGTGTGTGTGTGCCTCCTTCAGGGGTTATGATTTAACTTCCTGTTTGGTGAGAAACTTCTTCTCAAGTATACGACACGTGCACGAGAACCTTTGTCATACATGAGTCCTGTCTGTAGCAGCTGTATTATCCATGGCATCTGGCACTGACGCACACACAACGCACACACACGCACACACAAATCTCCTTGTCACTTTGAGGGTCGTAGCTTTATAAGGATATTTTGCAGCCTCCTTCTGGTCTGTTGCCATGACACCAAGGGTTATCCCCAGCACAACAGTGTGCGAATGTGTGCGTGTGTGTCTGTTTTGCACATGTGAATACTGTGTGCAGCATGTCTATGTACGTGTGCGTGTGTGTGTGCATGTAGTAATCAGGTAAAGTGTATATTTGTGTGTCAAGTGTGAGACCAACAGAAAAAAAATCCTCTCCCGTATTTTGAACGAAAAAGGGAGAAATAGTCTTGCCTGTAAATAGCTCCTTGTTGCTGGGCATCCCACAGAGTAAGAACAGCTCCTTTTATTCCACTGTGAACAACCAGCTGACTGAACGCTTTTCTTTCGCTCTTCTATCACAACATTAATCAAATCCTCTTGAAAGGCAGTCAAATCTGCTTTTCAAATCTGAAAAATTGACATTTTTAGTCAATTTTCTTCAGGATGTTTTGTTAAAAGCAATCGTCTTATTTGGATTTGCGGTGAGAAAAGTTAAATCTGAACTAATGCTCTGCTGCTTTTGGGCAGGAGTTCAACTTCTGACAAAAGACATGAACAGACGTCTTGGTAATCTACATCAGGAGTGTCAAACTCACTTTACTTCAGGGGCCAAATACAGAGCAGTTTGATCTCAAGTGGGAAAACAAGTCATTTCACTATTACTGTGCCCTAGTTTGCACTTCTACGTATATATAAATATAAAATATGTAAGAAACCGACAATATCCAAGCAATAAGTGACATATGTCAACAAGGTTTCACTTTATATTTCCTTGATTTTGAGACAGATTTTTATTTATTTATGGAAAATGTTACATAATAATTTAATTTAAAAAATTTGTACGAATTCCGAATTTTTCCTCAACATTTTAACTTATTTAACAAATGACTGCAATCATGCTTT
The DNA here is from genome assembly GCF_900634775.1 of Gouania willdenowi. Classification (NCBI taxonomy): domain Eukaryota; kingdom Metazoa; phylum Chordata; class Actinopteri; order Blenniiformes; family Gobiesocidae; genus Gouania; species Gouania willdenowi. The sequence goes on from NC_041066.1 coordinate 16,552,212, forward strand.
ATAAGCACTGGGAAAACTATGAGCCCCTGCAAATATTGTTGAGTTTCCATGTTTTCTCTGTCGTTTTTATTTTCTCCTGCGGGCCGAATTGGATGCACCAAAAGACTGGATTTAGCCCCCGGGCCTCGAGTTTGACAGATGTGATCGAGATTATTAACTGTGTTGTTTCTACTTGTTCTTCTTTGAAATATAACACAGAGTAACTCTTCTCCAATTGGAATCGCCTAAAGAAACATGTTGATTCAAACATATATTGCATCCTGCGTGGGATCTACTGTATTTGATCATTATTGCTTGTATTTGGCCTGTGATCCTCATCATATACTTCTACAAAGTTTGTTTCTTTAAGTATAGGGCTGTATGACAAACATTTATGTGAAAATAGTCCAGCTGTCATGAAAACATGTTAAATGCAGAGGTGTAGAGTACTGATATATCCTACTCAAGTAGAAGTACTGTTACTTGATTGAAATTGTACAAGTACAAGTAAGTCATACATAACATACTCAAGTACAAATCAAAAGTAGCTCAATTAAATAGTACTCAAACTAAAAGTTACTAGTTACTTTCACCGCTTACGTTTATTTTTGGTAAAAAATCTTGCCACGGTTCCCTTGCACACAGTAAACATCTCATGTATAAACTTAAAAAGGAAGAGACCAAATCTACCACAATTAATTGGAACTTAATTTATTTTCCACAAAGTCATCTGTATAAAGTAAAAGGTTTGCTAAATGTATAATTTTGTTTAAAAATAAAATAACACCAATGAATTAAAACAGAAATAAGTAACTTTTACACTTTAATGAATCCTTCTCGTAGTCCCTGTGAGGGTAATACAAGTGTTTATGGGGTGATTGGGGGGTCTTTCATCTCCCCCTGCTGTCTTTGGCCAGAAAACCGCACTTACAACTTTCCCTGTCTCTAACCCGGTGGCAAGACGTACTGCTTTAAGGTAGCCTAATACAAACTAATGCTAGATTATGACCAGCCCCGTGGCTGCACACGGTTGTCTACAAATTCACTTTTGTCAAACTTATATCATGGCGGAGCCAGCAAAAAAAGGCAGAGAAGACCTTTGTCTGAGTAACGGAGCAACTCCATGCAGTGACAGCTCTCAGCAGCACGCGACGACGACAGTGTGTGTGATTGCGCAACAGGCATGCATACACACTTGCAACCCAGTGCTCCATTGGGCAACACACACACAAATATCCATCTATCTACCTATCTATCTATCTATCTATCTATCTATCTATCTATCTATCTATCTATCTATCTATCTATCTATCTATCTATCTATCTATCTATCTATCTATCCATCCATCCATCCATCCATCCATCCATCCATCCATCCATCTATCCATCCATCCAACCATCCATTTTCAGAGCCGCTTTGTCAGCACACAAACACATCACACACATTTCCACACTCCCTTCTGTATTACTCCCACATCATTCATTTATTTTGTCTCTCTTCCTCATACTGTTCACATGTTCACATGGCATTATATGTGTGAAAGCATCTTTAGTGTCACTGTTTTATTAGGATTTTTCAGTGATTGGTTGCTACCGTCTTGGGAGAGCAAAGGTGCGCATGTAGCTGTGGGGTGGGGCAGGCGGCGTGGGGTGTGGAGTGTTTACGACAGTGACATAACCAATAAGGGACCTTTAGGGGGAGCGACAAGCGCAAGTTACTTACTTCAAGAAAATAAATTCTTAGCTTCTAAGTATAGCTACATTTATGAACTCTAAAACTGAGAAAATAACCAGCATTCAATGCTGTTTTGGTGCCGTGCATTATGTTTAATCTGATTGGTCGGCTATGATGTGATGCATTTGATTGTTGTCTGGTAATTTCATGTTTTTGTAGTTTCACAATGTCCGTTGATCATTTTAAAACAAAAAATAATCATTTACTCAGTAACGGTTGGGTGTGGAAATGTAACGAAATGTACTTAAGCACAAGTAAAATGACTGATTTAGAAATATACTCAAAAAAAGTACAAGTACTGATAAAAGCAACTCAATTACAGTAACGTGAGTACTCGTAATCTGTTACTTTCACCTCTAGTTAAATGTGAGACGAGGACTCTTTCGGTCACTGATGGAATGACAAAGACCCTTCCTATGACTCCAAACCCGATGCTTTATAAATATCTTTCCTTCCTTTCTGTCTTTCCTGGATTCATTGTTGGTTTTTCCTTTCCTGCCAATGTCCTCCTTCCTCCTTCTCTTCTCTGTCTGCTTTATGATGACTTTATGAGGGCTTGCAGTTTATGAGGAAGGAAAGAAATACACACCAACAGAAAATGTAATTCCAGTCCTCCTACTACTTTAACTAGTTCACTGAGAAACTGCAAAGTATACAAACAGCCAACATCTCGTTTCATTATGTAAAACACAATAATGTCTACCCTCTTCTTTATTCCTTGATAGAAGGAGGATGGGACGGTGAACAGAGATTTTAAAAAGACAAAGACGAGAGAACAACTCACTGCTGCTTTTGAAGACTTTGTAAAAGGAAACAAGGACGTGCTGGTGAGTTTTTATTTATACTTTCTCTCTGTGTTTACCTCAACCTTTGAATAAATAACATCCTAGAAACAAAGTCCTTTTGTATAAACTGGTGGCAAACACTTTATAGCACAAAGCACCTAGGTTACATTGCTTTGCAGGCGTTTCGTGGAGATGTTTCCTAAATCTCACTGTATCTAGTTTTGTGACCTCACAGCTAACAGAACCCACTTCTGTAAATAATGGAGCAAGCAGTTACTTCAGAGAAGTGTATTTTTCTTCATGTATGTGTGCTTGTGTTTGTGTGTGTCTCCCAGAGATGTTATCTGGAAAGGCTGAAAGAAATCAAAGACACCCTGGAAATCTCTACATTTTTCAAGACTCACGAGGTGATGACACTTGACCCTGATACATGAAAAGATACGGTTCAGATTGGATTCAGTACTACATATTAAAAGTAGTATTGATAGGGATATGGCCATGCATTTTGTAATATGTTTCACAAACCATACATATTACGATGTAATAAGGCATGTCAGGAATTACTCTACATACTTCTTAAAAAGTAAATTAGTGTTTCCCAAGCCAATGTCTGTTTTTATTCCCATTAATCCAACTTGTTTTAAAGAACATTTTAAAAACCATCTCACACAAAGACTATGGCTGTTTTAAAAATCCATACTATACACTACATATTCAATGAGTATATACTGTCTACTATATAGTATAAGTATGATTATTATGGTGACTGTTCCCACTGAAATATACTTCCAAGTTTCCCAAGATACATTTTGAACCTCCAGTGACAAAAACCTGAGGCACACTTAAGGCTCAAATATACTCGGGATGACCCGGCGCACAACGGACTAAGCACATACTGCCCGCACTCCTCAGAGCTGACATACTTGGACGCATTGCTTCATGTCCCATGATTCTTAGCACTTCTAAGTAGTCTTTGTACTCCTGGCACATGTGTTAAAGGTGTCTCTGCTGCCGTAGCTCGTCTGCCAGTCTCTCCTCTAAGCTTGTGTTCATCTCTCCTGCTCTGTTTCACCAGGAGGGTGAAATATAGGACAGTGTTACATTTAATGCAGGACGATACAATGCTGAGCAGTGTTTATTGTGAAACCATGTACGCGGAGGAGTCAGTTTGTAAAATCTGAGTTTTGCATTTAATTGACCTGGAGGACTCCTCCGGACTCCGTTGTGCGTGTGTCTCCCCGAGTATGTTTGAGCCTTGAGGCTAAATATCTCTGTTGAATTTCCACCTTTGAAAGTTGGGTGGGATCTGATGCGTGATTACGCATTGTTTTGTTTTCGGGATGCATGTTTATTTAATTTTTATTAATTTTAAGGTTTCTTCTTGCGTCTAGTGCCTACTTTTCTTCTTAGCGCCCGCCACGTTGAAAACAAAGTGAGCGAATGTTGCGCAATACACAACACAATCATATCCGGGAGATGTCCGTAAAATTTCAGCAAAATCTCAGGCTTCGGTTATCCCGTGCGAATGCGCCACATAAAAAGCAGACGTTGGGGGGTGATTTATTTATTACATGTGGTCCGCAGATAATACTTATCCCGTGCGAATGGGGCTTTAGTATGAGTAGTAGCCTACATTAGTGTGCACCAAGACTGAACATAATCAACTTCCTGTTGCTAAACTCTTAAAGTGAAGGAATACTGTTACTGCTTCCTGTTTGCTGATTCCTTCCATTGTCTCCCTGTGTGTCCAAGCAGGTGATTGGCAGCTCCCTGTTATTTGTTCACGACAGTAAGGGAAGAGCCAAGGTCTGGATGATCGATTTTGGTAAAACCACAGCCCTTCCCGATGGAGAAGAACTGGACCACCGAGCATTGTGGGTAGAGGGAAACAGAGAGGACGGCTACCTTTATGGACTTGATAGTTTAGTGGACATCATTACCTGCATGCTGAACGCTGAGACTTGAAGTCTGAGTGAACATTGGGATTGACAGCCTAATTCATTCTTGATTCTTCTTGGAAATTCTTTGATCTTCAGGAAGGACACTTGTGGTGGAAAACCACAATATACAAAAGCCCCGCACAACTCTATCCATTCACATCCTGTTTATAGATCAGTTTTTTTTTTAGCCATTCACAAGCATCTTCTCAACACTTTAAGAGTGCGAGTGGAAAAAGTGGAACTCAAACTGTTAACAACAACAACTCAGTTCCCCATAAATGAGCCTCATAAACCAGCAGGTTCAAAAGGGTTAATGTTATTATGAGTCACATCTGTGTTTTTACTGCCAACATGTCCGCAGTGACTTTAGAATGTCTAAAAATACAATTTTAGAAATGTTTATTTTAAAGGCTAAATTAAACATTCTTTAACACTTAAAGTATGTGAGGAATGTTAGACATAAGGGCTTTTTAAAGCAAAAAATACATACATTCATTTAGAAACTGGGCTCCAGTTCTGGTCAGCCACAGATGGCAGTTTGTTTCACAGTCTTGCAATTCGAGATATTCTGGTATTTTTGTCTGATTGTTTCATCACATATATATCAATGACTACATTTATCAAATCATTGGAGGTACAACAAATCCAAAACACATCTACATTATTCACTTCATTAGTATCCCTGCCAATAAATCCTACGACAGATGACGTCATTGTTAGCTTATTTATCAGTATAACTGTTTAAAATTCACTGCCAACACAGTTTATTTTATTTTATTTTTTTGTCTTATTCAAGTTCCTGCTGTTGTAGCTGCAATTTGAAGTTTCCAAGTATTCTACTGTCCAAATGTGTCAAGCTGTTATAATATAATTGAATATAATTTGAAGCAAGATCCCTTTCACACAATATTATGAAATAAGATTATACATCACTGTACACTTTTAAATCAATACAGTGTACAGTGATGTGATCATCCATTCTGTCACTGTGTGTAAGGCTTAGCAGATGATTTGTGGTTAGATGCAAACCAGTGTTTTGGCCTTGTCTCCCATTCTTTCGTTCTTTGTTTTTCTTCTTTTGTTTTTTTCCATTTTTTTTTATTTTTTCACAATTTTTTCTTTTCACCCATCTTTTTCTTTTTCTTCCATTTTCCCCCCACATTTTGTTCTCTTTTCACCCTTTTTTTTTTTTTTCTATTTTTTGCTTTTTCTCATGCCTTTTTTTTTTTTTTTGTTTTAACTACGTCTCCATTTTAACACTGCTGCTAAATTCCCCTTTATCAACACATTAGATTCATACACCAGTGGCCGTCGCATGTCTTGGCTCGTCAAATTGCAGTTACATACATCGCCATTGAGAGATTTAAAATGGAAACGATGTAGCAAAGACAACTGTGCGTAGATTATTGGTTGGGTTTGCTTCACTACAGTCTGGCAATGGCTTTAAGTTGATCCATCTAATACATCTCCATGCCTGCTGTCACACAGTGCATTTATCCACCTGTACCATTTTTTTTTTTTTTTTGCAGCCATCATAATTTTTGTAATATTTCTGTAACCAAACACTCAAACTTTTTACTCTCTCTTTCTTCTGGAATTAGTCCCGAATGTACAGCAATATCTGCTTGGTTTGTTGTCGTTTACTGTATTAGCTGTGTTTTAAAGCTATTTCAGTCAAATCCTATTTAACACTTACATCCATGAACAATTCTATTTACTACCTAGTGCCTTTATCTTACAAACTGAAAAAAAAAACAACCATGTTCTTAATCTGTAATGTTCTCCATGGATTTCTTTACTGTTTCTTTTATTGGTGCATGTTTATTAGCATCCTAACTAGTTTGCTTTTAGTTTTATTTAAAGCAAGGTATTCTATTGTTTTAGTTCACTGGATACTGTGACATTTAAAGTTTTTAGACTGTTAAGTTGCTAGGGTTATTTAAGCATGTGTTCATTCTAGAGTGGATTCTCATACTGTAGAATAGGATTATGACATTTTGGTTTTGGACAGTTCATAATCAAATATTCAGGGAAGATATGGACAATATTTGGAAAAGGAAAAGTTCAGTTCACTGGGGAAAAACTCTTAAAAAAAAGTCTTAATGCAACATGTTTCTGATGAATAGTATGAGTTAAAAAGACTGCATGTGTTTATTTAGCCGAGTATTTAAGATGTAATGATAAATAACAGGTGGGCAAAGACACTGATCAGCTTTTTCAACAGTGCCTTCTTAAATAACTAACGTGTAAAAAATGTATCAGGTGTCTGTGGCCCTAAATGCACACTGATGCTATTGAAAGCAGTTAGTGTTGAAGTCTTGCCAGCTTGTGTATTTATTTGGATTGTTCTGTTTAAAATGTATATTTCTGAAGCAATTGTGTCTCTGCCTGATTTATCATCTATCTATTGAGTGACTTTTGGAGTTTTCATACATTTATTATCTAAAGAGGCAAAGATAGGGAGATGAAAATGCCTGTTTTTTTTTACTCACAAGGACACACACTTTTGTCCTTACTTGATAAATCCCACACATGCCCCAAATTTGCACCCCACACCTTTGCTATCTTTGCATGCTTAAGCAATGATCTTTTTCCATTCAAATTACAGCTGTCCACAAAAGCAGAAGCTACATCCGGAAATACAGAATTAGGATGACTATGGCTTGAGAACAAAAAGAAGAGAAACTATTGAACTATTTTTTTTTTTATATTAGGGTCAATGACAATGACATTTCATAAAATAGGCATATTTGGAACAAGTTTGCACAAATTTGAAATTATATACAAAACTACAAAACACAGGAAATAATGCCAAATAGCAACCTAATTATTTTCTACTTAACCTAAATATTAGCACGGTAGTCATAGTAAGGAGTGCTGTTTATTAATGGTGTAGTTCTATATTTTTGTTGAAATGAATTCTGAGAAAATAAGATGAATATATTACTATATTTAAAAAAAAAAAAGTTTATGACCTGCTTGGATATTAAAGGCAGCTCACTGGCGCACCCTGCTGTTGATCTTGTGGCAGTACAGTTTGTTTCCTCCAGTCCTCACACGTCATAAACCCAAGAAAAAGTATTGATTAAAAGATGATTATCGTGTAAATTCATAACTAGCACTATTTGAAGTGCTAAGCTGCACTAGGGCTGTTTATTATATAATAAAATGGCTCCTAATGTTGACAGAGGACCTTGTTCACGTAAAAAAAAAAAAATAATAAGTATTCCATGTAACACAGCTTCAGTGCAGTGCAGTATTGATCACACATAGTTGATGTGATTTCACATAATTGATTTCACACTGAGTGCGTCACGTTTTGGTGGAATATGTTGTTTCCCAAGTGAGTGCTGCGATTTTAAAAACCACAGGTAACCACGTAGACATCAACGGTAATGAAAATATTGCATGTATTTTATTTTTTATTTTTTTAAAGGTTTAATTTAAAAAGCTTCGCAATATCGTTTACTTTTTTTGGACAAAATTTCAATCAGGCACTCTCACAGAGTACTAAAGCCAGCCATGGGTCGAGCTTTGTTTTTCTTTTGCGATCAACCAATCAGAAGGTGCGTCCGAGGCCAACTCCTGTCAACAGACGCTATGCACCAATAGAAAAGAAGCAGGGGCGGGACTATTAAAAATTATCCAGCGTTGTACATAAACAAAGTTCAACAAACAGTCATATGAACGTTTAACTCGCTTAATACAGGACAGGGATTTAAAACAGTGTAATACAGTTTTGGATTAGCATACTTTGGCTAATTATAGCTAATAATAATAAACCTAGGAGGAGGGACTGGGAGCTTGGTGGTCGTTCGTTGGTAGCACGTGAGTGGGTTGAGCCAACGCGATAGCAGCGAGGTTGGTAAATACGTGTTGACCTCGTGTTGGAGAGACAGACAGACTGACAGACAGGCTGGATTAAATACTACAGACAGCAGAAGGAGAGGAGAGCTATTAGCGAGAGATCTGCGTCTCCTGCTGCTCGTTAAACTTCGACTAAAGGACTTCCACTCAAACTATTGATTTTGTTACACGAACTAAAGCGTGACTGCAGAGACGGAGTCTGACCAGTGCTGGAGAAAGGTAGTCTGCACCACAGCTGCTGGTGAGTACTTGATCTTTGGTCCTACTGGTGATTTTGTATTAGCTGTAAAACGGGCGCATGTGCCTGCAGCTCGCCCTTTGCACAACCTCGGTTTCACCTCAGGCTAGTCCAGACATTGGCAACTGGAGGCCCGGGGCCCACATGTCGCCCTCGGTCTAATTTTGTGCGGCTCCCAAAACAAATCTCCAAAAAATTGTATTTCAATAAGTTGGAAGGAATATAATTAACTAAATAACTCTCAAAACGCACAAATCGACAGCAACATGCACAAAGTACACAACATTTTCTAAAAATGCAAAAAACTACTCATAAAACACAAAATAAAAAAAAGATAAGAAACAACAACCACTTAAAATGACTACAAAAACACACGCACAAAACAACACATTACAGAATAGCTCCAAAGACACACAAACTGTCAACAAAATTACAGGAAAATACAGAAAGTGACCCACAAAAGGCACAAATGGACCACAAAAATGCATAAAATGACAGAAAAATTCACATAATTATAACAAAAACACACATAATGGCACCAAAAACACACAAATGTACTTAAAACTGACAAAACAAGAACACCACACAGACGCAACCTGGGGATGCGTTTACAGGATGAGACTCAGGAGCAGTGGAAGCTGTCATCATATTTTGTGTAGAAGATGTGAATGAGAAGGGGGAGGAGCCCAACCATGTCCCACCATCACCACCAGGGCTGAGATGCACATTTCAGCAGACTCCAGCACCGTAGCAAAGGTAACCAGGACCCAAAGCGCCCCCGGCTCCCTTCGCCCATTTCACCCCCTGTTGTCACCAGACCGTACTCAGTGGCTACCATGGCGACCATGGCTGAGCCAACATGGGATTGGCCACCATTTAGGGAGACTGAAACAGCCACTACTGTTCAAATTCACTCCATCCAACCCAAACAGTTTCACCAAAACTCCAGAGGACCCCACTGCCCCTCCCTCTGGGTGAACTCATCAACACAAAATCAAAATCATCTCGTTGAGATATGTTTTGTTGTTGGTTGATAAAATCTGAATGAAGGATATTTTATTTTTATTTATTTTTTCAGTTCCCCTAACCCTTTTATTATCTGTTTAGTACTAAATAGGAAAATTTATTTTAAGATACAAATTGATGTTTTAAAATGCTTTTCTAGTATTTTATTTCAGCCACATGTAAGATACTTGGATAGCTTATACTATCTTAGGCTACTAGTTTAACACAAATACATATCTTGATTTGATGCACCAATACTGTTGCTCATTTTGTTCCACCTCTATATTTAGTACTGTATTCCTGTAGGCTGTGTGCGTCTGATAACACACACACAGACACACACACACACACACACACACACACACACAAACACCTAGTGTATCATGCTTGCTTAGATACATAAAACATTCCTAACATTTAGTTCATGATCTGAGGCCAAGAACGACATCTCTGGAACGTTGGGAAGAAATGAGTTGTGCTGAACATCGGTCAGACACTGTCAAACACAGCCTGGTTATTTTCATCATAACAGGCCAACAGCTGAGGCTTACAATGTGTATTTGCAATCACCACACAATACCACAAGGAGACATACTTCGAGTGTTGTTCCAGAAAAAATAACCTTTGTCGTCTAAAATTGGCCAAATGCAACCACCTTGCAGATGCTTTTAAACGTATGGATTAGGGATGTAACGATTAATCGTAAGGCAGTTAAAAATCGATTCATAGGTATCACGGTTCATATCGATACTCTGAAAATTGAATCGCAGTACTTTTGTTAATCTATTTATCCTGCTCTTGTCCAGAAGCGTAGGCGGCGGGTGAAATCTCCTACTCTTAAACATGTTCATAAATGATTCCTTACCCCTTTAGCACCGAAAGAATATCTGTAAAAGTCAGGTTTTTCTATTAGCACTGTCTGCTAGCATAGCATCTCTTCTACACTGCAAGAATATCTGCATGCCAACCGACCACTGGGTTACCAGTGCTCTCTGCTGGTCCAAACAAATATCTGATGTAAATATTTTTTTTAAAGTCCAATTGTTAAGGCACTAAATACATTTTCAGTTGCACTTTTAAAAAGAAAAAGAACTATTATGCAGTTTTGCATTGTTTACTGTAGAACTAGAATTTAAATTAATAGGCTTTTTCTTCATTTGTATTATTCCTTTATTTATTTAATTCAATATTTATTTTAAGTTAAATTGCATTGTTTTGAATAGTTTATCAAGGGATTCTTTTGATAATGAAAAATAAAAGGAAGATAGTAACAGTATTTTCTAGTTTTTTCCCGAAAAAATAAAGGAATATTTTTCAGTCATCAATTGTCTACAGTCCCATTTTGTAAAATAAATCGTGAGAGAATCGTATTGTAAACCCAGTATCGTGAATCGAATCATATCGGGAGTTGAGTGAATCATTACATCCCTAGTATTAATGCATTTAAAAGCATTATTTTATGATATACAGCCACGTGTAGAATACGGCGGATGTTATGCTTGGGTTCTTGTTGTTTACCTTGCTAGCGGCTTAGCTCTGCACACGACTACAGCAGCAGGCCTCAGGTGTCAAAATTGTTTACATACTTTTGTCTTAATTCCAAGCTAAGCAGAGAACCTGTCAACGTTGCCTCGCAAGCTGTTTTCAACTTGCGAGGCAACGTTGTCATAGAATGAATGCAAAGTATGAAAAGCTGTTTGATGTTGAGATTATTTCCATTTCGTTATCTTCATCCATAATGAGTTTACTTCTATAACTCCATATTGTATATCTTAGCACTTCCTCTTTTTGTCCTGAAAAGCACAGAGAAGCCCTGAAAGAGGAAGATTATTTACTCAAAACACTCACGCTGACAAACGCTAATATTGCTTAAACACTTTCACAACAGTCTTTTTTTTTTTTTTTTTTTTTTTTTTTAATTCCAGCTGAGTTGTTGAAGCATGTTGACACACCCACACACACACACAAACGGCAGCACTTGTAACAAACACAATAGAGGCACACATAGAGAGGTGTGTTCCAACGCACATGGAATTATGTGCTGTGCTCTGTTGTTCACATAAAACTTGTTTTCAAATGTACACACACACACAGATGTTGTCAATGATCACACACCAGCTGGATTCTAAGAAAGAAGACGTTACATTTGCAAACGGTCTCTTTTTAGGAAGCAGCAGTGGAGAGGAGTGAAGGGTAAAGTGTGTTTGAACCAATTGTGTTCCCCCTCCCGTTCTCGCCCACGCTCAGAAATAGCTGGAACGCGTAGCCTGGCGGTTTCCTTTTTCAGATCCAGTTTACGTGCGTGTTCACAGGTTCCAATGCACAGCACTGGCCTTGCGTTTCTCGTGCCAACGCGCTACGTGTGTGTGCCCAAACACAGGTGGCAGGTCACAAGTATTTATAGACAAAGTGTTAAAGTCATTCCCAAGATGTGACTTCGGTGACGACACGGTTTATTTCTTTCCATTTGCCCTCATGTCCGTCACTCCATCTTAGTGTCTGAGTCATTTTAATTTTTCCAGGCAACTCCACACTTCCCAGCAATATCACAGACTTATTAATATACACTAGGGTCTATTAGATAGTGTCAACATCAATCTCTTTAACATTCTCCTATTTTACATTTCTCCTTGTTGCTGTCGTTTTCTCTTTCTGTTCCTAGTCCATGATGGCAGGTGATATGATGCTACTGATGCGAGGACTCGCCAAGTTGAGTCAGGCAGTCGCTGAGACTCAGACTAACGCCCTGAGCAGTGGGACAGGTCAGTTGACGTTTTACTCATGTGTTTTTCTCCTATTAACAAAGTTGATAAACTATTGCATTTAAAAGGAATCATTAAGCGTTAGAGGACGGAGTTACTAGTAAGAAAAGAAAAAAAAAGATGTATGATGCCACTGTTGGAAAAAAGTCAGAAATGGGTGGATTGTGGATTACTGTGGTTTTCACATGTTGGAACAAGATTTCTATTTGCGAACATGTTAAAACGGTGAGAATAAAGAACAACAACCATAAGTTACTTTTACAAATCAGAATCTTTGCCATCTCAAAATAATAAACAGTTTTATATATTTATGCCAAAATTCTGAGTGAGTACTAATCTTTTGTAAATGGTAAATGCATTCTGTGATTTTAAAGAAAACTATTGATACATTAACTATATTTCATCATGCTTACTTTCAATCTCCTAACTTTGCATTTCACTGCATACCGTTATTTAAAAAAAAAAATCTTTATTTAAAAATTGTTTGGTCGATTTGTAATCAATCTGGGAATAATTGGTGAAAATATGCAATATTAATTCATTTTAGCAAAACTACATAATCTATAACTTGAATGTTAGAAGAAAAACAGGGTTTACAGGAAAATGCTTCAATATGCAAAAGTTGTTAAGCTGCAAGATGCACAAATAAGTGTTAGTTTTGAAAACTATTTCATATATATATTCTTGTGAAATCTGCTGTTAGAACAGAAACAAAAGAGATTGAAGTAGAAAAAATGCTTACAGAAACACTACAATCTTGATCTCCCAGGTGAGCACTCACTTCCTTTAAAAACACAGGGCGTGTTATGTAACAACATCTCAACATGTTTGCTTTTAGTGAGGCTTGTGTGGTTGAATGGCTGCTTTACTTCTACGTTCTTCTTTCTTTAACAGGATTTGATTTGATCAGTCTTATAGGTTTGCTCTTTAATGAGGTTCACTTGTACGACAAAAAAACTCAACAAGTGAAGTCGGCATACAGCCAAAGTCTATTCGATACAATATTAGTTCAAGTGAAATAATGCGTTAAAATCAAGTGAGTGGAGAAAAGGAACTCTCAAGAATAATGTATCATCTTCTAAATGCACTGTGGGAAAATGCATCTTATTTTAGGCTGCTGCTGTTATAAATATATATGCCATAAAATCTAATGTTCATAACATTCATGGGGGTGGTTATGGTAAAGTGTTGACGGCTCAGTTCCTGCCTGTCGTTGTGTTGAAGTGTTCTTGGCAAAGATGCTTAACCCTAATTTAATCTCAATAAAGGGCTTTAGTGCTTTACGTCACGTCTCTCATTGCATCCACATGGAGGTGTGTGTATATACATACACATATATATATATATATATATCTATATATATATATATGTAGCATGGTAAAGCTCCTCGTAGACTGTGAGGTTGGTAAATAAAAAAGCAATAAAAGGAAGAGGGATATTTAAGTTTGACTTTGACTCATTTTTTATGTTTATGTATCGATTTGAAATAAATACATTCATTAATTGAAGTACTTTGTTAAAAGAAATTAAAACCTAATGTTTTTCCTCCTTGTTGACAATAAAAACCCGAGTTGGGGTCAATTATAAATGTAATTGGTAGTTAATTATAATTACGAGGTAATTGTAACTGTAATCATAATTGAAAATATCACTTGCTGATGTAATCATAATTGAATTGTAATTGAGATTCAGATAATTGACATTGTAATTGATATGTCAATTCTATGGTAAATGGACTTGATTTTATATAGCGCTTTATCACCACACTGAAGCAGTCTCAAAGCGCTTTACATATCAGCTCATTCACCCAATCACTCTCACATTCTCACACCAGTGGGACAGGACTGCCATGCAAGGCACTAGTCGACCACTGTAATTAAAAATGGATAATTTAAGACGTTAATTCAATTCAACTTTATGTATATTGTGCAAACTACAACGTCATCTCAAAGTGCTTAACAAAATATAGAGTCCATTTTAAGAAAGAAAAAACCCAACAAGATCCAAATGAACAAAAATTTAGTGACAGTTATTGTAATTGAAAAATGTAATTGACCACAACCCTGATTTAAAAACTGTCAATTGGTCTTTTTTGTGATCAGTTCCATCAGTAAAAACCTAAAACTTCTTTCTCCAAACTCAGGAATCCCAGTGGTTGGCGCTGCCGTCCAAAGTGTTCAATCCGCTGCGGAACAAGGTTTTTCTCTAGCTATGATGAAAATGCAGGTCAGTGTGAAGAGATGACACTGTTGTGTATTTTTCCACTGTAGTTTAAAGGTGTGTGTGTGTGTACAGGAGCTGTCTGGTCAGCAGCAGACCTCTTCATCAGAGGCGGACTTTGACTTTCCTCAGGATGACGCTGCATTTACAGCTTCAGAGTTCAGAGAGGAAGGAACCGACTTCCCCGACAATCATTTTGAAGGTAGTGAGGCGGCGGCTGCTGCTGGAGCCAAGCACGCCAGTGGGAAACACACTTTGTTTGAGGGCTACAAAGATCCCAGCAGACAGTTTGGTGGACAAACGAGATCTTACCACAGAGACGCCAGGTAGGAACAAGCTTTGGATGACTTAATAATGTTTTTTTCTACTGTTTTTACAAGTTTAATGGTGATTTTATTCTTTCTGTGTGGCAGGCATTTCATTGGAAACCATCGAATCTACAACCATCACCTAAACAGGCATTTGTGGAGGCAGCTTTATAATGAGCATCCGGCCAGTCAGCTCAGGAGCTACCATCAGGACCCCTCCACAGTGCAAGGACTCACAGCTGAAGACATCGACAAGGCTAGACAGGGAAAGAGGGCAGAAAACAAACCCCACAAACAGATGGTAATTGCTGTTATTTCTAGATGCGTTCAACACTATGTTTTTGTTGGAGAAATTAATCAAAAATGTCCTTTCACATCATTTTTTTTTTTTTAGCTCAGTGAGAGAGCCAGAGAGAGGAAAGTGCCTGTGACCAGACTGGGCAGACTGGCCAATTTTGGAGGTAAACCATCCAAACTCAATGAAACTGTGTGTGATGTATGGCAGTGTTTCTCAATCTTTATTGTCCCGTGGATCCCTTAGCCTTTATTTCTTATCACAAATACCCCCATAGCTCAAGTTATAGATTATTTGTGTCTGCAGGCTCGTCTAAACTCTTTCCTGTGTCTCGTCCAACATTAACCTTGAATTCAGGCCTTTTTTATTCATTTTTTTCTGATGTTTTGCTTATTTCAGAATTTGATCTTCACCTTTTGGTGTATTTTAAAGAGTTGTGCCAAAAAGTATTATTGATAGATGAGAAAAAAGTCTGTGTGCATGTAAAAAATAAATAAACTGACAAATGTTTCTGTGTACCTCCTGAGAGGTGTTCAAGTACCCCTAGGGATACACGTACCCCTGTTTGGGAACCACTGATGTATGGTAACTCTTCAATGAACTGTAAATATTTTCTTTATTGTGCTCCTTACAATCCTGGTTGTGTGATATCATCTGAGGTATAATTTCAAGTGTGTGTTGTAAATAAATTAGATACTCGTACTTTGGTTTGACCCTTTCTTGAATAGAGTTTCCCAATAGTCTTTGGAAGGCTGTGTTTGAATCTGTGTCGATGAATCAATGAAACATCTCATTGACCTTCTCTATTGTCACAAGCTAAATCCTTATTCACATCCAGTAACCTGAGTGCTCAGTCTGTCCTCGTAACATGACACAAAACTGTGCATATGAAATTCTTCTCGGCCGAGCCCATTTATCTTCTATCTGACAACATCCTCCCAATTTGGCTTTAAAGCTAAGGTCAACAGGTTGAGCACAGTTGCTATAGTTACGTTAGTGTTCAACCTTGCCCTTGATGACGGACCAGACTGAAGGTGTATGCAGGTGACTTGGATTTAAATGTTAAATTTGGTTTGATCTCCTTTACCTACGGTAAATTGGTGGTCGTGTGTTTGTCTGAATAAAACATCTGTAAACTGAGAAAGTACGACTTTGACAGGCGGCACATTGGTTGTTTTATTCACATTGGTGTTATTCAAGTCTAATGAACTCTGATGTGATCTGATGTGGTTTGGTTCTGCATGAATGTGAGCTTTTATCTCCCTGTTAATAATTCGCTGTTAATGTAAATTTGTTAAAGCCACGTCCATCCCCATTACCCAACAATCATAATCCAATTATTGTAGAACTATAATAGAACTGCTCTATTTTAGTGCCATTCCTTTATTGATCATGTGCTGTATGAGTCCGTAGGATTGGACAGGAATGAGGTGTTCCAGGTTTGCAGGTAGATGTGAAATAGAAATACAATGCCATGTTTGTTTAGTGTGCTGCTGCCTATCTTAACCCGCAAACACTTGCAAAAGAGATTATTATTATTATCCTGAATGTGGTTCACCTGGTATGGTGCGGCTAGATTATGATACAATACCAATATTGCAGCCTTTGCTATTGGCCAATATCAATCCAATACGTTATCAGCACAGAGGCTACATACTTTTATTACTCATTTTTATTAGTGTGAAATATTGGGGGGTAAAAATGCTTGCTCAAGAGAACAATAGTCAACAACAGTAGGTGTGAGGGGAAAACTGATTCATTTATTATCAACCAATGGGTTACATAATTTATAACTTTAAATATAAGAATATTCTGCAATTGAATGACATCAATAAAATTAGAGGAATAGCATCAATAAATCCAATAAAAGTGCTAAATAGCAAGTAGTCTAACCTAAATATAAGAATATTCTACAAATGAATAGAATAAATTAAAAAAATGAATTAGAAGACCCTAAATAATACCTAAAAACTAATACAACCAATTATACTTTTAAAGTGCAAAATTAACAATTCATGTTCACTGTCAGTTTTTAGTTGTCAGTTGCTGGATAGAAGATAAAGTCCTGCTTGTATCGAAGTCTTTAGATGCAGGCTAATATAATCTGATCTAGTTTTTTAATTATCTTTTTTTTTTTTTTTGCTGATATAGGACCGATTTTCAATATCAATATTGGATATCAATATGGAACTTATCTCCTGCTAAAATAAAGGTTATAGTAAATTCAGTAACTGTTTTATCTTTGTTCACCTCTTAGATTAGAGGTAAATTATCTTTAATCAAAACTTTAAGCAACTCCAGTTGCCCTAACTAAGCAATACCCTCACCAGACTAAGAACCTTTGATGACACAAAGAACCTCAAAGTCAAATCTTGTAATGTTGTGGTCCTCTGACCTGACAAATTGACACTAGTTTATACTGCTTCATGTTCCTTAAAAACTTGCAATAGACTATGTAAATAAACTCTGTTGGTGACCGAGATGGATAAAAATGCTTGAAGCTGAATTTCAATCACAGAAATGTGCCCTGGTATAAACCATTACTAGTGATGATCTGTCTGTAAGCTTCATACGTCACTATTTAAGCGGCTATTGTGATTGTGAGTCAGACAAACACTGTTTCAGGGTGTATAAACGCGGCAGCAGCAGCGGAGTCAATCAGCTAAGTCAGCTGCTTCACACACTCACCGCTGCTGCTACGTCGCTTTATTGTCATCCTCTCCACTACTTATTACAGGAATAGTCCATTCAAAGTGATAGTCCACTGTTATGTCCGACTGCTGCTTTGCATTGGGTCACAAATGCATCAGAGCAATGCAAAGGACATACGAGGCGATATAACAGATACTACAAATGGAACTGCACCGGGTCCTACTCCGTGGCAGGCCATTGGTCCTCTGGGAGGGGTTAAATGCAGAGAACACATTTTGTGTTTGTAGCTTTACATATATGACAATAAAGTATAATATATATTCTATATTAAACCACAGTGTTTGTTTTAGCTGTGAGGGACAGTTTGAGAGGGAGGAGTTCACATTCTTGTAGGGTAGGAGGAGCCAGCATTGTCAGGAGGAGGAGTTTCCACTAGGTGACATCAAGTAGCGAGAAAAAACCAACTCGCTCGTTTGGAGCTGACTTTTTAAAAAATGTGGAATAACGAGGGGAGGGAGGAAAGAGAACTTTTCAACTTTGGCCCTCTGAATAAGGCTAAAGGGATGTATGTCACTGTAGCAAAACCATTATAGAGGGATTTTTTTCCTAATACTGCCCCTTTAAAGCTAGTGCAGGTGGAGCTGGGATGATTCAGCATGTTGACAGTGGTAACATTTAGAAGGTGTTCAAAAGAGGAGGGGAGGGGGCTGGACAGCAGCATGGCCTCCGTCTGTCCTTCACTATTCGTAAACGCGTGCCCGCTAAGCTTTGCAGAACTTGAGCAGTTCACTTTGTAAACAAGCTCTGAAGTTATTCCAAAGTCATAAATCTCTTGACCTGTTGCCTGAGTACTGTAATTCTAGCAGTTGTGATCAGGTTGTCTTCTTGCTGTTGCCATGTGTGCTTCTGCTTTTAAAGGATTTGCAAGGTATAAAGATACAAAACCTGGTGGGATAGTCGCCCTGAATCGGCTCATCCTATTGTGTTGCATTCACATGTAAGTTTAGAAACAAGTTGCTCTTTTGGAGGGCTAATAATGGACAGGATTCTGACCATCCATCAGTCAGAGGTGCTGAGAGAATGGTGATGTTTCACCCTGACATTGTACAATAATAATTCAAAGGCACAGGAGTCTCACTAAAGTCTCTTTTAGTTTGTTTTGTGTGTCTGAGGTGCTGACTAAGATCCTGAAGCACACCGCGTCCCAAATTTTCTCATGCTCCACTGTTTATGAGATGTGCCGCTTCGCCCAGAACACTGACGAGCTGATTATGTAATACTCTGTTATGTAAGGTGGAAGCTCGGGCTTCAAGCAGGAACTTGGTCATAAATGAAAACAAACATGTGCAGTCAAGGATTTTTGCTTCATATGCCAACATTGAACTGGTTTGAATGTTTAAAAGTGCAACCATTCACTTTTATGTCACACGCTGACATTGACTTCTTCTGCATGGTGATAGTGAATGGTCCCTGTCACCTAAAAATCTATAAATATACTCAAAGGCTCCAAGGACTGAGAAATATCCAACTTCCACTGTTGTTTTACTCAGTGTTCATCACCAAAATGACCGAAAATTCAATTGTTAACATTTCTTACTTAACGTTTAGATCACGTGTCAAACTCAAATCCGGCCCTTTAGAGCATCTAATTTGGCCCGCAGGAGAAAGTAAAAATGACAGTGAAAACATGAATCATTGTGTAAATTAAATTTTGCAGGAATTCATAGTGTATCACACAATTGCAGTAATTTTTAATGTTAAAACATCTAAATTTGTACAAAATCCATAAATTTTCCTCAAATTATCACATATTTCCCCTAATTAAATCTAGGCATTTCAAAGTGAAGATATCTATCACTTATTGCTTGGATATGGTCTGTTTCTTACATATTTTGTATTTTATGTATACGTAGAAGTACAAATTAGGGCGCAATAATGTTGAAATTAATCTGTGGCCCACTTGAGATCAAACTGCTCTGTATTTGGCCCCCAAACTAAAATGAGTTTGACACCCCTGGTTTAGGTGCTATAGGTGATTATGATTGACAAATAGGAAAACTGTCTGATTAATTTGTCTCTCTGCTCCAGGTTTGGCTGTGGGTTTGGGGTTTGGAGCTCTGGCAGAAGTTGCCAAGAAGACGATCGGGATCAATGGTGCAGCAGGTAATGCAAAAAAACACTCTTATTTATCCTAAAAATGAATGCATTACCATTTTTAACTATAACAGCCATCATTTGTTATCAGTCCACTTCTTATTGGGGTGACCATGCTCATTATTTAGCAGCCCAAACCACAGCATGTCACCACATTTTACGGTTTATTGACGCACCAAACAACAACAAACGTGCATCCCTGATCCACTTATGAACCCAATAATCCCAGGCACACACTAAGCCAAGGTGTAAACGTGTTAATCTCTCACTTTGTTTATGCTTCCGTTTGTGTGCATTTGTTTATAATCTGAGCATCATTACACTTAGATGGATGTCTGCATGTGTTTAGTTTTTTGTTTGTTTTTTCTGCATATCTGCATTAATGGGTTTCTTGCTTCCTTAGGAGAAAGTAAGAAATCCGTGCTGGACTCCAGCCCCTTTCTATCAGAGGCCAATGCTGAACGCATTGTGAGAACTTTATGCAAAGTCAGAGGAGCTGCACTGAAACTGGGCCAAATGCTCAGTATTCAAGGTGGGACCACCACTCATTAATTCATGCTGTACTTTTATAAATCAGTCACATTGAGGATAACATACCTGTGATATCGGCCTTTATTGTTCATTATGTCTCTGAGCTTGGTGGATGTTTATTTTTACAAACTTACAGGGCACACGTATCACTTTAAAAGCCAGAGCTCAGAATTAATGACACCAGATCAGGTGTCAGCAGTAAATACATCATCACGCTTTAGTTTATCATAGTTGTCTCACTGCCCGACCTTGCAGGATGACCTTATCGTTTGGCTTTATGTGCTTCGGTACTGTTTTTTTGTTTTTTTTTTTTTAACTTAAAGTCAAAAACACAGTCGTACGAAGGGAAGATGTGTGGCTAACCTCAGTTTGCTAATCAGGATTGACCTTGTGGGCCTGGATGTAGGTCACTGGGGGAGCGAGCTCAGCTTTACTTGATCTGCAGTGACGACAGGTTTTCCTCAACAGAGGTTACTGTAGTTTGTCTGTAGCTACAAACACTCCCCTCACTGCTTAATCAACAGGGAGGAAACTAAATATACTAGTAAACAAGCCTAATGATAAAAGTGCCTAGTGTCAATATCAAAACGTTATTTTAAGAATGATTTATTCTAAAACTGATTTCAATAAATCCACATAAAAAGGCCTCCAAGAGAAATTTGTTTTTTTTAACCAGTTGTTGAGCCTCAAGTCTTTGTAATTTTAATCTGATTCTGACTAAATAAGCTCATTAATCATGCTTGAAGGGATTAATAATAAAACATTTTTTTTATTGATTTGTCCCTAGCGTTGTTTCCCAGTGTAAACAACTAAATGAGTTGCACTGATTGCTCTAGTAAGACTTTCACTCAAAGCACTAAGGCAAACATTTTCTTTGGGATCACAAACAAATCTCATGTGTGTGTTGTATAGATTATTGTCAAACTAAGGTGTGTGTGTGTGTGTGTGCGTCTCTTCTATTTTTTTTATTTCATGTGTTGTAATGTTTTCAGACGATGCATTCATTAATCCTCAACTTGCGAAGATCTTTGACCGTGTGAGACAAAGTGCTGACTTCATGCCAATCAAACAAATGACGGTAGCTGTCTTCTTTAAAAAAACATCGTACACACTGTGCTTGGTACAAGCTGTAAACATGTTATTAATGCGTGTGCGCACAGAAAGCACTCAACAGTGACCTTGGCCCTAACTGGAAGGACAAGCTGGAGTCGTTTGAAGAGCGGCCGTTTGCAGCGGCGTCTATCGGCCAAGTTCATCTGGCCAGGATGAAGGATGGCAGGGAGGTGGCCATGAAAATACAGGTGGGACTGGGGAGGGAAATGTGCATGTGTACATGCTATACATGCTTGTTGTTGGTGTAAACTCTGCAACTAGTGTGTGCTTCTGTCCCAAAGTCACATGCAGACACACCGTTTGCTTTGTATTGAAATACATATTTGTGATTTTTTTGGGTTTTTTTCGTTATATAAAGCCATTTTAATGCTTCTCGTTGAATGATATAGAATCTCAGCTCATAATATTGATGTTAAACAGTAAAATGTATCAGATTTCAAATATTCTTTCGTTTTCTCTTCAGTACCCAGGTGTAGCTCAGAGTATCAACAGTGATGTCAACAACCTGATGACGGTGCTGAATATGAGTAATGCCCTGCCTGAAGGTATGCTCATAGTTACATTTTTTTAAAAAAAACATGCGTGATTGCTTTTATTATGTAGTTTCCCACCCCAACTTTTGATTTTCCTGTGTCTCCAGGTCTGTTTCCGGAGCATTTGATTGACGTGATGAGACGAGAGCTAGCTTTGGAGTGTGACTACATCAGAGAAGCCCAGTGCGCAAATAAGTTCAGGTATTATAAAGTTATCTGCATGTTTTCTTTTAATCAGTCATATAAATGGATTTAAAACATTTCAATTTCATTGAAAGTAAAGAAAGGCAAGGTAAATGTATTTTTATAGCGCATTTCATACACATGACAATTCAATGTGCTTTACATGATTTAAAAAGTGCAACGGAACATTAAAATCAGCAGTAAAAACATGATTAAAATTCTAAGAAAGTATCACGTATTTTGCACTAATAATGATGTGAATATAATACAGTAGAGCTTTGCATGAGACCCTAAAGTGGGTCGCAAACATATGTTCAGAGATTCCAGGGAATTTGCCTCAGCAATGAAAAGAGAAAGATCCTCTGTTTTTTGCTTAAAAATGTATTTTAAAAAAAGAAAAGAAATTTGTCACAAAGCACAATATTTTACAATATTTTCCTCCTGATAATCAGAAGAAAAGTTCATTTTTCCATACTTTTATCTAAGACGTTTTCATTTAGATAAACATTAGCTACAGATAAAAGTTAGTAGTTTTAAAAAAAAAAAAAAAAAACTAAACTCCTATTGTGTTATTTCCTTTTAATGATGTAATTAAAAACAACCAAAGCATGTCAGTGTTTGTATCCAGTGGCTTGTTTGTTTCCTCATGTCAGAGGTTGAACATCTAGACCTTTGAGCAGCAAATCTCAGTCTGGCAGCCTCTCATATAACACATGGAGCGACAGGGTGTTGAATGCTCTCATGTTACAAACACGGTTCACAGATATAGCTTAGCTGGCTTTTTCTAGCTACTGTTGCACCTTTCAGGTTCAAGGACAGGACAACAGCAAACTGGACCTGATAAATAACTATTGAGTAACCAACTGATTTGGTTTTTTGTTTGGATTCGTGTGCAAATCAGGGAGTTGTTGAAGGACCATCCATTCTTCTACGTCCCAGAGGTGATCCAGGAGCTGAGCAGCAGCCATGTGCTCACCACTGAACTGGTACCAGGGTTTCCACTGGACCAGGCCGTCAACCTCTCACAGGAGCTCAAGAACGAGGTAAACGCAGAGAAAAGCACACTTGGAGAAAGACGCCGAGTGCTTGATTCTCACTAAACACAAGTGAATATTGCTTCATGTTAATTTAACCCACAGCCACAGAAAACAGTATTTAATTATTTCTGTTTCAGATTTGTCACAACATCTTGATGTTGTGCCTCCGGGAGCTGTTTGAGTTCAGATACATGCAGACGGATCCAAACTGGTCCAACTTCTTCTACGATCCTCAGACACACAGAGTGAATCTCACACACACACACACAGGCTTTGTTTGAAATTGCATACTAACGTTCTACACACTACAAACTCAATGAGTACATACTATATACTATTTGTATGATTGGGATGATGGCTGTTCCCTCTGAAGTATACTTCCAAGTTTCCCAAAATGCATTTGGAACCAACGACAAACACCAGAAGCACACTAAACATCTCTATTGATTCTCCACCTTTGAAAGTTCTAAAAGCATTTTAAGTGAGAAAGTTGACCAAGTAGAATATCAACATTTGCTCATTTGATCCATTAAACTCACGGGAACACATTTAATGGCGACATTTCAGAGATTTTCAGAGACCTGCCATTGTGCTACTGACAAAACTTCTGGGTAACTTCAAAACAAGAGCCCTATTTACAAAAGGGTAAAAAACTTTTTTCAAAACTTATTTTGAAAAAGGGATGTAATATGCTTGAAGCAGGATGATTTTTCCATTCCGCTTGCAATGCATCAGTTGAGTATGACTAGTATGCCCATTGTGCATACTTAATAAAATATATAGTATATCGGAACATTTTTTGAGTACGTACGTCTTTCAATACTATCTAATTGGAACGCACTACTCATTTTGATGTGAGACTTAGTATGAGTAGTATGCGATTTCGAACACAGCCACAGCCTTAGACTGTGATTGTGAATCTAACAGCACATAATGTGATCATTTCATTGGTCCGTCTATAGGTGGCGCTGCTGGACTTTGGAGCCACTCGTGGATTTGACCAAAGTTTTACAGATGTGTACATAGAGGTGAGAAATTCCTGCTTTACTATTTTCTAATAAATTAAAGGCTTCTGTGATTGTAACATGAACGATGTGTATGTTTGCAGGTAATCCGTTCAGCTGCTGATGGCGACAGAGAGGGAGTGATGAAGAAATCCATACAGATGAAATTCCTGACTGGATACGAGTCCAAGGTAATTCTACCTCTGTGTCTGTGTCTTAGCTCTGCAAAGTAAATCATAGCATCAGGATATTATCAGGAAATCTGATGTGCGTTTGTGGATTGGCCGAAGTGTGCATTTATTATTTGAGACAAACGCAACGCAGTTTTGCTAAGATTCACACACACAAAGGTCCTGATCCACACGTGTGTGTGTATTGAAGTCTACAAAAACAGATGCTACAAGAATGTCTTAGTGGGTTTAGGACACATTTGTAAAAACAGTGGAGGATCCCTTTAAGGAAGCGAGCTTGTAATTGGAGGGTCGCTGGATCGAATCTCTCCTGGGCCAACACTGTGGGATGTTGAGCAAGTCCCTTAACTCTAACTGCTCCCCGGGCGCTACACCGTGGCTGCCCACTGCTCCTCAGAGATGGGTTAAATGCAGAGATTGAATTGACTTGTTTCCTGCTGATCATACTATCGCTCTTGGTTTAATTTGTATGGATTTTTATTAATAATTCAATTCAATAACTTCACTCCAATGTACTGTAGACAAATGAAACAATCCAACCATGAAAGGGGTTCTGTTAATCATGCTACAACACTTTTTTTTTTTTTGCAAAAAAATCCTTTTTTCATAATTTAATTTGCTACAGAAGGGATTAAAACGCATTTTGTGTTGCTTTCTTTCTTTTTTGTGCCAGGCAATGATTAACGCACACGTGGACGCAGTGATGATCCTCGGCGAGGCGTTTGCTTCCTCCGATGGTTTCGACTTCGGTTCCCAGTCGACCACGGAGCGGATCCACAACCTCATCCCAGTGATGCTCAAACATCGACTGACTCCGCCCCCAGAGGAAACATACTCTTTGCACCGCAAAATGGGCGGCTCCTTCCTCATCTGCTCTCGGCTGAATGCAAATTTAGTTTGTAACAATATGTTCAAAACGGCGTATGAGAAATATTGGGAGGGTCGCACCCCACCTTCCGACTTAGCCTGAGCTAATCAGAGCGCGTCCACGGACTGGTCCTGGGGCCAATCGCGAAGTGGCTGAAGTTGAGGCCATGTTTTTCTGCCCTACAGTGGTCATCATGCACCGGTGTGTCTTTGCCAGTTTGGGCAACCAAAAACAGCGAATTGTTGATATTACCTGTCACAGTGGGTTCATTCCTCTGTGAGAAAGAGGAATTTAAGGCCAAATTTATCATTTTACAGCTTTAAAATCATAAAGAGATGGTGATTTATCTCCCCTCATCCTTTCAAAGTTTTTTAGGCTTATATTTGCTGTGAATTATTTGGGGAGAAATTTACTGTCCATCATAATTGTCTAATTTTACAGCACATCATTGATTTTAGTGAATAACACGGTTAAGAAAAAGAGCTGAATTTGTGGGTGTAAAATGTATCAAAAAAGTTAACCAAACTAAGCAGTTTGGAGACTGGTAGGCTGTTGACCATTTATGATTTTGAGAAAAAAAATAATAATGGAATTCTTTTGTCAGAAAATTGTCAAAACTAACCTTTGTGTGCAAGTCAAACTGTCATTTCAATACTTCTAAATTCAGCCCTCCTGCCTCGGTACTGGAGGGCTGCTGTCTTGCATGTTTTCCACGACTCATCAATGCTGTCGATAGCTTTTTTTTTTTTTTTTTTAAAGGAAATTAGTTTGATTAACATTAAGTCAAACTAGCTTCCATGAGCTGTGTGAGTATCTGGTAATTATTGCCTTTTTCAGCCTCTGCTGCTGCTGTTTGTAGTTTTTTGTTGTCACGTGGAGCTCTTCGCACTTCTAATCAGGGTTTGTCTGCTTCACTGTCATTCAGTCGACTCAAACATGAACAGATAGGCACTTATTTAAGCATCGCTGCAATGTTCAGCTGCTGGTGGGAGATTGTGAAAACAGGACAAAAATGAAACTACGTGTGAGTTATTTGGAGACGATCAGGTCCAACGTTATCAGACTAACGCGGTGGAAGGAGAAGAGATCATCCTGGAAACGCACCGAGCTTCCAGCAGACTAATAATAATCTCTCCTCCAAACATTATCAGGATTAAAGTCGTCCGTCACCTATAGCTAGTTTGAGTGGGAAAAGCTCTCAGAGCTGCGCTGTGTGAAAAGCTTTGATATCTGGTGTGGGGGGAAGAAAGGTGTCTGTGGTTTTAAGCAGCCGTGCAGCTTTTAGCAAGAAAAGCTGACTTTATATTTCATATCAGAAAGAAATGGTTTAAATTTTATAACGAAAGTCATTCTTAACTGAAAGTTGTAATAAACTGTTGAATGAAAAGAGTGAATTGATCTGTTTCAGCAAAAGCAACTCCTCAGTATTCAGTGTCACATCGACACACATGCATTCTCTGTAAATTCCTTTTTTTGATTTTTTTTTTGGCTTTTTAGTAATTTACTAAAACTAAACATTCTGGCAGGGTTGAGTTTTAGTCTGTCCACCAAGTCGCGCTACAGTGTTCTACAGTTTTTTCACTGCCACGTAAATTAGAGATCAGTTAGTGCAGTGTTTTTCAACCTTGGGGTCGCCTGAAAGTTCTAGGAATTGGTGTGTATGTATATATATATATATATATATATACTGATTAAAAGGTATTTTTTAAATTAACATCACACAAATATTAAACTGTATTATATACTTACTCAAATATAAATGTAGTTCAAATATAATGGTGAATAGCAAATACCTTGTCACTTTGTGCACTAATTCTGGCTACAATGTATTTGTAATACACTTTAATAAACATGATCAAAAACTAATTCTTGAGAAAAAGAAAAAAGGAGGTCACGACCCGAAAATAGGATGAGTTAGAATTCAAAAGAATAAACACACAGGACGGAACGAAGAGTGTGTGCGTGTGTGTTGTACGCACAACAGGATCTGCTAAAAAGCCACAAACACTGCACGACAGGCTTTATTACACTAAGCATTTAGTTCATATGACTTATGCATAAATAACTGATTTATAATCTGCTATGTAGTCTATGAGGCTGGGTTGTTGTTCAGAGTTAAACTGCAGAGAATAAAGACTCCATTAAGGATGTGTTTACATGTCTGAGAAGATGATGAGATCCTTATTTGGTGAAAGAGGGCAGTGGAGGTCAACTCTAAGGCAAACACACTGGAATTCTGCTCCATTTTTAGATCTACACAAAAACTGCCCTAAAACCTGGATTAGTGTATAGTGTATCCACTACTACACACACTAATAGCATTCAAAGAATATAACTTATATTCATATAGTTGTTTTTGGATGGTTTAAAAAGTCTAGTTAGGCTCTGATGTTGGCAAAAGTTTCAACACTTGACTCAGTTCCGTATATTTACATGTAGTATAGAAATAGTATAGAATAGAAAAATAGCGTTAACATTTTTACTCTAAAGCTTAGGATTTAGGCTGCATTAGTTAGAGTGGAGGTGGTGCCTTTATTCCATCTACGCATCCTGACCTTTTGGCCTTTCCAGGGATTAGATCTGAAACCCTCCTGACCATAAGTTTTAGCTTTAAACCATCGAGGGTAAATCGTCACCTTTGATGGCTTTCAAAATAAGCCTTTGTAAGACTATAACACAAAAAAGATGAATGTCTTTAGTGTTGGATCCAGTGTTGGATATTTTTGGGGTAATGAAGTGAAACAACGCCTTTCACCTCTACATGTACAAAATGGTATGAAATACAATTTATTTTATTGTTTTTAAAGTTCTGACAACAAGAAAATGGTAACTGTAATCCAAGTACCAATATTAAAAACAAGAGTTTTCTTAAACTTCCTAAAATTATTTAAAAAAAAAAAAAAAAGAAAACTACATGCATCTATAAGAGTGGCCATTATGTTTTATGAAAATAAAGAGTAATCAACTTCCAAGCTAAAATGCATTGAGGTAGTTTGACAAGGTCTGATGTGGTTCACTAACACCTAGGGACCGGATGTTTAAGTTCTATGCATTGTATGTATTTGGAAATTTTTTAGATTGATACGATAATCGCGCGTTGAAATATCGCCGAATAGATTTTTTCTTACACCCTTAATAGGAACGCAGACACACTCCAGGACATCCCTCATCCCTAGTGAGATGAGTAAATTGGCAGAGCCACTGGATGTCACCATGAACTGAACGTTGAAAAACAACCTTCAGGAGTCTAAAAGCGACACCTTTGTCTTAATAAATTAGACCAATACAAACACAGTCGTCTCTGAATCTCTGAATATTGGGACATTATTCCCAGTAGTTTGGGTCTGATTCCAAACACAAGTTTGGCATATCCTTTCTTTTTTTTTACTTCATCTGCACATGCTGTCAAAGGTCAACACTACATGTAGTGCAAAAAGACATATGCATGTTTTATTATTGCAATGAAATAAAAATAAAGAAATACCCTCCCCTAAGTAAGGGTAAGAAAAACTTTATTAAAGGGAGAATATAAAAAGAGAGGACAGTGTTACACCTAGGTGGGGGGGGTAAGGGAACTGGGAAGAGGGAGTCAGGGTAGGACAATAGAAGGGGTGGGTAAGAGTCGACTGTTGTACTATTGAAGAAATGTCAAACCCCATTGCCATATTTAGCCCAAACTACAAGGAAACATTAACAAATGGTTCAATCAATGCTATTACAGTTGCTACAGATCCACCAACAATTTATGGGTACTAATTACAAACACTAAAAGCTACTTAAAGCCAACTTTATTTTTGCTATTTGAGAAGTTTTGGTAAAGGAGAGGAACCAACCATTAGATTAAAGTGTAAACATTTGTAGTATAATATAATTTTAGCTACAGTCATCCTTAGCTTTGTTCCAAGTGGGATAAAACTCCAAAGTGCAAAGTTACAGAATGACTTTAGATGCAGAAAAAAAGGAAATATCAAATGTAGCACAATATAAGAAACGTATAACGGCAGCTGCTTGTAAAACGGTCGGGTTTTACAGTTTTTAATATTTTGGTTCCTTTGGATCGTTTAATCAGTAACATCTTATGAGTTTTTAATACAAACGCACTACCCAATAATGATTTCACATGATTTATGAACAAATCAACTTTTATTTACAACATCTTCAGTTACTTCAATGAATTCAATTGAAACACACACATTAAAAAAAAGCTTTTCAAAATAAGAGTCAACTTAGTATCCAAGTGTGTGTATGTACTGTATGTGTCTGAACCGTCATCTGACACACAAAAAAATACTCATGCAGAAAATTAGAAGAGCACTGAATACTTTCCAACACTTCTGCTCCCTGACGCCTCCATGAAGGATTCTGATTGGCTGTAACACGAACATTATCACTTCCACCCAACTTTAGGGCGAGACACTGAGAATAGAAGATTAGTCACGAGTATGGCAAGATATTACACTGTCACTAATACAAACATCATCATCATCATCATCATCAAACACCATACAACTTTTTGCGACAGTCATTGGTTTTTGTCCATTCAAATATAGGAACTTTTAATAAAGGGCGTTAGACTAAAATAACAATAGATTTAAAGTACAGTATGTCAGCTTGTTCCTTTGATATATATTGTGAAACTCGGCTCTTCCTATCATTGTGAAGCAGAATTCACCAAGCGTTGGATTGTTCACCCACTAATAGGGAACGTGAGCTGGGATTAGACCGTCGTGAGACAGGTTAGTTTTACCCTACTGATAATGTGTTGTTGCAATAGAAAACACATTTGATTAGACCTTGCTGTGCAGCGACCATTCAACAATTGTTAAGTGTTTTTCTGCTTAAGGCTCATTGACTTGCGTCAACATTGACTGTTTACGATGGAAAAAATTATTTGAAGTGATTCATTCACAGCAATAATTGAAAACATGGTCACAGGACGGAGTTAGTAAACCTTGTGACTGATTTACACATTAATAAAAGTGTTTTTAACAAAGCTGTGTGAGATCACAATTGTTTTAGAGCGCAGAGGGTGATTCATTTTCTGATGTAACTACAGAAAAACAAGAGTACACTACTAAGAGTTCAACACTAACCATTAATGTTCTTCATTCTTGCATATTGGAGTGTTGTAACCAACCAATAATGTTTGTCTGAGTTCATTTAAAAGGAAGACAGGGCAAATTTATGTTTAATCCTCATGTTGTAGAAAAATTAAAGGTATATAATTAAACAAAGAGTTAGCGACAAAGTCAGTTAGCGACTTGACTTTTTTTTTTTTTACTTCAGACCTGAAATGGAATGTCTACCAAAAATAACTCTAAGGTTATAGTTAGCCTCTGAGGCAACATTTAGGCCATGTGATGAAAAAACAACCCTGGAGAAAACCAGTGACATCTCACCCTGAACCTAATGGAGTGGCAGCTGTGCTCCATTAAACCAACACCATTTACAAAAAAAAAATGTGAGAAATTAACTTTTCAGACTCATGCAAATCGATTTCCTCCCACTTTACTTCATTTTTTCATGACAAGAATTGACACTTTTAACGAATGTAATCACTCAACAAAATACAAACACTGGTTTTTCTCACCAATATCCAATCACGGTCTCTTTTCCCATCATGCAGCTCTGCACAGGTACAAGTGCGCACTGATCAGATCATCATCATCAGACCATCACAAATTACTGTAACCATTTGTGATCAGTGTGCTGTAGGCTGCAGGTGCTACAGAGGTGGACGTGGTTTTTCAGGCTCGAGGGCGGAACTGGAGGTCAAACTAGTCACGTGATGTCAGCATACATCAGAGATGCTGCTTTCAGACGTCCTGAGGGACTCCCTGATCTCTGCAGCCTAAAAAAGGGCATCAATGTTATTTATATATTATGCTGGAAGAAAAATAAGCCAGCTATGATGATAGGTTTTCAGTAGCAGTCTGCAATTAGAAAGCATTGATTTGAGACCTTTGACAGTAGTAACTATTCCCATCTGTGTAATGCAAACACTTTAGTATGTGTTGTTGAAGACAGGATGATTGTTTCATTGATTAAAATGAGTCACTGAAGGAAGCCATGTGATAGAGAGGGAATGAGCAACATTTATCACAACAGGGAGCACAAAAATGTGATGTGAATCTGATTCAAAAAACATGTTATTGGCATTTATGTCAGTAAGTATTCAGAATATTGGCCAATCTGAGCATCAATACAGGAGAGAACAAAGGGTTTTGTGTGTTTTTAATGTCTTTTTGTATTTTTTTGAGTCATTGTGTGCAATTTTGTTGTTCGTACATTATTTTTCATTTCGTGTTTTTGTTGTTTTTGTGTGTTTATTTAATAATTTTGTGTACGTTTTTCTTTTGTACATTTTATTATTTTGTGTGTTTCTGTTCTTATTTGGCTGCTTTTGGTTATTTTGTATATTTTTGTCATCTTGTGTATAGTTTGAGTACTTTTGTTGTCCTTTTTTAAGATGTTTCTGTCATTTTGCATGTTTTCATTAGAGTCATTTTGTTCATTTACTTTGGGAGCTGCACAAAGTTAGTTTGAGGGCCACATGTGGCCCCCGGCCCACCTGTTGTCCATGCCTGTGATATAGCCGAAAAATAATTACTGGACAATATTTAAGAAATAAGAAATCTGAATGGGATTCTGATATTAAAAGATCATCTCCTGAGTTTAAGTATTATTAGTACCGGTACATTATTACATCATGTTTCACAATCTTAGACTGGGAATGTGCTGGTAATGGTAAGGAAGGAAAAAACCAGCACCTACCATCAGAAACTTGTGTGAAGATGAAGACCAGCGAGGGAGAAAAGAGAAAGTAAAAGCATTAATGATCAATTGTTGCTCCTGGTGAAGCAGCTGCATTGATTTATCACAAAGTTGATGTTTAACTGATGTTCCTCATCATAGCTGAAGGCCAACATGCACTGACCTCACATTTCAAACGGCATGATTACAGTCAAATAAGTCTGGCCTGCACGATCGATTGAACATGAGAGGAAAATGGAAACCAGGGGAGACGACACCATTAGAAATAAAAGACGGGGCAAAGACCGAGGGACATGGTGAACCAGTAAAGAGTGGGAGGAATAATGTGATACAGAGGGAAGTGGAAGGAAGGGTATGGTGGGATCAAACAGGAACCATCATTAGATCCAGAAAGGGGCAGATGGAGGACGATCAGTAGGAGGGAGATAATGTCACAATCATTAGATGGAAGGAAAATGAGAAAAGGAAAAGAGTCGTGTTTGTGCGAAGGCAGCCCTGGAAAAGAAAAGGAAACATTGATCAAAAGCAAAAACATTTATTGCATGAATGAAAGAACAAGCAGCTGAATGTTGCTAAAAGCGCTTCTTATTCATTATAAAGCCTAGTCAACATGCTCCCCTTGTAGCTTTGTAGAATAGTTGAAAAAGACACGTATACACCCAGAGGTCTGGAGGAAGAAGAAGAAAACACAGCAGGGAGCAGCGAACAAAAACACACCAGAGAGGCTGTTTTTACTCCCACACACACACAGATTAGCTCACAGCAATCCACGCACAGCCATGCACACACACTCACACACTGTTTGAAAGGTAATTCATATACATGCGGAGCAGAGGAGGCCTGCATCCATCCATATACGCATCCATTCAGCCATGCATAATGCAATTTATCAGATCTTCCATTAAAAATTTAAACAAAACAGAAAACAAAAACAGTAATTCAACAATGCTGCAATATTTGAAGGGGTTTACAAGAATTTCCTGCAATTTCTTGAGGCTGAGGTTAGCTGTTGTATCGTCACTACCTTCATACAAACACAATACGTTTTCTATGCAAAGATACCTTTTCCATCCTAAAAATGTAGGGCTACCTTTTGCTACAATGTTGATTGATTATTATTGATTGATTAACTCATTTTCAGAATTTCTACCCCCCTCAGTGCCAGCCGTTTTAGAGCATTTTGACTCTCTCAATGACTTTGAAGCAATTTTTTTTTTTTTTTTGATTTATTGAAAATTATAACATCTAAATATTGGCACTGAGTGTTAATATGGGAAATCCCATGCACTTCGGTCTCAAAAAATTCTGAAATTATTAATTGTTTCTTAATAATTCAATTGGCACACTTTACATTTTTAGTTCCAATATCTCAAAAACTACCCAACATAGGAAACTGAAATTTGGTATAGTAATACAGCTCCACCTACTTTCTCAGAATATACAAAAAGATCTGTTATACATCCTATCTGATGGACATGCCAGCCCCTCAAAATTGGTTTCTTGCGGTTTCAGGCTTTAACATATTTGGGTCTTGATCAATAAACAACTCAGCTCCCTGTAGTTTGATCAGCTTTGAGCTATGTATATAGACTGTTCAAATCATTAATGATTAGTCACATATATGCATTGGTTCTTTGGTGACACTCTCTTGAAATCCAAAAAAAATACTTTTTTTTTTTACTATTTTCATTGGCCCATAACTGCATGTGGGAATGAAAAAAAAATCTGATATCTGCTTTCATTTATAGTATAAAGATTTTTCTTTCTTGGGATATAAAATATTTTTTCTTTATGCAACTTATCCATTTTTATTTTGGACTCCAATTTTGGGGTATTTCACCACTTACCGATATTGAAAATCCTTTACATGAGACCATTGTAGCTGGCCTCTGTGTCTCACTCATTTATTGTTAGTTTTTCACATGGAATGACCCCTGTCTCTGTGAGTAGCCTGTACCCTAAAGCATCCATTGATTTCCAATCATGTTTACTCTTAAATTATACAACTACTAAATGGACCATTCAAATGCAAATTGAAAGAAAGGAAAAAAAAGATGCAAAAAGAGAAATCGATGCTAAGTACTGACTTGCGAGGATGACCATGTCCATTCCCCAGAAGATGCTCATGATCCACCCCACCATGATGACGGCGGTCAGGATCTGAATGAGAGCCGCTGCCACGTTGAGCCAGAACACACAGCACACACCTCGCTCTGAGATCAGATCACAGTGAGCTCCACACAGAACAGAGAAGGCTGAGATGAAGGTACCTGTGGGACAAACAAAAACATACTTATACTCTCATTAAGGTTATTTATTTTTGGTATTTATTTATTTCAAATGAACAAATAAAAAATGGAAAATGAAAAAACAAATCTCAACAAACTTAGTTTAATTGTTTCATCAAGATCGTTCCACAAAACCACAAAAATGGAAATGTACATACTTTTTAAATTAGCATTAGGGTTAGCATCACACATCATTAGCGTAAACCAAAGAAAAAGTCTAAAAAAAAAAAATGAGGAAGCAGCGCATAGTTCCTATATATTTACAGTAAATGCTGATGCATGGTGGCTGACAACAGCAGTTTGAGTCGTGATAGCTTTTACTTATTGACTTCATTATTTATTTCAATAAATAAAACAAATAAAAGCAGATGTTCTAGGAAATCGATGTAAGTAATGAACTCATATTTGTATCTGTATCTGATTTCACAGTCAGCATCGGCATCATTGGGTTGATAATATCCAACTTTAACCAAAAATGGTCCAACGATTAAAAGTCACATATTTATGACATTTTAAATAACATTTCCATACAAATACGTTGACAAGATTTATGGTAAACCTATCAGACCTATGAATCCATGACAAAAGTATGTTATTAATCAAAAGCAAATTACAACGTTGCTTTTAATATGAATTATGAAAACCTTAAAATGAAGCTGCATGTGACATGTGAAAATGTTCTGCATGTCTCACAGCATCCTTTTGTTAATAATGCTGTACTAGACACTCATACAGTGAGTGATATTGACCTGTTGCTGCAGTTCTGAGGACGCTCCTTCTGCCTGAAGAATGTCCAACATCCCTCCTGACAATTAATCTGAAGTACGGCCTGTTTTACCGTAAATGCTCATGTGAGCAGGTCTAACTGCAGCCATATTGCAGCTAGGTTATATGCAATATAATACTGGTACCCTTTTATGATGGCAGGTCCTCAAAGTTCTGAATTTATCATTTGTATGGGTTTTACCATTGCACCCCTAATGGGACCTAATTAGACTAAAGTCTACTTTCAGGATTTCTAGAGATTGTTGTAAAATGGTTCTGGATTTTGTGCAGAAATTGAATAATTGATGTTGAATACATGCATGTTTCTTTTTCACTGAGTTGCTGGATGGATCCTTGTTGGTGTAAATTAGGGCTGCACGATTATGGCCAAAAATAATAATTATGATGATTTTGATCAATATCTTAATCACGATTATTCGTCCTGTTAGGGAAAACATCTGTATTTTTTTACAGATTGAACTACTTTTTAACAAACAATATGTAAACAAAGAAACATTTTAAACAAGTAAAGCAAAGGATTTGTAAATATTTGTAAAATGTCATTTCAGGGTCTTACAGTGTGGTCTTCATCATTGTCTTGTACGTATGTTGCAAAGTCAAATACAATATATAAAAAAAAAACAAAAACAAAAAAAAGATATGCAGCAGGGCCTGTATGTTAAATGTAAAAACCACTAACAATCAGGTTCATTTACTGTAATTGTGCGGCCTTAGTGTAAATAACCTTTAATATAAATAAATAGTTATAATAATTAGTTTACAAGTTCTCCCAGAACATGTGCAATTCTTTTCACCGTTTCCAGTCCAAAACACATGATAGAATAATGGGGGCTTGTCCAGTAGGGATGAACAGATGTAGCACATTGATAGTTATGAAGATACAGATGCTTTGGCTACAGGCTTGATGTAACCTTTGAAGGTAAAGCTGCAGCGTGAACTTAATGTGACACTAGTCTAGATGCCTGGTAGGCGTTGGGGGCCATGGCCCTTCTTCTTCTGCTCCATTTCTTCTCACATTAACAGAAGTTGAACAAGAGGGTGAACCGAACAGGTGGAGAAAGGGGAGGAGATTAGAGGGAGAGGTGACGGTGCTGCCATCTACATCATGTGTCTTAGAGAAAGCTAAAGCGGACTCGGTTACATTATGAGCTCCGATCAAGTCTTATCCCCACTTATCCTTCATTGTTTTTCTCTTCGTTATGAATGCCAAGTTTCTAATCTCACTGTCTGATTAATGACCTCATGTTCTGCTCAGAACAGCTTTAAAAAAAAAAAAAGTTAGCCCAATGTTCTACAGGCCACATATAGGCAAAACTAGCAGATTCCATTGAAAATCTAAATATTTGCTTTTACATGGCCTGCTTCGGCTTTATCTAAAAAAGGGATTAAAAACATTCCAGCACCAGGAAAGTGGTCAGTTTAGACTAGAAGAAACATAAGCAAACAGAAAGCAAAGATTTATCTTCTGTTTATTTATACATTTTTTTCCAATGCAATGTAATTCAATGTCCTCTTTCCACACACTTTTCACTACACTTTTAAGGTATAATAAAGCCAAAAACAGAGGTGTAAAGAGTACTAATATATCCTACTCGAGTAGAAGTACTGTTACTTGATTGAAATTGTACTCAAGTACATAAAGTATTTAAGTACAAGTAAAAAGTAGCTCAATTAAATATTACTCAAAGTAAAAGTTACTAGTTACTTTCACCCCCATTTTTATTTTTGGTAAGAAATCTTGCCACGATTCCCTTGTATACAGTAAATATCTCATGTATATAAAAAGAGACAAAATCTTGCACAATTGAACCTTAATGTATTTTCAACAAAGATATCTGTATAAAATAAATTTTTAAAATAAAATAACACCAATTAATTCAATGCAAAACTAAAAAAAAAAATTATCAGGCTCTAAGTATATCGAAATTTATTAACTCTAAAAATGAGAAAATAACCTCCATTCAATGTTGTTTTGGCACCGTGCATTACGTTTAATCTGATTGGTTGGCTATGATGTGATACATTTGATTGTCGTTTGGTCATTTCATTTTTTGTAGTTTCACAATATCCGATGATCATTTAAAAAAAAAAATAATAATAATTTAGTCAGTAGCGGTTGAGTGTAGAAATGTAATGAATTACTTTACTTCTTTTAAAATGTACTTACGTACAAGTAAAATGAATGATTAAGAAATATACTCAAAAAAGTACAAGTGCCCATAAAAGTAACTCAATTACAGTAACGTGAGTACTTGTAATCTATTACTTTCACCTCTGGTTAAAAGTAACCAGAGAAAATAGAGGCTACATAAAAACTTCTAATTATCTATCGTTGAATAAATGAGTGAAAAAAAATAAAAATACTTATTCTACAGTGTGAGCGACAGCAGGATAAAATGTGACCATACTGGGAGACAACATGATCAAATCAGTCTGAGGAGTTTTCAGGTTGCTGGGTCTGCGCCCACCAGCAGATGCTCTGGCTGCTGGTGGAGTTCCCTCCTCCACATCTGAGCCATGACGGACAGTAAACTCATCACAGGATGTTACTCATGCTTCTCATCTCAGGCTCCAGCATGTTCATTAGTTCATATAGCCTCGTCAGTCACATGTTTCACTGAAGTTTGTGTTTACAGTGACGAATAATGTGAAGTTTGAGGCTGTTAACAGCATTAATGGTCCTAGTCATTGATTATCTACACAATAATGTGCTCAGGAGAATTTCCTCTAATGCAGTTTCTCAACCTTTTCAGCCTGTAGCCCCCAAAATAAAGGTGCCCCCCACTGTACCTGAAGGTGGTTGAACACAGACATGAACATTGAAGAACAGTCATGTGGTGACAGAGCCATCTATAAGGGGGAATAAAGAGGAGAGATTTTTGGGGCCCATCCATTAAGTCAGCAAAATTATTTTATATTGTTCTGTGATAACCAATTATTTATTTCTCTGAATAATTTCCACTGTTGTTCAGGAAGTTTATTATTATTTGCGCCATAGAATATAGTAATCTTAAAGATGTAAATACTTGTTTTAATCAGAAATAAAAGAGGTTAAAAGTGACCAAAAAGGTGGTGAAATGGGATTTTAAAAACCACAGAAATTAGTTAAAAGTTGCAATTTAGAGTGGTCAAAGGGTTCAAAGTGCCAATAAACATTTTTAGGAGTCAATATTGAAACAATTAGTTTAAACGGGCAAATAATGGGCTTGACAAATCATGAATGTGGTGAAATTGGTAAAAATAAGAATGATACAGTATATGGTGAAAAGAGGTTAAAAGTGGCAATAATGGGTCAACATGTGAGTGCAGAAAAGGGGTGTATATATATATTTTTTTTTTCTTTTCTGATATTTAATCAATATTTTTCTTATTGTATGTCAGGGCAAAATTGTTAGTTATGTTTATTAACATATTTACTCATAGACTATTCTTTTTAAGGCTTTAAGTTGAGACTTTTCATTTCTGCTGTCTCATGTTTTCTGCTCTCTTCTCGAGGTCAGCTTCCCCAAACACATCTTGTCCCTCAGACACAGAGGCATGACACACTCACATGCCTACACACACTCACATAGTCACACATACACACCCAATACACATCCATTCATACACACAAACACCATACACGCACACACACCCAATACACATCCATTCATACACACAAACACCATACACGCACACACCTCCAACACTCACGACAATCAGGAGATACCAGAGAACTGGTTGTTTTGACCTAAAGAAGAAACTGTCTCTTTTCACCCTCTTCTTTCACCTCCACCCTGTCCTCTTTATCTCCTGGCGGGAGGAGGGAGGGGGACTGAGGGGGAATATACGTGATGAGTTAGAACTGTGCCACTCTGTCATCGGACGTCCGCCCGGGGCGGTCACTAATTTGGTCCATCTTTGTACTCCTTTTTATTTAGTTTTATAATAAACCTTTTTTATAAAATCATCAATGCCTCGCCTGGACTCCATCATTCAACCAGAGCAATAAATCATGTCTCCAAATGAGGTCAACCGCAAATTTGCCGTGACATGTATTTTTCACATTTTCGTGGACGTGTGTTTTCTACTGCTGGAGACATTGCACAGGCATTTTATTTTCATATGATCTGTTCAGATCAGTGTTTAAACTGACACAATCGGAGAAATGATCTTTTCTTATTTTTGTGCATTGTCAGTAACTCAGGATGGTTTATCCTTAATGTTCACACTTACAGTTGTGACAACGCCGTCATTACGTTGTAACGTAATTTTTTTAACATGTAATTTTCAATGAACACAAGCAATAAATCAATCTGTTTCATAATAAACGATTTCAGATTTATTTAAACTTTAAATAAATATAAAATATTAATTTTAAAGCACAGATTACAACAATAAAGCAAACAAATCTGTGGCTTTACCTCGTCAACATATCTAACTAACGTCACGTTTTAAACACTCTGAACGTAACAGGACAAGAAAAAATGAAAATAAAAATTGCAGCCTTTGCAATTAGAAAATCGCGTTTTATGATATTGCAATAATATTGCAAATGCAATTAATTGTTCATCTTACTTTTCTTTATGCGTATTTTATGTTGATTGGAGCCTCTTAAAATGTAAGAGCTAAAGTGTGTGACCCTGTGATGAATGTACGAGGGCGTATCCTGACTATACCCGCTGCTCTGAAGCCTCATGACTTTCATCAGGATAAGTGGGTATAAAAAAATGAAGGGTGTTAAGACAGAACAAAGCCAGTGATTTAGAAATTAACTTGGCTTGTATTAAATTGTGCAGTTGGAAATAAGCCTTTGGATGCTGTAATACAGTTTTAATTTATTTTCTATGCCCTATGAAAGCAATCTATTCCAACAGTCCTCTGTGTGCAAAGAGCTCTTCCATTCTTTTGTATGTCGCATTTGTAACATTGCGTCTGTGTGCCTGTATGCGCGTCTTGATATTACCCTGGCTAATTACTATAATTGCACAAAGAACTCTACAAAGCACCCACTGCTAGTGTGGGAGGTTAATGATAGAGTGTGAGAGTGTTGCAGGCAGAAAGAGAAAAAGGCATAAAAGGAGAGACACTAAAAAGGAAGACAAAAAACATTTTTTAAAAAGAGGAAAATAAAGAAGACTGTGTACCCTGCTGCACATTCTCGCCAGTTTAACTGTGTGAGGCCTGTCTTACAAGGATCCAGATGGATGAAAAATACCAGTTTATAAACCCAGTTAGCCATTCAAAGAACAACAATGGTGTTGATGTTTCTGTGTTGATGAATGTAATAAATGTAATAAAAGTCAAGAAAAAATAGACAAATTTTATTTCTCAAAGAAAATGCATGTGAAGATGCATAGGCTGAACCCCTCGGAGTCAGTATAACCCTCAGAGTCAGAATTACTACTCAGAGTCAGTATAACCCCTCAGTGTCAAAATTCCCCATCGGAGTCAGTATGACTCCTCGGATTCAGAATTACCCCTCGGATTCAGAATTACCCCTCAGAGTCATTATTACCCTCTAAATCACTATATCACTATTCCAAGTTCCAGGTTTGAATGGGTTATTTATCAAGTTATTTTTGAGAATTAATCAATAACCGTTAAACTTAAGAAAACTCCAGATATATACATACATATGATTAGTATTATTTACACTGGTCGGTCAAATTGGACTAAGTGTGGAAGATGAATTAACTGCCAAAAATCTACGGGATGATAAAAATTAAGTGCACTGAAAATAATAGTTAGGATGTTACACATGTTATACAATCTCACTAATGGCAGAATTAATATCAGAGAAGTCAGTTTGATGCATGAAGAATATGCATCTCGGGGAAAAAAAAAAAGTCACTCACACAACTACACGTTTCAAGCTTTTTACATGCACGCACAGGAAGATGGAACATATCAAAATGAGACATTAAGCTAACACGGCTTTCCCAGTGAATCCTTCCAGCAGCAGCACTATCACTCACGTGCACACGCAGCACATGCTCTCAGTTTGGAGGTTCACACTTTCCAATCCTCTTAAGGGAAATTTTGTACATGACGTGTGAAATGTCATTATTTTCAACTCTGTTTTAAATTGCATCTGATGACAGCTTCTGGTGCGACTCTCTCCACCACATGTTTACACCTGAACCGACATCGTGAGGTTATGACTGCATTACATCAGACACTTCTGATGATGACTGAAAGCATGGAGCAAAGTAGGGATCTGAGTACGGTACTTAAACCAGGAGAGGAAAAGTCACATCTTGAATACTAAACACTAACGAAGCCATGTTTTCTTTAATTTAAGGAAGCTTTTTCAATCTTGTCAATTGCTGGCAAATAGCTCACATAAACACTTTCACACAAGTTTTTTGTTGGTCTTAGCCAGCGTTGTCATGGCAACAAGCTGCCGCTATTCAATGAAATGTCATGGCATTCAGGCACACATACACAATCTTGATTTTTGCCATTTTTTTTTTTGTCAATTTCAGCAAAACATTTTGTGAATGTACGAATAACTAATGGTGAAGCTGATCGATAACATTTTAATAAATCCTCTATTTTAAATGTATCATTAAATAAACATCCATTTTTACATTTTGATTAATTTCCTCATTAATTATTGGATTTTTCTTTGGAGTTTAGATTCTAGCCAAAATCTGACAAACACATTTTCTAAACTGCTAGTCCTGTGCAGAGTTATGTGGTTAGGAGAACATGCAAACCCTGCTGCACAGACAATTTAAAAATCCCTATCATTGGCAAAATGTAAGTAATTCATATCTCGGTTCGTAACTGAATGACCTTTATGAAATTCGACTAAGCTATGTGAGGTTGGTTCTTCAATAACTTCATTGAGTTTTAACTGTGTCCGATTAGATTGCATATTTCATCCCAATTTTTTCAAAAAATGGTGCTGCCCATACATTTGGACCTACTGTATCATTATTAATGAGGATACCATTTTTAATTTTTCATTTAAAAAAGGTGTGAATGATGATGGTAAAGAAGACATTTAGCACTTGGTGGAGGTTTGCGCACTCTGAGGGCTCTTGTTTATAATTATTGTTACCCACCTTAGTCCCGCTAGCTCTACTGTAGATGGATTTAGTGGCTCAAC
The DNA here is from genome assembly GCF_900634775.1 of Gouania willdenowi. Taxonomy (NCBI): domain Eukaryota; kingdom Metazoa; phylum Chordata; class Actinopteri; order Blenniiformes; family Gobiesocidae; genus Gouania; species Gouania willdenowi. Next base: position 16,594,556 of record NC_041066.1, read on the forward strand.
TCCCTGTATGATAGCAAATGGTAGCCATTAGCAAGTGGCTTATCTGTAATAATCTCAAATTGTTCGTAAAATTGTAATTTATTTTGGGTGTTCAATGGATCAGGGTTGCATATTCTCCAGGTGATCTCCAGGTTTTGTTTACGCACATGTTGCTTTCCTCATTGTTAGGTCTTTTGGAGTTTTTGTCTCATGTCATTTTTAACGCAAGCAAAGAAACATACAAGTGTGATTACACACTTACCCAGTCCAGGTATGAAGGTGTTCAGGAAAAGACAGATAACCGCCAGAGGGAATGGCATTGTGGGTATTGCCGCTCGTAGAGGACCCTTCTTCTCCCGCACCTCCACCACCACACCTCCACCTGCCGTGGGGGCTCCAACCATGGCTTTAGCCCCAAGGCTGTCATCTGTTTTTACACGGCCCTGCTCGGCTGCTCCCTCCTTCTGTGCCATCTCTCTTTGTCCTTCTGCCTCCCTCACTCTCCTGTCTCTGGGCTAAAAATAGCTCCTAATAATCTGGTAGGCTGCCTGGAAATTAATTTGTGTTTTTTTTTCCTCTGGACTCTGCAAATTTAGTAATAGTCAAACATAATCAATGTTAAATCCCCTGTAATCTGCACTTCATGTCAACAGTTGGCTCCTTATTCACTGGCTTTGACACATGCAGGATATTTATATTCCAAACATATAGATTATATTCTGCTCCTTTTTTCCATGAACTGCTGCTAAGATGCTGAAACTCTCAAAGAATGAACAAAAAACTGAGAGGAGGAAGAGGAGTCAGAAGAAGCAAGCACTATTTCCCTCAGACCACAAATATGTTAATATGTGGTCATATCAGGGGTCAGCGATATCTGCCATTTGGTCCCATGTCCAAATCCTTCTTCAATTAGTTTAAAAATCTTTAGGAAAATCCTTTAAAGAAGAGCAACATCTCTTTTTCTTTTATGCTAAAGTCCCTCCACCCCTCACTTCTATGTGAGAGTAGATCCAGAGAGCTCTGCAGCCCCCCTTTTACTATCAAGTCTCCTCTCTGTTTCACTCTCATTTCTCCCTCTCTCTCCTCTTCTTCCGCTATTTAAAGGAGCAGTGCACCAGTCTGATGTTACGTTTCAGAGAGATCACCTTCAATGAGGTGCAGTTCAACAGAAAGGATCTTAAGATTTTCAATCTAAAGAAAAAGATAAGTATAATTGAATTGGCTCACAGGATTCTCTGCTTCTAAAAATATGGAAAAATTTTATTTTAAAAGCCCGTGGATGCCAATAAAACATAAGGTAATAAGTAGGGATGCACCGAATATTCGGCCACTAAATATATTCGGCCGAATATATATTCGGTTTAGTGAGTTAAAAGCAAGGCCGAATAGTAGCGTGTGACGCAATGACGCAATCAAATCACTTGAGTCAAGTGTGAGTGCAAGCAGCAGCTCCTCCTCTCCGTTCTCTCCATCACTGCATAAAAGTTGGAAGCCGTCCAAATCCACAACAAAGTCGGTTGTTAGCGCTGTGAGCTACGAATCCATAAACATCCTCATTGTTTCCTCCTCAGTTCACAAGCGATGTCGGGTCTCGCTGCATAGGCTAATGTAGCATTAGCACGGAGTGCTAACAGCTGATGTGTGTAAACAATGGGTCCGTGGCTCCATGCAGTCCCAACACAATCAGCAGCAGAAAAAGTTGTGCAGTTTTGGCATCCAGTAGTGCAGTTTGCATTCACATATATGGCAATAAAGTATAATATATATTCTATATTAAAGCACAGTGTTTGTTTATGGTTGGAGAGGGAGGAGCTCACATTCTAGGAGGCGTGTTAGGTGACGTCACCTGCCAACGTGGGCAAAATCCAACTCGCCCGTTTGGAGGGAGGGAGGGAGAAAACAGACCTTTGTCCCTCTGAATGAGGCTAAAGGGATGTATATCACTGCAGCAAAATCATTATAAAGTGTTTTTTTCATCATACCTCCCCTTTAATGCACTATTTATTTCTTTTAATGCATGTTTTGTTTTATGTGAAGGGCTAATATAAATGAAAAACTTTGTTGTGCTTTTTTTGAAAAGCAAAGGCTACTGGAATATTCAAAAAATGTCAGAATATTCAATAAACATTTACTTTCTTTAAAAAACATGTCTAAAAATGTATTCTAGGCTATTTATGCACTATTAAAAAATAGTGAAAAACGTAACCGTATTAGATATTCGGTATTAGGCCAAGCGTTTATATTTTATTCGGCTTCGGCCACAAATTTTCATTTCGGTGCATACCTAGCAATAATAATAACCTAAAGTTCCTCATAGGTTAATCAAACATTGTCTAACAATAGTGCAAAAAAAAACAAAAACACTTCAGCTAACAATGGACGCAGATCTGCACATGTCAAACTCAAGGCCCGTGTGCCCGTGTGGAAGATTAAATTCAGCCCGCAGGATAAAGTCTAAATTACAGAACACGAGTCATTATGTAAAAATACAGTAATTCAGTTGTAGATATCTCAGCTCTTCCAAATACATAAATTCAATGAATATCCACAATATTTGCCAGGGAATTTTGTGATTTTTTCATTTTATGTGTTTTTGTTGAAATTATGTGTATTTTTTTTTCTTTTATGTTGTTTTGTATGTTTTTACTTTGATATGTTGTACATTTGTCTCTCATTTTGTGAGTTTGTGTGTTTTTGTCGTTTGTCAATTTAGTATATTTGTCTTAATCTTTTTGTGTTTTTGGTGTGATTTTTGCTGTTTTTGGTTTTTGGGGTTTTTTTTGTTGTTTTTTGTTATTTCGCATATTTTCTTGTTTTGTGTATTTTTGTTGTCAACTGTCAGCACACGCTTTTATCATGTGATGGCAGAAAAATAAACCTTCTAAAAATCTTTTCCAAAATCCTGCAATTTTTAAAAAAATAGTCCACAATTTTTCCCCAAAATGAATACAAAAATTGGTCACAAACTCAAAGAAATGAATATATTGGATATTGTCTAACTTCCACTACCTTATGAATATGTATAGGGAAGAACAATGTTGGAATTGCTCATTTTCAACCTGCTTTGTATTTGGCCCCTGAACTAAAATGAGTTGACACCCATGGGTACACGCTGTGCATTGCCGTCAGGAGTCGTCGAGGTAATCAGGAAATTAGGCACACCTGTGTGACCCATAAACAAATCCTATCAATTCTTTATTTTACTCACAAACATACAGACAGTGACAAGCAGTGTTAATTTTGATTTAGTTTTAGTCAGTTTTTTGACTAAAATTAAACTTAGATCTGGTCATCAGGACTATTTTAGTTCCAGTTTTAGTGATCTCAATGACAACAAAAGAGTTTATGCATTTTTAAAAAAAATTCAAATAGCATTTATCAACCTGATAATGGTTGGCATTAAGGTTTGTAAATACACACGGGCTGTACTACATCTGAAAACACAATTAGCTTATACTTCCTATTGGATTTCATGGCTTTTTGCGCCTTCCACGCAATAAAAGTAGTTTTGATTGGATTTCGTCCCATGTGAACTAGGGGTGAGTATTGGCAAGGATGTTGCAATAAGGTACATATCACGATACTTGGGTCACGATATGATATTGTCACAATATCACGATATATTACAATATTCTACCCAGTTAATATCAAAATTTAACGTAGAGATGAAAAATCAAGTTGCTGTATATGTTCATCAGAAGCTATTGATCATTCAGACGATAAATCGAGTCAAAACTATTTGCTTCAAAACATCCCATTTATTATTTATTTATTATTAGTGTTTTTGCACATTTACACTGAAAAAAAAATGCAGTGTTAAACACTGCCATCATAAAATAAAGTGCAACAAGTTTATTTTCACTGAGGCTACTGTGTAGAAGTCTCAAAGTAACCATTACAACATAATGACGGCATTGTAACCACTGTAAGTGAGAAAATTAAATAAAAAAATCGATTTAAAATCTGCACCCAAAAAAATCGCGATATATCTTGAAATATTTTTTTTTTTTTTTTTACACACCTAAGGTGAACATTATAGTTTAATTTTAATTAGTTAACAAAAGTATCAATAGAATTTTATATAGTTTTTGTTCATAAGTATTTTTTTAAATTAGTCAGTCTAGTTATTGTCACTTATAAAATGCAGCTGACGAAAACTATGACAAAATTTTGTAGACAACAAAAAATAATACTGGTGACAATCCTGGAGGTGTGATAAGAACCAAGCAATCCATTACCCACAGACAAAGAGGGAACCTAAACAATAAAAACCCTCAAACTAAATTAAACACAAGAGATTAAAAGGGAAACCCAAGTACAAACCCATAACCTTCATTTTACAAGACTGACTCCTTATCAATTGCTGAACTTTAACAAGTGATCTCTTTATTTTTCATCAGTGCGCAGGAATTCCTCCCAAACACAAGTGGTCAGGACACAATATAAGCAGAGATCTATTAAAAACCAATCTCACCCTGCGTCTCATCTTCTCTTTTTCTCATCCTCGGTTTCCTAGCAACCCAGAAAGCTGTATGTAATTAAACAAGAGACATCCATCTCTAGTACAGAGTCCCATCTTTATTCGTTCTTCTTATAGCGACTGAACTTAGTAATCATTGGATTATTTTCAGCCTAAGGCAGCTACTATATGTTCTGATGCTTATTGCCATGGCAACATAATGGAAAATCGAATACATTGTCTTAAGGTGGAATGTTTATACTGTAGTTTATATGTTTTCTCCAGGGCTCATTGTACGTTGAGTCCCTCTGACAGGAAAAGCTGACCACACACGCTGGTTATTTATACACACGTGTGCGTTTGTGAGCGAGTGTGTGTTCCTCACCTCTGACTGGATCAGAACAGTGAGAAAACGTTGACACACTACAGTTCTCACGTCTTTTCTTCAGCCTTTTATGCTTTTGCTGTTTTTTTTTTGTCCTCATTACAACACAGATATGACTGCGTAATTCACATGCTTGTACACTAAGGGACAGCGGTGCAAGTTTATATTAAAGATCAAGTGTTTGCGACACCCACACATTCATCATCAACACATCTTTGCACAAGATGAGGCGAGAACCAATGCCATCTGCCTTCTATTTTACACTTTAAAAATATTAATCACATTTGTAAACATAAAAATGTTTTTTTTTCTTTTCATCTTCAGTTTCTAAAGGTTCACACACATTAGTGTGACCTACAGTGACATGATTTCTTCTTGTCATTCAAATATTTTTTTCTTATTTTTATCTAAGATGTAATTTCATCAATTGTTTTTAATTTTGTGGTTGCAACAACAGGTTGTCATTTCAATAACAAATGATTAAAATTGCATCACCAAGTCTCACTTATTGAAAACTGAGCTACAAAGGCATGTGAAAATGTGTATTCATGCTCACATACAGTAAAAATTAAGTATTTCCTCTAGCACAGCGATTCTCAACTGGTGGGTTGGGACCCAAAAGTGGGTCGCGGACCTGTACCGGGTGGGTTGCGGACAGTCAAAAATGAATACTTAAAGTCTCTCAGTCTCTTTTGACAGGCATGCTATGAAATGCATGTTGCACAGGGAAATCTTTAGATTCACGTTTTAAAAAAGATTTTATATATATATAGATAATTGTTTTCAACAGCTATTTTTGGGGAACTAAATGTAGCTGGTTAAATTCTGAAAAGAAAAAAGTGGGTTGCAATTCAATGACCGAGGGCAAAATGTAGATCCAAGGTGAGACCACGGTATGTATCCAAGTATGCTTTTTGTAAATGGAATAAATAAATTATATAATAAAGCATAGTAAAACAGTAAGAATGTAATACAAATATAATGGTTATATATTTTTAATACTCTATGAACAGGTTTTACTTGTTATACAAAAAAGTACACTTACATTTGATTAATTTAGCATATATTAGTAGATTGTCATATACACAAAATACACTTTCAGTTGAACTTTTTTACAATTCAATTACAATTAAAATATATTTAGTACGAAATCAGTTGTTCCAAAATAGCATGCTTTAGTTTAGGTTAACTAATAGACAAATTTGGAGTATATTGATGATTAGTGTGGCTTCAAGTACACAAAACACGTTTATTTTTCACATGAGCAGTTGAGAACCCCTGCTCTAACAATCCTAATATCTTTTTTTTTAAAAAACATGGTAAAATAGGCTGTAATCACGGGGAAACCAATCGTCCTCGTCACCTTCTTGTTCGTCTCTCATCACAATGTAAATGTATTCAACAAGGCCCATCATTTCTACCTAATAATCAGAGCCTCTTTTCACACATCACACAGGATGATATGGTGAATATTTAACAGAGTTATTTTAAGAGGAGTCGGACGGTGAATTCATTTATTGTATCCTTTAGAGAGGCTGATAAATATCCAGGTCAGTTCTTTCTGAAGCATCCACACCAGTCTGGTGGGAGTCTGGCTTGGCATCCAGCAGCTGTTGGTTTTCACTGGCTTTTCTATTTTTGACGACTGATGCTTTCTATTCTTTTGCCCGAAGGCTGCACTGGAGAAGTAGCTGGGTTTGAACTTTATGGTTTCATATGATGATACTCACCATTCACAGATTAGCTCTTTTAATCCCTAATGATGTAATCCCACTCAGGGCAAAGAATAGGCCCTGTATGTCAGACTCTAAAAAGGGTTCATATTAAACTGCAAGAGAGAAGAGCGCCTCCTGCTGGTCATATATGTTATACTGGTGGAGGAAGGAGTGTTCTACAGATACTCCATAAGGCAGAGGTGGGTCACCACCCTTTCTGAAATTATGAGCTACTTCATAGTGTGTAATCTGAAGCACTACCAGTTAAAAAGCACTGCTTAAAAACCAAATGATCACAGTTTCACTTTAATTAAAGGGTAAGATAAGTATAAAATGTTCCAGTTTTAACATGAAACACTTAATTTCTCCTAATTTATACAATTGTTTATTTCCATAAAGAATCATCTTCCTATTTTACTAGCTACTAAGTTTTAACTCATTGTAAAACAAGTAACATTTGTAAAATTGGAACAATTGTCATATGTTAGTCATTCGGTCCAGGGATTGCAGATGAAAAATAGCCTTTTGGCTAATTATGGTATGTTTTCCATATTGATATTAATGTACACCACCCCTGTTAAATAAAGCAATAAATTAAAAATAATAATAATCCACTTAGCATTTAAAAAAAAAGCTGTATCATATATAATATACTACAACAAATACGCCAAATCTGCAACAATGTTTCAGTGAAAACATTTAAAGATGGTTAATTTGATACAAAAAAAGTTATCACATGCAGCAGTATTTAACTTTACTAAGTATTAACTACATCTCTCATCTGTATTTATCTTTGAGTTTGAAACATGGAAAGTAATTCTGATTTTAGATGGAGCTCATTGGTGACATGTGGGTTACCTGGGGCCTGCAGGCATCATGTTGGTGACCCCTGCTATAAGAGGTGTCAAACTCAATGTAGTTCAAGGGCCACATACGACCCAGTTTGACCTCAAATGGGTCAGACTTGGAGAAAAAAAAAAAAAAAAAAAAAAAAAAAAAAAAATCATGTTTTTGTGACGGAAAAAACCCACAAATTCAATAGTAATAATGGCTTGATTTATGTTTTTTTTAAAAAAAAAAATAAAAAAAAGGAGACGCAAAAGTGCGTACAGAAACCATTATTCATTCACACTAGTGGTGGTAAGCTACAATATAGCCACACCATTTCAGGCCTACTGCCCCTCTGACCACCACCAACATTCATGCAAGACAATGGGGGTAAAGCGCCTTGACCAAGGACACAATGACTTGGATAGAGCGGCATTAAAACCCCCAACCTTTCGGTTAAAGGACCACGCACTCTATCATGGGATATAATGCCAGAATTTTCCAGCTTTTTTTTTTATTTTTTAAATGCCACTAAATATGGCAAACACCCATTATACTTGATATGGAAAATGACAAAAAGTAATGCTTTTCCCATAATTTCTACTTCGAACAAAATCTTCCTGCACCCCGAGTTTGACTTGTGCTTTATGAGAAAATAAGGTTTGACATAAAATCACACATTATTGTATAATGTTTATTGATTTTTAGATTTGTATATTTTATTTCAAAAGAAAAACCATTATAAAATTAGTTTGCCAGTTTTTTTACTCCTTAAGTTTTTTTAAAAGAAAAATTGTAATATTTTTAGAAAAAATGTTTTGATCACACATTGTTGTACAAGACATTTAGATCTTCATCTACTTCATCTTGCCTATGGCATCATCGGCTTTTCCTCAATGATTTTCTTCACCCACTTCATTGAAGGGTCAACACAGATTTCAGCGCCATTCCTCATTTTGACACTGGAACAGGAGAAAGATAAAATATGCTTTTTAAATTAAGAGTTTTGTCACTTCTGACCACATTATTATTAAAAAAATAAAGTGGAGACACTTACAGCACACCATCCATTGAGCACAGGCTGCTGGTGTATGTGTAGCTTATCACATTGGCCTTCTTCAGTGGACCATTTTTGAAGAAAAAGCAGCAGGTCGATGGACCAAAGCTGTCTGAAGGAACAATAGAGTTATTCACAAAGGATACAAACCAACAAAGCTCAATACAAACTTTTTTTGGTTTTTATTTATACAAAAACTGCAATGACATTGTGTTGTGACTGCAAAATAATACCTATAAGTGCTTTTTTTTAATAAACTATTTTTATTCATTCTTAAATAACAATGGTGAAAAAAAAATAGTAACAAAGAACATATAATATAATGAATTAAATATATCATTAGTTGCAAATACATACATGTGCATATAAAAATGATTCCGGTTTGGGAGCCTTACCTTGAGAGAATATTCTTAAACAAATGTGGGAACATATTTTCAAACTACGAACCAATTTTTTTTCTAAATAAAATGTTATTCCAATTCTTCTTGATGTTTTTAATCATCTTTAAGAAATAAAAAAAAAAATAAAAGAATCAGTTAAAGCAAAACAGTAAATTTTAAAAAGTTTCATATTTGGATTTTTTTCCCCATTGAATGTGATTTAATTCTTTATCATTTTTAAAAGGAAATAAAATATGTCGTGCAGTGATTTTTTGTGAACCACTGCTAAAAATACCTATACATTGTCAAACTTAGCACAACTGGCCTCATTAGGATTAATTTAGACTATTCGTGTCATTTTTTTTCAACATCTATCGACTATAAGATGAGCAGCAGCATCTATATTAAATCAAGCATTTCAACATTTATTCAGATAGTATGGGTTCTATAGAATGGTTAATATCAAACAAACATTCTTATAGAAACAACATGAAAGGCTTACTTTGTGCCAGTACAGTGTTGGATGAGAATGCCAACAGGAAAGCTAGCACGATGACAAGGGTCTTCATCTCAGGTTTCGGTTCAGTATCTCTTTGCCTGTTGGCTGCCCCGCTGCTCTGTTTTTATAATGCTGGAAATGTGCGTGTGGGTGTGGTGGTAGAAAGTTGTTTTGCGTAACACACCACAACCTAAATAACTTTGCAACATGCATACAAACTGCGACCAGTATCTGTAAATGTGGTTGGAAGAGTTTAAGTGGGTGAAAAAAGTACAGAGGAAGCTGTGTGTGGGCCAATTCTTAGAAATAATGACCATGTATTGATATTGTATCATGTATAGATATTATGTAGATATTCCTTGTCCATGCCTGTGTGTACATTAGTCCAAACATGGAGGAAAGTGCGCATTTAAAAAAAAAAAAAATACATCAAATGAACAAAAAATAATTTACACCACTATTTAATATTTATTGATGCACTATTACATTTCCTGCGCGTTCAATCTGTAAATGTCAAAAGGTACATGTTTTTAATGTATTACTTTGTAACTTAAGTTAGTAAAACCATACCATTATTTTAACACATTCTCACAAGAGTTATGCTTACATACCTTTATTTTCATTTAAAAAAACTAAAAACAATTATAATTGGGTTCATCCACCGATATTTTCTACTCGACATTGGGGATCAGAAGGCAAAGTGGGTCCTGACCCTTCCACATTTTTTTAAGGCAAAATAATTTCAAAGAATGTAATATTTGACGGACATTATTACAAAATATGTGGATGATTTGGTTCTAGTTTTTAGTTTGTGTTTTGTTCTTTTAAAGTTATTTGCTATAGTGTTCACATTTTTATTGTAGAACCTAAAGAAAGATGAATTTAAAATCATTCCTTTATTTTTTCCTTTTAGTTTCAGAATAATATCCATTTACTAAATTCATGTTTGAAATTCTTTCATGGTTAGAATAAAGTGGAACACAAATTTCCCCTTTTGCAGTATACATTTCAGGTGACCCAAAAAAACATGGCAACCGGAAAGCTGCATTTCCCCACAACTCAAACCAAAACCTGAAATTTAGTCGTGTGAATATCACATACACTTTTAAAAAAAATCTAACTACAGGATAAACCATCTCGTTTTCAAGGAAGTCCTCAGTAGTGTTCAAAAGAGATGCACAAGAGAATACAAACAATAATACATAGAGGTAAACATTACAGTACATTATATTCCTCACAGGACTTTCAACTGTCGAAGGTCATAAGTTTTAACATCTAAGAAATAAACTAACAAATATAAGGTATGAGCAAGAAGACTCAAAAACTGTTACATACATTTTGAAGGTATTGCACAAGAGCATTTTTATACATATTAAGGGAGGTTATAGAGCAGATAAAGGTAGGAAGATCACTCCAATCAAAGGGGGCTTTATTATTAAATGAAAGGAATTTTTAAAAATGTATTCACATTACGTTGGCATTATAAGTCATTCATCTACTTTGTTGAAGAGGTGAAGCACTGATTATAAGCGTGGGTTTGACTCCATAAACCAAAAGCTATCATGTATAGATTAGCATGAGTCATCAGAAGCGCTTGGTAGTATTTAAACCAACGCTCAAATTACCAACACAACAACCTGGTTGATGTCATGGAGGAAGGAATTAAACAAGTTAAGTTACGCATCGGAACAATGCAAAAAGGACCCACGCTATACATTCAAGCAATTCAAAAAGACAAAGGAAAAAGGTTATATCAGTAGAAAAAGAAAAAAAAAGACTTGTGTTGTATATCGGACACAGTTGCAAAGAAGACCTGGTTATGAATCAGAACAAGGAAAAACAACCCAAGTTAGTCCTTGGAACAATGCAAAAAGGACCTCGGTTAAGTCTTCAGAACAATACAAAAGGGACACAAGTTACACATTCAGGCTAGTCAACAAGAACTTGAATTAAACATCAGAACAATGCAAGACAGGAGAGACTGATGGCAAAGGTTGTCCAAGACCTATTTCATGTGACCCACATGTAGAGCCAGTCATGTTTGAGTCGTAGGGTTTGGGGCTGTGCACTTTTTTTTCTACTCAAGCCGTTACCACTTTTGTAAGGGATGGCCTTGGGGTCAAAAAGGGATAGAAGATCTTTATTTTAGACCAGCATAGTCAGCATGGCCAACATTTAAGTCCCAAAGCAAGACAAAGCACACAAGCAAAGAGAAAACTTTACTGTAAATGCAGTATTTAACCTTAGCTGGACTACATTGTAACATTTAGCCAGCGCAAATTCAATATTTAACATAGCTAAAACAGATTGGTACATTAGATCGCAACATTGATTTAATACAATAAAACTTTTGCACAATAGATGAATCCACATCTCATGTGATAAAGGTCCTGGAATCAAGCCTGGGTTCTTCTCAGGCTGCAGGTGAGTCTTATTAAAGTCTTTGTCGATGTGGGTGTTAGCTCCCCGTCACATCTGGATGCTGTAATGGCATTTTCATTTTTCTTAGATATCCTTAGTCAAATTTGTAATCTTCCTATACGTTTTTTTTTTTTTTTTTTTTAAAGTGTTTCTTTTGACAATTTGAAGTTTTTCTGAAAACTACCTCGCTAGTAAACACGCAATAAAAAATTTGTCACGTTTTGGTGGTTAAATTTGTCAACATACTCTAAACCAAGAACTAAAAAAATTTTATGGAGTTTTATAACTATGACAATGTTTGGGTTTGATTTGCAGCTCAAATTTTAACCCAGCAACAACACAAGCATTAAACCACTACAGGAACACAAGCCTTACACACATTACAGCAACACAGGTGTTCAAACAATGACAGCAAAAATCCAGAAACCATGACACAGCAAAAATATAAATGTTCAAACAATTACAGAGCAAAAAATGCTGCAGCGAAACCATGACAGCAAAAATGCAGACGCAAAACCACGGAAGCGAAAACCATGGCACAGCGAAGTACAGATGTTCAAACAATCACAGCAAAAACACAGCAGAAACACTTGGGTGGGCTGTGGTGCGTGAACCACAACTCAGCAGTTATAGTTGAGCAATGTTGCCAAGCCATAGTTTAAACAAAGCATGACCCCACAACTATTCTGTGTTAGTGAAACCGTGAGGTTGTGTACAAACCATGACTCTTTGCTAATGAGTGGCTAAGCTAAACCATGACTTAGCAGTATGTGGCTAAATTGGGGTGTATGAACTAATGGGGTCGTAGCAGGGTGCAGCTTCAAACAGCTAAACCAAGAGTGTCGAACATTTGGCAGAAAACATAAATATGAATTTAGGTTTTCTATGTATGTTGTAATAAGTCTATAAACATAAACACTTTAATGTGTCTATACTGTGCATTAGAAAAGATAAATGTTTATTTACAGATGCGAAATAGGTTCGACACCGCTGATTTGTTAATTTTATTTTTTTTAAAGATTGTCCTACTATGAGACGACTTGAGTCGAGCGCCGTGTAGCGTTGATCGACGAGCAGCGGCCGTTGGAGCTCAGAAACAATGATCAACTGCGCAGCGCCATCTTAAATAAATCAGACCAATCAAGGTAATAAGCTTCACCTGTGACTCTCTCTCATGCTGCGTTCCAGGACCCTCGGAATTCTGCCTTGCGGTTTGACACTCCGGCTTCAAAGTGTTGCAGACGCGGCACGTCAAAAAATATCTCACAAACATGGACGATAGGGATAATATTTACAATAAAGTCAATACTACTTATGTGTTTAAAACTGTGGTTATTCAGAATAGTCGTTTTCTTTATGTGCCCAACAAACCAAGGCCACAACATGTAGCACATATAGTGATTCAACTGAGGCATTAAAACAGTTATTTTAAAACTTGGGGTCACCTGGAGTTTAAATGGGGTCATCTAAAATGTCTAGTGATTCATAAAAAATAAATTAAAAAAAGTTACTTATTAAAAATAATGCATTTTTTATTTATTTATTTTTTAGCCACCCTATCCTGTTGCGCCCTGAACATAAAGAACGGATGATTTTCACTTGGTAAATGAATCCAATGTCATTGAATTTAATCCATTATGAGGAAATAAATGTTTTTTGTTTGAATGTTTTAATAAAGGCTGTCAGTAGCATAAAGTGTAATAATTTGGTTCGCCTGTAGGTGCCGCTTCAGGCCTGTTGTTGCCGTGTAATGGTCGTCATTCCACACAGATTCTTATTATCTGTCCTTCATTAATATCATATGTAAAGTTTGTCCACACATCTGCTCTTCTTTCGTTCCCTGTAGTTCGTAGTTTATAAAAAAAAAAATTGTAATTGTAGTGGGTTTTGGTGAACATTAGTTTTGTTTGTATTTGTTAACTAAAATATCAATACATTTTGATATACTTTTTGTTCACGTGTGCATTATATTTTTGCTGCATTTCTTGCTGACAGTGTCTACAGAAGGAAGCAGAGCTCTTTTATTTATTTGCTAATTAATATTTAATTCATTTCATATTTATTTTTGTATTGTTTTCCACTTTTATTGATTAATTATTATTACATTTTCGAATTTGTTTTTTACATTTTTTTTTTCAAATTTATTTACATTTTTGGTTTTTAATTCTGGCAGGTTTGGTGGTGAAAGTTTAGCACTCGCATCTAAAAAAATAAAATAAAAGGATGTGACCACCAGGGGGAAGCAGAGAGTACTTAAAAAGAGATGATCCTATTTTATTCAGCTGGAAATGTGTGCAAATTTAACAAACAAAAAAAAAGGCAGATTAAAGTAAGGAAGCTGAAAATTAATTCTGGATTAATTTGAGGGCTATTAAATCAATAATTATTTTGATATACATATATAAATATATATTTTTTAATTAAAACAAATTAATGGGGAATCATTGTTCGAAATGTATGGGATGAAGGCCTTATGTACATTCTTATGATTGTGCTTTCTTATCCAACACGCTGATGTCTGAAGATTTTCTGGAAATACATCCTGTTTGCGTATGAATCGTGTAACAAACAGTGTCCACCCTCTCCTTTTAGCTTTAGCACATCCTCTGATTTCCTTGTCCTTGGTCGGTTCAGATAACAGATGCTCATTCATCAAATGACACTGTATCTTCTGTTTGCAGGGTGGAGGCTTCAGGAACCGGTAAATCATGGATACATCAGTTTATAGGTGTCTCAAATTAGAGCAAAGCTAAAAAAAAGACACTTTTTTGATGCATAATTCAAGACAAGTGATCCATAATTTTTTTAAAAAACACACACAAAACAAAATCCTAGCTCTCTATGAAAATCCTTTTTTATTTTCTTGTTTGTTGTTTGCAGGAGAACATGCAAACTCCTCTTATTTCAAGTTTTCTCTTGTCTCCAGGTACATTTTCTGCTTCCGTGTTCAGCCTCACTGGGAGTTTACTGTCAAAGGCTGAATTAATGAGACTAGTTGTCAGCAGCTGAATGCATCTGGTGCCTGTTTTCCTTACAAATACAGCATAACCTGATAACATATCACACTATTAATCATTCTGACAACAATTATGTAACTATAATTACATTTTTTTTTTTGTTGCTTTGTTTCTGCATTGGTTCCTTCAACACACACATGCAGAAACACGTGTTTGATAAAGCAGGCATGATCATTCCATTCATGAAATGTTAAAATATTATACTGCCACTAAATCAATATATTATTGTGTAATTTGCATGGAATTATATCATGGCAATAATAAGAATTGTTCCAAGAATGCATATTTTTTTTTTAACAAAAACTCTCATTTTACATTTTATATTTAAGTTTGCATGATTATGTGTGTGTTCTTTTTTTCTTCTTCTCAGGAAGTGAAGCTTGTCCGTGCCCTATGTTTTAGAAAGGGGAGCAGTTCAAGGAATGGTCACAATGGATTTGGGAATATTTTTAACGCAAACTTTGACACAACAGCAGGCAGGATACAAACATGACAGACATGGATGATGGGAAAAGTCATCTGGACTTGACCTTTTGATGTTAAAGGATGTTTTGGGACAATTATGGGTGAAGATAGCGCTAAAGCCATTTTTCTTCATTCCCATCTCATAGCGCGCATCACAAAATATAGAGTTAGGGTGAAAAAAACTGACATTTCAGCATTGTATTTCTATTTAAAGTATTTTAAATCACACTGATCTCTCACTTTCACTGTGTGGGAGCAAAGGCGGGAGGCCAGTTAGCGTCAGGGTGTCACCCTCATGACTGCTCCACCTTCAAACACACAAACAGTTAAGTTGAAGTGTCGTTTATTCAGACAAGGTTTTTCAGTAATTTTTTTTATCTCCCGACATGTTTTGACTGTCAACTGCCAGTCTTCATCATAGGAGTTCTGATAATCGCCTTTGATGGTTCCTTTGAAGTTAACTTGACTTCCATGTAATAGTTTCAGTGAGTTT
This sequence comes from Gouania willdenowi, assembly GCF_900634775.1. NCBI lineage: Eukaryota > Metazoa > Chordata > Actinopteri > Blenniiformes > Gobiesocidae > Gouania > Gouania willdenowi. The sequence continues at coordinate 16,610,254 of NC_041066.1, forward strand.
TATTTTGTTTTCTTTATGAACAGAATGTTAAGTTGAGGTTTTGTTTATTCAGATAAGGTTTTTCAGGACATTTTTTATCTCCCAACACGTTTTGACTGTCAACTGCCAGTCTTCGTCAGAGGAGTTCTGATAATCGCCTTTGATGGTTCCTTTGAAGTTAACTTGACTTTCATGTAATAGTTTCAGTGAGTTTTATTTTGTCTTCTTTATGAACAGAATGTGAAGTTAAGGTTTCGTTTATTCAGACAAGGTTTTTCAGGACATTTTTATCTCCCTATCACATGGAAGTTGTCAAGTCAAGGAATGCAATTATTCTAGTTTCTACTTGCCCCGAGGTGATTAAAGTATGCCTTATTCTGATTTATTATTTATTTTCTGAAATTTTGTATTAAAACTAGATGATAATGAGTACCGAAAAATATGTACTTGCTAGATGTTTTGCTTTAATTATATAAACTTATTTTTAATGTGCCACAGTGATATAACTCCTAGTATCAGTAAAAACCTTTCAAATAATTAAATGAAAATGAAATCAAGGCAAACTTTTCCTAATTTTTGGTTGTGGATGATATCAGGGCTGGATGGTAGACCCAAAAGCTACACCAGTAGAGGACTACAGACCTAGATACCCATGGGCAACAATGGAGAAGTCTATTATGGGTTTCTTTACAACAGCTTTATTTTGAAACAGGAAGTGCCTCTTCCCACTCTTACCTAAATTAAGCTTAACGACCCCAGGATAGACATGATTCATTTTTGTCTTCTTGTTTAAAGTTCACACGGGAAGCTGTAATTCAAAGAGAATTTACGAGTACTTTCATCAGTTATTTCTACGTAGCTATTATTTTTGTTTTACTTTGAGGTAGTGTTTTTAAACTCTAGCTTTGAAAGACGTTTGCTTCAACCATCCCACTGACATTGTGCGTCTGTGTGTTATTTCTGATGTATAGCTTCCTTTGTACCAAACATGCACATTAATCATGATCTTTGACACACTCTTGCATCATGTTTTACAGATCTCCTACATTCACTGTACTTCACATCATTTTACAAATGACAGGAGTCACAGAAGCATCATACCAAAAAAAAAAAAAAAAAAGGTTTAATTTTAACTGTATGTTCAACATTACTGCTCCAGTTTTACTTGTTGGGTTATTGTAAATGTATTTAGTTAGCAGGTTGAAAGATGAATAAAAAATGGAAAAAAAAATAAAATAAAGTTGACAGTTGAGCATATTTTTTTTTTTCTTTATTATACTTGGTATGTTACAAATGTATGCAATGCAATACTATCAGATAAACAGAAGAAAAATAACATATAGCCAGTGTTTATTTGCTCACAACTACACATTATGAGAATCAGATAGAGGTTGTATTCACACTACAGCGCATGATTGGATTTTCCCATTGTTGGGTAAAGGAGTTGATAATAAAATACAATTATTTCCTGTAAAAGCTATTAAAAAGGCTTTAAATGTTTTATGCTTGGGTAAAATCTGCCTTCCAACTGTATGAATACTGTCAAAACCCCCTAAAATATATAGGCTCAGAATTTCATAGCATAAGCCAAGCAAACGCTATTATACTCCAAAGGAATAAACTCAGATACTGGCATGTCATAACAGTAAAGTCTATGAAACGTAAGACTATTGAAAATGAAATTGATTTTTACATTTTTGCATCTTATAGACAGGACATGGAAAGCGAGGACAACCTTCAAACACACAAACATATCAGTGTCACCGCAAATTAATTTGAATTAACTCGATTTAGCGTTAAGTCCAGTTTTAGTGTTAGATTTGAGTAGATTAAGAGGAAACTGGTTGAATTTATTTTATTAATCTGCTGAAATCCTCCCAAAATCAGTAGGTACGACACAAAATAACTGATACATGCGGTCCAACGTCTCATTACAACAGTCAGGATTTTCTCATGGAATAAAGTGATGATCAAGACATTTAACATTCAAACAGATACATTTATGATCGTGTCCCAACAATGTCCAGAGAACAAGTGTTAGTACTGTCACAGTATCAGTACATGTTCATTAGATCAAGATTTAATTAGGAATCAGTCGAGGGATAAATGATCACCTTGGAATTCTCAGTTTTTTTTTAATTTTATTCATTAAATGTACTAAAAGAGTGCCCAAAACAATGTTACATGCTTGGGTGAAATATAATCCAGTTATTTTCTTGCTGACGGCGAGACTTTCTCTGCCTTTGTTTTGTCTTCATTTGTTTGTGTACAGTTTTTCCAGTGTTTATAGTCATCAAACCAGTTAGATTGAGCAATCAGACCAACGCAAAACTGATGTATGAGCTCTTCCAACACTAATTACTTTTTTAAGGTGTACTTCATAGTAATAAGTTATCCTCCTCCTGGTAATAAACTGGAATTATGGAAGTAATTCCCAACCTTTTTTGGGTCGTGATACCACAAATTTCTATAATTAGTTTTTGAATAATATGTTAAAGTTTCATTTATTCAGAGAACTGTTTTTGAGGAAATTTAATATGATCTCCTGATATGTTTTGACTGTCAACTGCCAGTCTTCTGCAGAGGTGTCTGCAGATTGCTTTGATGTTTCCTTGACTTCCGCATAATAATTCCAGCAAGTTGTTTTTGAATAATGTGTTAAGTTTTAAATGTACAATTAAAAAAAAGACAAAAAAAAACTGGAATTATTACGTGGAAGTCAAGGAAACATTAAAGCGATCAGCAGACGCCTCTGAAAAAGACTGGCAGTTGAGAGTCGAACATATCAGGAGATCAAAGTGGATTTCCTTAAGAACAGTTGTCAGAATAAATCAAAATTTAACACATTATTAAAAAAAAAAAAAAAAAAGATTAAAAGAATCTTGCTGGAATTATTACGCGGAAGTCAAGGAAACTTCAAAGGAAACATCAAAGTGATCAGCAGACTCCTCTAAAGACTGCAAGTTGCCAGTCGAAATATGTCAGGAGATCAAAATAATTTTCCTGAAAACAGTTAATAACATATTATTCAAAAAGAAGACAAAAAATAACTTGCAGCAATTAGTTTTTTTTATCTTGTTTGTTAACACTGTGTTACGAGAAGCCAGGATTAGTGTACAAAGTGTAAAGATGCTTCAGCTCAGACATTTTAACTAGATTTATATTTGAGAAAATGAAAGTATAGAATACAATTGTTTGAGATTGTGTGTGGTGTTTTAATTTGAAAAAAGAATAAACTTAAAAATGTAATTTTAATCAAATTTTTTTTATCATTTACTAGACATTTCAGACGACCCCATTTAAATTCCAGGCAACCCCACATGGAATTACAACCCCAAGGTTGAAAAATACTGAATTATATTTTTTTTATTACCTTATTTTACCTATTTAAGTTTGCTACTTGAGTTCAATCGCAGGTATCATAACAACATTTAGTATCAGAATCATTTACCGGTAGCTGGAATAATCATCACTATTTATGAGATGCTACATGATGCTTACTTCTTTTAAAATAGGACAAGCCAGTGTGAACATCAATATTTATTCAGCTATTTTCCTTTTTGAAGGAGGCACCAGGTGTGCAGGCAGCTCTGATGGGAGTTCATGTCCCTCCAGTTTGACTTTGATCAGGTGGTTAGCCAGCGCAAACTCCTCGTCATCCAACATCCCATCCTTATCGATGTCTGCTAGCTTCCAGACTTTTCCCAACACAGTGTTGGGCAATTTGGATTTGACCATTTCCCTCTTGGCGTTGGCTCCCGTCACCTTACCGTTGACGGGGGACAGCGTGTAGAAGATCTCGTCATAAGCAGGTTTGTCACGCGCTACCACCCAATCGGCTTCGTCGATGCCTTCGCCGGCCCCTTCGCCGTAGCCGTGATTAAACGGGCCGCTTATAGTGCCGTCGAAGGCGCCGCCTTTAACCACTGGGTTTGGCTTCTGCGTTTCCTCCTGTCTCACCAGGACCATTAAGCTAGCAATGTCATTGGCTAGCATGTCATCGACTGCCTCTAAGAGTTTGCTTTTAAGAGGCTGAAACTTGGTCAGATCCTGAGACTGGAGCATCCCCTGAAAGTCAGAAAACACATATTTAGAAACAATGTCAGAAAATCTTTGCTTTTCAGAAAATCTTTAGCAATTTACCTGCATTTTCTTCAAATTGGGAAAATCTCCAGGAGATATATGATGCTCTCTTTGAATGCGTATGTAGATATCTTCTAGACTGTTGATCAGCTCCTTCTTCTTGTTCTCCTTCCCAAACACTGCTGGCATTTCTTTCTTCAGCGAGCTGATGATGTAGGCATGGACCTGCAAATACATAGTCAAAGATATTCATTAGGACACAGGCTGCTTGATTTAATCTTAGACATGTACTTTGTGTTGTGTTAGTCCTAAAATATGTTGGTTATCAAGAGGAAGCAGAAAAATGCAAACTCATTATTTGCTATAATGTAAAAGGTTTTATAGTATTTTATTTTTTTTTCCACACACAATTTTGGAGTTTTAAAAAAATCTAAGCAAGAAAAAAAAAAAAAAAAAATCTAAATTCTGTCCTACCCCGACTCCCTCTTCCCTGTTTCTGTCCCCCTCACTAAGGTGAAACACTGCCCTCTCTTTTTATATTCTCCCTTTAGTAAAGTTTTTCACCCTTCCTTTGGAAGGGCTGGTGATAATCACATTTATGCAATAAAATAAATGTATTTATAAGGGCTGTCAAGATTAATTAATTACAGGAAAAAATAACGCGCTAATTAATCACTTCTCTTTTTTGCACCACAAAGAGTGCAGAACCTTTCACATTGCACGCGTTTCCGGTATACCCATAGTACTGATGCACCGGAAACAACGGTAGAACCTGAGGAGAAGTCTTTGTGGGTGTTCATTTCAGTTAATAAAAACACACCGGATGGAAAACTAAAGCCCAGTTGTGTGAAAATTGTGCAAGAAAGAGTTCCAGCAGAGCTTTTCCACATGCTAACTATGTAGCAGCCAAAACCTCAAAGCCAACTGGCCAGCACCAAATTGACACCACGAGTATTTATTTGATTGCAATATATAATTTTTTTTAAATAATAAAACAATAATAAATTCTGTCCCTGCATGTAAACCTTTACAGATTTTAGGTGATACTTTTACACAGCTTTTAAATGCATTTATCATGTCAATGGTGAAGCTAAAAAACTAAATAAAAAATCTCACAGGCAATGTAAAGAATGTGGATGAAAATGCTTGATTTCCTTCATAGCTCATTATGCATATGACATTTTTTCCACGTGTTTCGTACCTTAGCGAGCCTGGCCCTCTTGATCAGATCGTTGAGTTTTCGAAGTGCTGCGTTTCTCGGCAGAGACTGAATATCTTTAAAAAGGTCTTGCTCCTCGGCTTCAAACAGCTTTCTGTTGTCAGGAATCAAGAGTGGGTGGGACCAGAATGAACCAATGTAGACACGGATCACCTGTCAGTGAAAGGGAAGCACTGGCTGTTAAACACCCAGTTTAAACACACACACTAGATTCAACTTCATAAAATCCTTGACTGAACTACAATAAAACATTAAACCCATGTAGCAGTCAGTTTTGAAGACGCAGTACAATAAAATATTGTTGCCGAGTCTCGGAAACGTAAGTTCTATTAAATGGGAAACATCTTGTTCTACTTTGTAATTTAAGAAATAAAGTTTGTGACTAAGTTTTAAATTAACTGGATTATATTAGCTTTTGCAAAAACGTAATAACTGCACAAATTAATGAGGGACATAAGTCGTCTGTGCAACATGAACAACATCATTGGTTACACAAAAAGTGAGTTATTAGGGGAAAAAAGTCATAAAAATCTATGGGTTAATTGTTTTGAAATATAAACTTTAGTATCAAAATAATGTTTTTTTTTTAATTGTACCTCAGGGGTGTTTACGATTTTCCCCAGCGACCACATCAGTGCTCCGTACACTCTCATCAGCTGCTGCGTCTCGATTTGATCAGCCTTGTTCAGCACCACCCTGAAGATCATCACAAATGGTTAAGTTCAATGTCATGCAAGTACATTATTTCTGGAAATCTTCCAGTACCTGATTTTGTCTTCGTGATTCTTCAGTGCCCGTATCACCTCTGAGAACTCGTCTGAGATGTCCAGTTTGTGGGCGTCGAACAGTAAAATGATTCTGTCTACGCGCTCCGCAAACCACTCGAGTACTGCTGCGAAGTCGTAGCCTGAGACGTAGAGAGGGAAAAAAATCGGGGAAGAACAAACGAGTATATGGAGAAAATGATAAACAGTAGGATGAATACAGTAACTTCATTTTGTCTTCTTTTTTGAAAAACATGTTGAGGTTTCATTTATTCAGACATCTTTTCGGTAAATTCACTTTGATCTCCTGACATGTTTCGACTGCCAACTGTCAGTCTACCTCAGCAGCATCTGTTGACCACTTTGATGAATTTTAAAACATTTTTAAATTGTGATTTATGTTTGAAGATTTCTGTTAGACTGAAACAAATAAACTCAACCAAATTGATGTGTCCTAATGAGTTCTCTATAAGTTATTTCTGGGCCTGGCTAACGAGAGAGGCGTCTAAATTTTTATTTTAACAAATTTTCTAAATTGTGATAATGCTTGAAGATTTTTGTTAGACCGAAACAAATACACTGAACTGTTGTGTCCTTATTAGTTTTTTATGAGTTCTCGTTGGCCGCGCCCAGAAAGGACACATCAAAGCAATCAGCAGAAGATCAAAGTAAATTTCCTTTTCCTGAAAAAAGTTGTCTGAATAAATGAAACCTAAACAAATTAAACAGTAGGACTACTCCCTGGATGCCAACGTCCTTTACCTTGTTCACCAAATGAAAATAAAAACTTTTTATGAGAATTTATTTAGTGTCACATTACCAAGACTAAGTCAAAAGTGAAGGTTGTAGGTGAGGATTAAAGGTTTGAATCAATACTTTTAAATGTTGTGAGAAAAAGTAACCTCTTACAAGCTAATCCAAAGCAGACAAAGTCAAAACAGAAATTAAACAACGGGGCCTTTCTGTGTTTGTATTGCATGCCTTATCAGAATGTGTGCTGCACAGGTAACGTGTCATCATGCCATTTTGAGTAAACAATGGAGCTCCTTGAGTGAGGTTATGCATGCGCATACCATAAACTGTAGTTAATAATAATGAATGAGTGAAAGAGTGTGTCAGCAGGGGTGCACCACTGACTCCTTTGACTTCCCAGCGTTGTCAAGGACAAACCCAGACTCTTACCAGTAACATAATTCTCAGAACGAAAGAACAAGGGATTAGCATCTTTTCCGCTACTGCTAAAAAACACACGAAGCAAAGCAAGTCAGCTGGGAATGAGTTTAGGTGAAAGTATTATACAGGTTGGAAAAAAGCAGCCGTTTGTAGATCTTTATAATATTTTAGTTGTTAAACATTCTCAGAATCAATCCTAACCTATCAGTAAAATAATTTAACAGTCCATAGAAGCTTTGCAATGTTAAATGCCATTTTTGTATAAAAAATGTAATGTTCCCATGCATCAAAAGAAGTTTATTCACACTGATGCATAGGTAGTATTTCCTCTCAAAGTCTGTGACCAAACCTCAAGCAATAAAAGCAACAAGCTAGCTTTGAGCTGAACCTGCACAGACGGAGCTGAGAGGGGACAGATGAGACTCTCTGCTGTAGATACCTTGATGTTTTAAATGTTCTTCACCGAGTACCACGCTCACATGCTGTGAGGGAAGCAATCATTTAGCTCTCTATCGCAGGCTTGTATCGATTGAATCAGGTGAGGAAAATAAACTATAAGTATATGAAAAATTTATTTCTCCTTGCAAATAATGCATTTTCCTAAAATAACTAATCCTTTTAATCACAAATCAAATGAAATAAACATTTCTGGCCACTTTTTTAAAGCCATGGAATCAAAATCCAGGTGAAAAAGTAGCAAAGGATTTGTTTGGATAATAACTCAATTTGACAGTGTAAACTTCCTTCAGTAAATCTGATTTATCATTCATCCACATTGGAATCAGACGTATTTAATCCCAACAGCCATGTGAAAGGATTGGTGAAGAACACATTGTTTTTGGCAAAGTCAAGATATCACTGTTTAGTCTGTTTATTTGGAAGCTAAACTTAGACCCATGTTTATTGTCTACAATACCTCCAAAAAGACATCTATGTAGACAGCTATAGCCTGACACCGCCTCCTCTGGACAAACAAACATCAACATTGACAGAAAGCATGGAGCAAAACATGTGATAACCATAAATTATACAGAAGATAATGATTGAAAAGATATGTGCAGTGGTCCATTGGAGGGTGTTTAGCTTGTAATTACAGGGCTTTACTTCTGTGTAGGGTTTATTTGATTAAATGACACTTTACCTTTAGATCTTGAGAAAATAAATGTATTTGATTCGAACTACAATGAAGAAAAACAAATAGTTTAGCCAATCTGAAGTAGTTTTCTGGGGCTGGGACACAGAGAATGGGATTATTTCTTTTAAATTGCCTGAAATGTCCTTAATTTGGCTCCTGTGCAAAAGTACGACTGATAACCAAGCTGTCATTTATTGGTAAAGCAATATTTCTAGCAATGTTTTTATTTTACTTCTATGCAATGTCACCAACTCAAATCAAACATCTCTACCAAAGTGACCAACACATTTCTCGTGACCTTAATTTGTGGCAAAAATATTTGCGGATGTTTATTTTGGGTCTGAACCCAGCTGAAATTGAATGTCTCGTAGAGTGAGGTGATATAACAGCGAAATACTGGGAAAAAACTACAAGAAAAATGGAGTCAGGTGAATCACTGTCCTCTTTGTCTGGTAAAGAAACACAAGAAATCACAATAAGAATGAAGTAAAAACACTGCTATGTATCCGTTTACGAGACTCCACATCCCACAATGCAATGCACAAAACTTTTGCGACGTCAATAAACTAAATAATAATAATATAAATAAGAGCGTTTACAGTGGAGATCAAATGTATTTTGAGCAGCAATTTCAATCCTTTTTTTTGAGAAAACGTCCTTCACCTTATTAATTTAGGAGAACTACACTATTCCTTAATCTGATTTTTTTTTAAAAAGAAGAAAAAGTCTCTTTATCTTGGGGAACATTCTGATCCATACTTGCTTTTTCAGACACAGGAAAACAAGGAAGTAAAAGAGAAAAACAAAGCAGGCAAAAACAGTATACGAAGGGTAAACGATGCGTGTCGTAAATCATTGCGTCTCTTTTGTTACAGTTAGTGGTTGGTATGGCGATGCCACTGCTGGACTTTGGGAATGCCAACCCTGCCAGACACGGCTCGTGAAAAACACTCCCACTCCCCGCATTCCTGCCCCTGCCGTTCGGTTCACACCATCACTTTGGCTATTGGCTGATCTTAATCGTTTCATTATTTCACCATTCAACCATTTTTCTACAGCGAGTGGAACCAAACTAAGAACAGAACTTAAAGCTACTCCTATAGATAAGCAGATTTTGGATATTTGTGCAAACAGACGTGAGGAGATACAGTCGATGTGAGTGTTTTAAATGGTTATAAAACATTAGTACTACAATAATACTGTTAATAGTATCTGTGTATTCACAGAGTTTACATTGTGACGAGAGGCGTGTTTTACATTTTAGTCCTCGATCATTTGCATCTTTAACACAATAAAAAAGACGAATTTGAATTTAGTTAAAAAAAATTTTTTAAAAAGTAGGAGCTGATACATTTAGGTAGTGTTACAGTTGTTCCTGTTCCAGCTCTTTGCAATGAATGACCTATAATCCTCCTGATAGAAAAAGCTAAAATAAACACACTCTCACAACCCTGAATGTTAAAAGGAAATGCTGACATTGTAGTTAACATGGATTTCGGGGAAGCGGCTGAAAGGATCCACGAGGGAGGGAATACACAAAAACACACACACACATACACACAAGTATAAACAGGGCACAGTGAAAGTGTTGTGTGTCTCACCTCGGCTGATTCTCTGTTTCTCTCCAGAGAGAATCCCAGGAGTGTCGATCACGCTGATGCTCTCCAGGACGGGGTTAGGAAGCTGAGCGCACACAAATCTACACGTAGGAGAGAAATCATCAGTTCAGACGTGTGAAGAAGGCTTCACCAACAAACCTTACACACTTTCCCTGCTGCTCTCCACAGAGATCTGCAGCTGCAATAATAAATATTTAGTGCTCATGCCAACCACTGACAGTTAGCATTTGGTCTGTCTTCTTTCAGTGCTACATCTTCAAAATAGAGAACAGCAAGGAGGTTTTTTTGTTGTTGACAGATTTCTTGCTTTGGAAGGTAGAGTGGGCGACTGTTGCAGACATGTACATGCAGCCATTAGCAGTGCAGGCCTGACCAGGGAGCAGAGGGAAATTCAATCACTCAGGAATGTCGAGCTCTGCTGTGGATTCTCACTTGTCTGTCCTCCTGCATTTCCCCCTCTGATTGTACTCAGAGTCAAAATATAAACATAACGTGCTCGCACTTGAAAACCCTCAGCCTGACATTTGAAAAATCATCACAAAAAATAATTTACATTGATTTATTGTGACCAAGCTAAGCACTTGAGTGAATTTATGGTTGGAAATGGTTCATCCATTACATTTATAATACCAGTAGGGGAATAAAACATTATTAAATATGATTACTCACCCTCAGAAATTTATAACGTAGTAGTTTCTGTGACAAACACAAAGATAAAAAATGTTGCCACTAATCAAGAGCCCTGAGTGAATGTCACCTTACAGCAAGCTATCAATGGTCCACCTCCTTTCCTTCTTTAAAATCAGTCCACAACAAAGTTTTTTTCAAAATCCTCAAAAATGCTGTTTTTTCGCCATAACTCGACCGACCGGAATTTTTTTTTTTTATTGCCTGGACTCTCTTATTAGTACCAATGTTTTGATGTGAGAATGGTTTTTGCGTATTGCATTAAAAGACCTACACCACTCCAGACGGACGACGAACTGATGACAATACTCTTGGGCCGAGGCTAACAGGCATTTGCTACCGCGCGATAAGAAGTGTGCATGTTTCTGAGCATCTACAGTACAGTCTGTACCTGTTGAGGAAGGCGTTTCCAAACGCGTTCAGCTTCCTAAAAGGCTTCTTAGGATCAACCACCAAGGCGTTCCCAGGAATCACTCCTTCTGTGTCGTCGTGCATCACTGCGATGAAGCAATCGGTGGTGGGCTCGGGGCCGATCCGCATGCCTGGAAAATCCTGCTCCAGCAGGTAGCTGTGGGTGTAATAGGGGGAAAAATGCATTAACCAAATAAGAATAAAAGTTTTTGTTCAATTTCAACATTCTTTACATCTATAAAGCACTTGTTTAAAATGCTACTATTATCTAATCATGGAGTGGTTTTGTGTGTTTTTACACTACAAAGACTCGATTCAACATTTCTTGTCTTCAACACAACAACATGTTGACTCTGTTAGAGCTGATAATAACGGAAAATGTAATAAATAAGGACCAAAATAATTCATATTGATCCAAAAGAAAACCCAAACTGTCCATTCTGGCAAGGATGAATACACGGCAGTACATTGACCAGTCATCATGATAAAAAAAAAAAAAACAGCTGGAAAAGGCTTGTGGGCAGGAACATTCCATTTAATGTATTGAGAATAACTTTAATATGGATTATTTTACAGCGATTTTTTTTTTTTTTTATAGCTGTGGCACTCCAGCTGTCTCATGTCTAAAATCATAGCTGATAACAGAGCTTTACATTCCCCACAACGTCAAACAAGAATGTAAAACTACATTTCAGCACAAGATTTACAGCTAAAAGGGCCATAACTGTCAAAGCATGTGTGGGGTGTTTTAACTGCGACCACATGTAAGGATGGACTCCTAAACATCATCTGCACAAACATATGTACACGTCGGATGGAGAAGCTCGCCGTGCCTGGTGGAGCCATCTCTATCTATGAACGCGTGTGTGTGCGCGTGTGTGCAATGTGAGCCCTCTTATTTGGCAAGAGGTTGAGCAAGACCTTTTTTTTTAGCAATCAACTGACAGATAACGTCGTAGTTTTTTCACAGTTTGCGCAGTTTTCCAGGCGTGTTTTTTTTTTTCAATACATGTTCTGATCAGCTTTAAACTGAAGCAGCCTAAATATCTTACATCGTGTAAAAATGCAGAAAAATAAACCAAGGTGGTTAATTTTTCTTCTTTTTAAAATGAAAAATTCTGAAGAGCACGACCAAAAATTTCATTTCTGCCATTAAACTTTATACAAGTGTCATCTTCACCTTTTTTTCAATAAAACTCTCTGATTTTACAAGTATTGCGATTCCACAGTGACGATTATCACGATTTTATAATATTGTCCTTATCCAAACATGAGTTGAATCCTACACGCCTAGAAATACGTCACACTTCCAAAAGAAAAACAATGCACGTCACATTCAGTCATTCACTGATTTCTTATTATTCTAGCTGAAATAACATGCTTCTAATTCAATTTTTAGTAATCCTTTTTTGTGTGTGTTAAACTAATAAACTAAAACTAAACGAAGGTTTGAAATGACTGTGCAAGTTGCAGCTCCGACCTGAGGTTGCTCAGCAGTTAGTACATTCTGCATCTTACTGTTACAATGTTGGAGCTGTGGGATCAAGCTGCTAACTGGGAGTGTTGTCATCAGTGTGAGCATGAGTCAGTGAGAGAGAGAGAGTGAGAGAGAGAAAGATAAAGAGAGAGCACATCAAAGTGACTCAGATCACAGAGGAGAGAACGAGGAGGTCTGTGAGCTCATGTCTTTTTGCAGGAAGTCACTAACAGCATCCTCTCTCTGGCTTTCAAACACTTAACTAACCAAATACTGCTAATAATCGTCTCTATCAAAACACTAAAACATCATTTTTTTACATTAAATTGAATCCTCCATCGTTTTTACAAGTTTAGCCTAAAATATTTGAAATGTGCTTATTAGTAGGGGTGTCCCAATCCTATATTGATATCAGGTATGGGTCCAGCCAGAAAACTAAAATCTAAACTCTCCGATATAAGCGTTCTGATAAGTTTTTGTTGTTTTTTCCCCGTCCTCAGTTGTTCCCACAATATACTGACAAAAAAAACAAACTGAAGTGAACTTGAAATGTTGACTATTGTTCTCTGAGTAACATCGCTTGATCAAGCCTTTTCTATCATTCCACACTACAAAGTAAGTCATAAAAGTATGTATGATTCATGCTGATATCGCATCGAATTGATGCCGGCCAATACTCAAGGTTGCAATATCGGTATAGTATCGGAAGTGAAAAAGTTGTATCAAGACATCCCTACTTATTAGAATATCTATGCCTAACAAAATGCATTATTATGCACAATATTAATTTAATTTCCTTTTCAAACTGGGACTACTTTACAGTTTTAGAGCCTGTGTTCCGCCATCTTGAAATCACCTGATTTATGACATCACATGGCCCCACTGCCTGTAAACATCCCATTGTTTTCTATTAATGTAAAGCTTTCAGCCTGCTTTTTAGATCATTTAGCAGCTTTTTCAGGAAAAATACCAAATTGTGCTGCTTGTGGTTGCTCTAAATAATCCGGAAAAGTTAAAGATGTCAACGTAATGCAGTTCCAACTGTGCGGTTTCATAGTAGACAAGGAAGCAGAGAAGGAGAGCTCTCCTAAGGGATTTTTACTTCCCCTTAAACAGTACACAGCTAACACTCGGATGGCTAATGTTGAAGGACTCCCATTCAAATATACTTCTATTCTCAGGGTATGTGTGTCTTCAATGGTTTGTGATTACTCGCTAACTTCAGCCACCAGAGCGTGTCCACACACTGTTTAAGGGAGAGTAAAGGCCCCTTAGGAGATCCCTATGAGGTACCACCTTTCCTTTTTCCCCTCTAGTCGGCAATATTTAAAATGAAATTTGACAGTAATCTTTTAAAAATTATTATTATTTACCCAAAAGAGAAATTGAATGCTCATTAAGCACACTTATTCAATTCAAGAGCCATTTTAATCACAACGCAAGTATCAGTCTTTAATACTATGCTTAATGGTGGACTAACACCTGAGGCAAAATATGACATTTGTAAAAGAACAATACGTTTCTATTTTGTGTAAAATAAAGGTGAGGATTTGACCAGCACCAGACTTCATGTTTTTGGTAAAACAAAGTCGCTATAAGAGTTTACATAATGACAGGAAAAAAAAGGATTAGTCAAAGGCTGGTTAAACAAACTAAAATTAATTAGTTTCAAAATGACAAAAGAACATCCAAAGAAACTCTTTGCTCTCTAAACCTCCTCAAAAACTGCTTGGCGCTCTTCCAAAGCGACACACCTCACATTTGAAAAACTTTGGCCTCAGTCAGTTTGACTCCTGGATCCACTAAATAAAAGCATGTGCCGCTGACCGTTTTTCATAGACACTTAAAACTCGACGAGTTCCTAAATTCTGTCCCGAGTAAAGTTATACAGTTACTTCAACCGCACCCTGCGAGTTAATAATCCTCATAGTGTCAGTTTGATAGATACTACCCGACCATCATTAGAGAGGACTGTGGACTGTGCCATGCAGCGATGCCTCTGTGTGCAACAGTTTGCATGTGTGGTAATGGGTGCGATGGAACCAAACTTTTATGGAGACAATAAAACTGGCTCACCCCTTTTTTCAGTCAGCAGCAGATCTTTTTCTAAATTTGGATTTGTTTTTCCATTTAGGCTTTTTTTTTTTTTTCAAGTTGTTGTTTTGAATGGAATTTGTGTTTTGCAGCAGTTTTGTTAGGTTAAGCTAATTGAATGCAAACACACCCCTTGAGCTCAGCACGACTGTCAAATTACTGGAGATCTGTGTTGGGTGTGTCTCTCTGTCTGTCTATCTATCTGATGGCCTCAGCCCTGTATCTATGTGTGCATGTAGAACACTTGTGTTGTGTATGTTCTCCTCACCGTATGAAGCTGGTCTTTCCAGTGGAGTACTGTCCCACCAGGAGAATCATAGGCTTGTTGTCAAAGTCAGCATCCTCCAGGGCTGGAGAGTGGAACTCATGGAATTTGTAGTTCTCCTCCAGAGGATGAAGTTTGGTTTTGTAGAGCTTTTTCAGTCCATCGCTGACCGTCTGAAACATTTCAGGCTCCTTCTTCCTCCTGTCATCGGTTCCCAGCCAGCTGAACATTGTTGTTGTGGAACGACCTCGGATAGGTCAAAGTGTTCAGACGAGATGGTTCTTTGATTCACTTGCTTCAGCTTTTGGTTCCCGTTGAGAATCACCGTATGTATATATATATATATATATATATATATATATATATATAAAGGTGAAGGTCAAAAATATAGAAAATAGAAAAAATATAGAAATATAGAAAAAATATAGAAAAAAGAAAAATGAGTGAGTAAATCTGATTAAAAAAAATTGGAACAGTTAAAAAAAAAAGGGTAACAGCTTTAAATGCTTATAAACAATTTTAGATCAAATATAATTACATGACATTAAAAGGAAAACACACAAATATGCTTATAAAATACACAAAGTGACTAGTTTCTATTCCAGCAGATGTCTATTGTATATTCAATTACAGTCCGAGCCTAATTTAACCTAAATTCACTAGTATTTATGTAGAATTAAAAGAAAAGTCACAATTAAAACAGGTGTTTTTGTCTATTGTCCATTAATTATGATCTCATTACCAAGTATGTCGCTGTCCTTTCTCTCCAGGCCAACCCTTGACACACTGTTAAACACTGCGTTAGCTAACGGTGTGTTTATGTCTACCTGTCGTTGGTTAATTAACAGACACAGGGAGGAAAAGCCTGAATCATTGTGCCCGGGTTACCGCTCTCCGGTCTCCAGCAGAGGAATGTCAAAGCTGATGCACCGAGCCGCTGCTGTCACAGTGCAGCCCCGCTTTGTGCTGCAGTTGCTGCCGCTGCCTCTTCGTCTAAACCCGTCCCTCTGTCCGCTTCCAGCAGGGTAATGGGAGCTTGTGTTATTTGGAAAGTTCGGGAATAATTTATTTCACCCTACAGTTGAGCTCAAGCGGTTCTTATTTAAATGCCGAGAAATGGGCTGTGATCTCAATCTTGCAACTACTCTCTTAGTCTGACGTCACGCGAGGGAACCCGAGCTACGCCGGAAGTGCCCAACTACTGGCAGCCCGACCCACCGACGCCCCGCCCTGTGATGGAGCCGAGGATGGATGAAGGCCTGGGTGAAGCCAGCCAGGAGGACGCCATGTTGGATGTGGGGGACAAGTGGACAAGTTTCCAATCGCAATACGCCACCTAACGTTCATCATCATTTCTTCCTCTTCTCCACCTGCTTGCTTCCTACTCTTACTACAGTAGATCAGGTGTTCTCAACCTTGGGGTCAGGATCCCTTTTTGGGGTCGGAAGACACTAGGAGGGGGTCGGCAGATGCCTTCAAGAAACTAAGAATATTTTTTTTAATTATATGAGCCCAATTTTGCTTATTTTTACAAATGTTCTGCAACTACAACAAACTTGCTGTATTTTAACTCATTTGTCATCACTTTTTATTGCCATATGTTTGCTCCTTTTAAAGGCAGGGTAGGTAATTTTTGAAAACCAGCATGATTTTGAAAGTAGCATCCTCTTTTACCCGCCCCTCACTCACATGCACGAGCGCTGGTGCTCCAAAAACTGGACCTCAGTTCATCGATTGTATTGTGTAGAAACTATGTCGTCTCATGTCTCATTCAGCGGTAAGTGCACACTAAACGTTAGCATTATATATGTTGAAAAAACGTGACTAAAAACTCAGTTTTAACTCTGTCACCGGTGATGCACTTTGAGTGTTGGTTCGTGCACGCAAGGGGTCGAGAACAAGCAGGGAGACGTGATTGGTTAATAAAAAACAAACCGTCTTTTTTCATTGGTTGAAGATTTTACAGGCTTACTGCTGCTACAGATGACGGATTTTCTTCGTTCCTTTTTCAGAGCACATAAGATCTTAACTTCTGTCAGGACATAAAGACAATTTCAACCAAAAACATAATAAGTGTATGTGGAGGAAATTACCTACCCTGCCTAGCATTTTTGTTACGTTATTCTCATTTCTGCCACTTCTCCATCAAATTTCAATGCCTTTTCTGCACATTTTTTCCACTTTCAAGACATTTCCAGCACTTACAAACCCTTTCCACCATTTTCCCACCTAATGTTGCATATGTTGACCCATTGTTATCACTTTTAACCTCTTTTCACCATATTTCATATTTATTTTTTACCAATTTAACCACATTCACGATTTTTGATGCCCATCATTTGCAAGTTTAAAGTAATTGTTCCTACTTTTGAAATTACATGACTGTTCTTGAATGTTCATGTCTATGTTCAACCACCATTAGGTACAGTGGGGTCCCCGCCGGTTTCTTGCACCTTTATTTTGGGGGTTAGCGACTGAGAAGTTTGAGAACCACTGCGGTAGATGATTTACATGACTTTTTTAATTTGACAACCCTTTATTATTTCAGCGATATCACACAAGATGGGGTGTTGTTGTGCTGAAATATCAGCAGTGGTGTGATTCAGTCGTAGATAATAATCAATATTTATTTATTGATCTATCCATCTGGACTGCAAAAATAGGCAATTCTGACTAAATAGTAATTGTTAAAATGGACTAAATATAAGCAGCACTTTTATGACAAAGTAGTTCCAAAGCGCTTTACAATATCAGCTCATTTACACAGGATTATCACTGAATAAGTAACGACATTTACAATATTACATGGATTCTTAAGTGTTATAAGACAAACTAACATCAACTACTGAACAAAAATAAGCATGACAACAGTATAATGTACACTATAGTCTATTATTTTCCTTTTTATTAAGTCTTAACTTAAGTACGTAGTCATAGTGACAGTGCACACAGAATAAAATTAACCAAAAGTAGAATTTTTAAGTGCACAAAGTGCAAAGATGGCATAAGGTTAAACGACACAAACAAAATAATAGAAATAAGTGCTTACTGCCTAATTTGTCATCATCTTATAATAATAATTAAAAAATAAATTCTAGTGTACTTCCTAAAAACATCAACAATTTCTGTAGGTCAGTGTAAAATAAATGCTGCAGCTATGATCAAAAGTCAAAGAATAAACTGATTAGTCATTTTACCAAAATTACACAAAACATATATTTTTTTTGACGCTTCAACTCAAAAATCTTTATCCACATTATTCCTTTGACCACTACTTTCTTGTTATTTGTGCAATTTACTTTGTAAAAAACAAATACTGTGTATCATATCAATGTCAATTTAGAGCATTAACATCTGCTGTAAGATTTAAAAAAAACAACAAGAGCCATTGAATAGCAGCCTATATACATCCAGTTAATACATACTGTAACTATACAAGATGAAAAAACCCTAAAGACAATGGATTACATACTGTGAAATACATACAAAAATCAACAACAGCTAAGAAACAATTCCTTCATTGGATAGTATTTTTCAAGTTGATTATGGGGAAAAGACTTATTGCACACATGGAACCACCAGTTAGTGATAGTGGTAGTAAATACTAGAGATCTGACCCGGATTTAACACAACACTACAAATAATGATCTAAAATATCAATCATATTTCTAAACACACTTTCTTTCAGATTGGATTAGGGTGTTGGTGTTTGTCTTGTTATGACATCATCAAAGAAAACATAACCCCTCCTTCTAAACCAAAATCTTCATAGATGTTGAGATGATCTCGTACTATTTTTAGCTTGAAAAAAGCAGAATTCTTTTAAAAATATGATAATCATACCTTCTATTGTATTTCATGACAGCTGGCTAAACATGTCGATGAACGTCACCTACTCATTGTCAGCGATCACTAATTGCCATTTCTTCAAAACATTTTCAACCTCGCAACCGGTTTCTCTACTTCTGTCTAGCTCTCTCTGTGTTTCTGCCTCTTCTTCAGACTGTTGTCTGACAAACACATTCTCCAGCCTTAACCCACCATGATTCATATGCAGTGGGTTTCCCCCTGAGAGCCCATCTCCTCTATTGGTTTCTAATCCTCCAATAACACCGGATCCCATCTCCAGCATTGGTACCATGAATTTTCCAGTCTCAGGATCCCAATCAACACATGTTGTTCCTTCCTCCTCGTCATCAAAATCCTCCTCATGAGTAGCATGAGGTATTAGAAGACCGTACTCATTGGGTAGGACTTCGGAGTTGGAGCGATGTTGGATTTGGGAGGCGTAAGCACAGAGGAGAGGTGCATTCTCAAACTCTCCGTCTCCATTTTCTCGTTCATCGTGGTTTACATCTTTCTCCCTCACACAAGTCTTTTCTCCCATCTCTATCTTCTTCTTTGCCTGATTACCATTGAAAGGATCCGTTTGTAGAGATTCTTTGTTTTCTCTCATGCTTTCTGCAGTTTGCTGAAAAGGCTCCAATTGTGACTGACTTAGAGTTGGAGTGTCTGTATTCAGAACTGACCACCCACATGCCTGCCAAAGAGGGCTAGACATGATCTGTGTACCTGTAGGCATTGCATGGCATGAGGTTTGTGTGAGGTAAGACGCGCCCTGATCAGATGCACTGCGATCATTTCCGACTCCCCCATCTTCCCTTGGGAATCTGTTGCCTTTGCCGAGCCTTTTATCTTCTTCCTTCTCTCCATCAGAGGAGCGTTTACATGGTTGGCTGACAAATCCATAATCAATTTCATCGACAAGTTCGCCTGGGTTTAGGGGCGATCCAAAAATCTGAGGAGAATAGCTCGGTGGAGGGCCTTCAATGCGCCGCTGCCCTTGGAGCCTCAAATGGTCGGATGGCGAGACATCTTTTGGATGGATTTGGATATGATTCATGGTGTCTGGATTTTTCGTGATGGGGGGTGAGTGGAATAAGGGTGGTTTCTGAAAGAAATAGCACAGAGAAAATTGGATTGAAAAAAATAATAATTGAGCAGTAGCTGTAAAAAAATATATTTATATTTTTAAATTTTGGTTGTTTGTTGAGGAAAATTTTAAGGTGACAAAGAGTGTATGGATTGTTCCTAATTTATGATGTCATAAACTGAACAAACAGTCAGACTTGCATTGATCTAGGGCTGGGTGACAGGGACCACAATTCATTTTGTCCCAAAATGGAAATATACTATATAAATGTCAATATTTTTTAACTCAATAAAGTCTTACAAGGAACACAATTCTGGGTTAAAATTTGCTGATTAAAAAAAATGCCTCACAGGCACAATTATTAACAAACAGCTGCACAATATGTTCCACTTTTGACTTTTTCTCCTGTCAGGGACAGCATGTGTGAGTGAGTTCTGTAGTGTGGCTTTTTTAGGGGTAGGTCTGGGTAAGGACGAACTCAACAATCCATCTAACTGTGCTTTTTATGCTGTTCTGAGATATAGCAAAAGCAGTGACTCCTAAAATGAGTATTTTAATACAAAATAAGCTATAAAATAGAAACATATTGATATAAGCCATATTGTACTTTTTTAAATTGCCAAAATAGCTTTAAACAAAACACACATTTTTAAGAGTAAACCTATATTGTGTAACATAGAAGCCTTTTAATCTCTAACAGATTTTTTATTTAAATCTCTGTAAATAACCATGTACTATAAAGCACATCGCTACAAAATATTTTAAGAACATTTTAAAGTTGCGAACTGATTAGTGTGCAGAGATGGCAAGTAACAAAGTACATATACTTTGTTTCTACTTAAGTAGATTTTTCAGGTACTTTGTACTTTTAGAAGTATTTATTTCTCTGTCGACTTTTTACTTTTACTCTGTTACATTTTCATCATAAATATCGGTACTTTCTACTCCTTACATTTCCCAAAAAGGCTCGTTACTTTATGTATAGCGCCTATAGGCCTATATTTTGAATTTTTTTGGCTTGTCAAATGTTTTGACCCAGCGGCTCACTCAGCCAGAATCAGACAGAAGCTGAAAGTAAGGTGAGGGGGAGGGCTTACACGGACATAGAAGTAATGATAAAGGTAGAGGGAAATTCCATGGTAAGCCAATCATTGACAGAGTTTTGGTAAGTGGGCGTTGCTACCAAGCTTGTGGTGACAGTGAGAGGACAGTATTTTAGTTCTACTCAAGTAAGGAATGTGGGTACTTTGTCCATCTCTGCCAGTGTGTACGGGCTCTTTTGTCCATTTCCGGTCAGGTACTGGTAGAGAATGTAGCAAACCACCACAATGACACAGAGAAACAGGGCTGGAACAGCAATCCCCACAATGACCTTCTTTAGATGTTCAACTACAGGGTCTGTAGAAAGAAAGAAGTAAGAATGAATTAGTCATTCCTTTCTAGCCTTTAAGAGAGAGAAACATTATAGTAAAAACATCTATACCAGTAAATCCAAAAGCTTAAATCAGAGCCATTTGAAATGTCTCCCTATCTTTATCAAGCTAGCTGCCAGAATGAAGTAAATAGATGATTCATCACATTAATCTTAATTAAAAAATACCTTCCTCTATGCGTCATTGAATATCATGACACAAAGAATGTCCATCCATCCATCTTCATACCCGCTTATTCCCATTTAACAGGGTCGCGGGGGTCTGCCGGTGCCAATCTCCGGCTCTCATAGGGCGCTGGGTGGGGGTACACCCTGGACAGGGCGCCAGTCCATCACAGGGCAACACAGACACAGACAACCATTCACTCCTATGGGCAATTTAGAGACTCCAATCAACCTTACAGTCATGTTTTTGGATTGTGGGAGGAAGCCGGAGTACACGGAGGAAACCCACGCAGCACGGGGAGAACATGCAAAACACAGAAAGTCCACCTCAGGGCTTAAACCCAGGACCTTCTTGCTGTGAGGCGGACGTGCTAACCACTAAGCCATCGTGCGCCCCACAGAGAATGTATTGTCCTATTTTGTTTTTTACAGTCGTGTGACACAATTAAAGCATTATCTCATCAAACACATAAGCAGCATTGTTTTGTCCTTTAAGCAGCATTTCTTTGGATGAATAATGACACGCTAAAATGCAACGGTTTTCCATGCATTTACATATTTTAGGTTCATTTTTGAATTTATGTGTGCAATGCAGTTGATCTTTAAAAAAAGAAGAAGAAAAAAAAAATATATATATATATATAATATTTAACAGGTTGGCCAAAAGTCAGATGACAAATTATCACACTATTGAATTCTCATGTTTTTTGTGACCTAATAATTAACATTTTGAACCCAGAATAAAACTATTCACCATTAAAAGTAACAAACAATCAAACAAAAAAAGGACCTACCGGTAGATAGAAAAGGTGTAAACATTTTATTAAATTAAGAAAATTTAAAAAAAAACCCAAAATTGTCTATACAACAGTCAAACCTGTTGGAGATATTTTTGTCCCCAAAAGAAATGCAAAAAAGGGGCAAAATTCAGGAAAAGTGTATAGTTACACAAGATCCACGGTTTAGGGGAAAGTCAAAAGATGTGAGGTCATTATTTTCCCCACCTGAGGGATTCTTTTACTAGTAAAAGTCTACTTTATTGCAAATTCTGCTGTAAGATATACAAAGGAATTATAATTGGGTCTTGCTTTGGCCCCTACGGCAAAAGAAATTACAATATTTTTAAAATAAATATAGAACCTACTACATATAAAGTATCTAAGTGTACAACATACAAGACATGATTTTTTTTTTTTTTTAATATTTAAATTGTACATAATTGTACAGATGAGCAGTGGCATTGATGGAAAGGGAATTTTTCTGCCTTTAATCTGACCTAGATTTAAGTAGTGTAAATTACCTAGGATTCTGATGTTGTTGTTAGACTTAACAAAGACTATTATGTCTGAAAATCAATCCCATTTAGTCACAAATAGGCCCATTGTTAGGGATTTGCCACTTTTAGGGCAAATAATCAGAGAAGGACGGCAGGTGTAAAAACAGTTTTTACTTTTGCTTCCTAATCACGTTTCGTCACATTCCTTTAACCGGTCAAACCAGGTGCAGCAGGTTAGCGTTTCACAGTTGCAGTCAAGTTTTACCTGGAGGTGTGGTTATGCATTGCCATGCTGAGGAATGGCATTCAACTGGCATGTTGAGAAATTTGGATCGAGCTGAAAAACAGTATTGGGTACTGTGGTCCGTCAGGTGGTATTTGAAAGGACTGGAAACCACTAGGAAATGATGCTGCAAACAAACACACACACACAGATGTATTTGTGTCAAACATTCAGTGGAACCTGGAGCTAGTCGGTGTTAAGCGTACGTACCATCTGGTTTCGGTTGGTGTTGTTGATGGACAGGTTGTAAGTCATTTGGGGGTAGATGGTTTGCATAGAAAGAAGAGTGGTGTTTTTTGTTGGAAGATGCCGCATAGGTCCAGTCATTGTGATGATGGCACTGTTGTTTTTTATCTCCACAGTAACCAGGGGGGGACCAAAGCTAGCTGCATGAATAAGAAGGGAACATTTGATCAACATCTGGTCTGGTAGGAAACAACTAAATCTGATAGAAGTTGGCTTCAAGTTGCCCAAAACAAGGCTGCACGCCTTGTTTTGGGGTGTCCCTACTACACATATGCACTGCACCTTATCATGGCCCCTCATTGAAACTAAAATACATTATAATTTACTAATATTTATAAAGAAGATAATTTGAACTGGCCAACTGAGATTATTTCAAGAAAAGATCAAACACTCCCATCATATCCACTCGTACAATACTCGATTTGCTTCAAAATCCAACTTAATCACCAATCGTCCTATAAAAACAACTATTTACAAATGTCTGTCTTTTTTAGAGCTTTTACCTTATGGAACAAATTGCCTATGGATCTGTAAGACATGTCAACTCTACGCATATTGAAAAAAAAATATCTATGAAATCATATTTTTTACCAATCTTAATGTATATATCATGTATGTTTTTATGTATTTGTTGGTGTAATGAAAATGTGTATTGATGTACCTTTTTATGTGATGTTTCTGTATATTGTTTTATCTGTCTTTAGTTTTTCTGTTTATATATGTACTAGAATCTTTTTTTTTTTATGGACTGCAGGAAGATTAGCAACCACCATGGAGGAAGCAAATGGGGATCTAGTGAACAAATAAACAAATAAACAAATGTGTGTGATTTTTTTTTTCCTTACTCTCTGACTTTGGATCAAATCTTCTTTGTGTCAGAGTCCATTTAGAAAAGGTTTTCCTGTGCACAGAACGAACTCTGGCGTAATACCCCTGCTCCTCGTCCTCTGTTTCTTTACTCAGGTCACACCAGGTTTGCACAATTTTCGTACACTGTGGCACCGGCCTCCAGTGCACTCGTCTTCCTTTGTTTCCCTCTGTGCTGTCGCCGTAGCTAAGGAAGTAAGGCCCACATGATCAAATATTAACCATGGGAATTATTAATAGGCTGGCACAAATAGAATAGAAGAAGTTACCATCCTAGAAACTATTGCAACTGATCTTGTTGAGATTTCTCATTCATATGATGACAAAACAGCATTTTTATGAAAAATTCTGTGTATTGACACATATTAAGAAATAAAAGGAAGTCTTACATTGCATATTCCACAATAAAATGTGTGTCTTCGGAGCTGTCATTTCCTTGGACCCAGTGAAGCACATTCCTTAGATTAACTGATGAGAAAAATACATTGATGGGCTTTGGAGGTGAGGCAATTACTGGAAATAAAAAAAAATTAAAAAAAACAGTCAGTTTAAATCAGAATACATATTTCATATGAACGCTAGTGAGGTTCGCGTTTTAGAACATATACTCGGTAGTAAACAGCACTTTTTAAAGTGAAAAACGATCTCCTCCTCGCCGCTGACTCAGGTTCCTAATCCATCCTCCTCCTCCTCGACCTCTCCGCTGCACCTGACACAATAGACCATACTGTTCTCCTCCACCGTCTACAATCAATCGGCATCTCCGGCACAGCACTCCTTTGGTTCACTTCCTACCTCTCCGACCATCAACAACTGCAACTCCCAGACTTCTCCCGTCACCCACGGTGTCCCCCAAGGTTCAGTGCTCGGCCCCCTCCTCTTTATCATCTACATGCTTCCCCTCGGTCAGATAATTCGCCACCATGGACTCCACGTCCACTGCTATGCTGATGATACCCAACTCTACATCTCCACCAAATCCATCACCCCAGTTATCCTCTCCAACGTCACTAACTGCATCTCCAATATCAAAACCTGGATGGACAATAACTTTCTCAAACTCAACAGCAACAAAACAGAATTCCTCATCACCGGCCCCAAATCTCTCCTCCCCTCTGTCCAGAACTTTATCCTCCTCTTCGATGGTCACAATGTCACATTGAACTAGACATTGTTTTCCTTTTTATAGGAATATACTCCTATATTTAAACCCCTCAGCTATACAAATGCTTTGTTGCTAATTCGGTAATTTTGTCATACTTACAGTATATGAATGATTGCCATTTGAATAAAGACATCACTCATTTGTTTGCATGGGCTATTTGCATTGGGATTACACTAATTCTTATGAATAACAGAAACCCATTGTGTTCAAAGTAGCTATGACAGGCTTTTGACTTTGAGCAAACAAAGTATTTCCTATAGTCAATGGACTATAGGAAATACTTTATTTACTAAGCAAACAAGTTTTATTGGTTCAAGTGTTTTTTTGTTTTTACCATGAAACTAAAGTCAAATATGTACTTTTTATTAGCATTTTTTCAGGTGTAGCAAAAGGAAAATTATGATCAATTTTAAGGAAATATTGAATGTATCTGTTTAAAGCTACTTAGCACAAATAAGTCAAAAGTCACTTTAAGATAAAAACAATGGTATAAACAATGATCAGTCATACCTGAGCAGTGCAAAGCCCACAGGCTTAGAATAACAGTGACGGTCAACATTTCCGAATGAAGCGGTCATGATTCCATTGGATTCCTGTTTGTTGGACTCCTCCTGACCAGCTCTATGCCACAGTCTGAGAAAATGTGCTCCAAAGCAAAATGAAAGTGTAAAAAAAGAAAGGTTCAAGCTCAAAGTCCTTTTCACAGCGGAGTTGGTTTCCGTGTTTGAGGTTGGAATGTGAACACACCTGTGGGTGCACATTACACCTGAGCAGGTAAGTGTGTGTAAGTGCGTCCAAGTGTGTGTGTGCAAGTGCAAGCATACACTACTAAGTTTCAATAGATTCAGAAGAAAAAAAGGCCCTGGAGAGGTTCTTTATATCCCATGTAAACAATAGCTGTGTGAACTCAAGTATTCAGTTTCAATGCAGCTACATGTGACTTGGTAGAATTATGAGATCAAATACATACACACAAAATGTATTTCACAAATAAATGTAATTTTATTATTATTATTATTATTATTAATAATAATAATAATAATAATAATAATAATAATAATGCATTGGATTTTATGTAGCCATTTATCATAGCACTTTACAGAATTAAGGCATTACACTCACTCACTCACTCACTCACTCACTCACTCACTCACTCACTCACTCACTCACTCACACATTACATTCATACTATGCAATGTGGGTGAAGTGCCTTGCCCAAGGACACAATGACAGACACCACTGGGGTGACTGCCAAACCACTGTGGCACCTGGAATTGTCAATGGTCTCCCATCCATCTACTAACCAGGCCCACATACAGATTTGTATTTTATTTTTATTTATTTATTTATTTTATTTTTTACAAATTTTCAACTTATTTTACAAATACTAAATATTTTTTTCACATACACTGATTGTTTTTTACACACACAAAATATTTATGACCCTAATTTGATCCCATACAATTTTAATCCAAGAACAGAATTTTTGTGTGAGAAAAACACGTTATGATAGATAGGAAGAAAGGTTACACTAACTGACCCTCAAAGCTACATAACTTCAGAAAACTAATAATAATAACACAGATGGATACTAGCTGTTTAGCTATAATCTGGTGTGGAACATCTGTGTCTTTTATGAACTTAATGTCTCTATGCATTGTCCCTTCAAATAAATACATAATAATAATAATAATAATAATAATAATAATAATAATAATAATAAGCTATAATCTGGTGTAGAACATCTCTGTCTTTTATGGGCTTCATGTCTCTAACCCTAACCATTATTATTATTATTATTATTATTATTATTATTATTATTTGAATTAAACTATATGTGATTTATTATTTTCTGAATAAAATGTTTGGAAATAGAACCAGCATAGTTTGAAAAAAAAAAATGTTTTATATCAATTGTTGATATTATAACTCATTTGAGACAGTCTAATATTAAAACTATCATTTAATGCAATTATTGTGAGAGGTGAAACCATTCAAACTGTAAAAAATGTGGAACCTTTATAGGAACATTTATGGTTCACGGTTGTTTCTTCAGTCCGGATTGTTTTGACTGTTGCACTCCTTCGATGCATGTTGAAGCTGTTAGCATGTTGCTAACTCAGGCCATTGTTCCTGTTATTCCAGCCGTGAAATAAGAGTAAAACTACAGCTATTCGTGTCCAGAATGGCGCTGTCAATGGAAACGCAGCTGCAAAGCATCTTTGAGGATGTTGTGGTAATTTGCACTTAATGTAATTTATTTTACAGCAGAGCTAAAAGAAATGATAGCCACTCACACTGTTAGCCTTTTCTGTTGTGTTTGCAGCGGCCAAAACGAAACACAACCCTTTATTAAATCATTTTAATGTCAAACTGTATGAGCAAATGTGTTGTTTTGAGAGAAGTAACGCGTTCAGTTAATTGTAAATAAGTTTTCAATTTTGTGTAAATTAAATTGTAATATTATGAAAATTATAAGAAGAATACCCATCGGTAAAACTTCGGGAACCTGTGATTTACAGTTTGGCTTTACGTTACAAACAGAAGCTACTGAATTATCCTTACATTTTGTCTGTTTATAAAAAATAAAAAAAAAATGTCATTATTGTTGTTGTGTTATCTAAGTTTTTTTTTTTTTTTTTTTGTAAATTGACAAGTTTGCAAATCACATCCTCTGTTTTTCTTTCTTTTCTCCTCAGAAAACTGAAATAATTGAAGAAGCGTTCGCTGGGTAGGTTTCTTCCAACTTCATTATGATGTCACATGTAAAATGTTATTGTTTCAGCATCTTGCTGAGTGTGATGCACGTTTTGTGTTGAAATTATCTAGAGATACTTAAACGTCAAATTCCACCTTTAAAAATACATATTTGACAAAAAATAAACATTTTAGGATATTTCCTGGGTTAGGGATAGGGCTATGGAGTGCATAAAAGTGGGGTAGTTAATAATAAATGCAAGCTAAAATACAACTGACGGAACTTTAAGTCACGTAGTGCACCTATCACGTGACCTAAACTGGCCAATGGGTATGCATAAAGTGGCAGGCTATGGATGTATCCATAGCCACGTAACACGTATCAACATACCGGAATTCTATCCGTACGCAACGGCCATCATTGGGCAGTTTAGGTCACGTGATAGGTGCACCGCGTGACCTAAACTGGCCAATGAGACGCTACGCCTTTGTACTTCCATTTGTATTAATACGTCAACTAAGTTACAGATTAACTAACCCTAACCTACGTTACGGACTAACCCTAATCGTAACCCTAACCCTAAACTATTCTACGGACTAACGAACCCTAACCGCACAAATGGTCACGTGACTTCGTACAGATAGAATACCGATATATGGATACGTATTACGTACTACGAGACACTTCCTTTGTGTTTTCAGGATGTTTTTAGACGCCCCAGAAGATGAACGAACAAAGCTGATCAGTTGTCTCGGAGCCTTTCGGCAGTACTGGGGAACACTACCACAGGTTTCTACACCAACACACGTCCCGACATAGAGACAGAGAAATAAAAGTGCCTTTAAAAGGTTGATACTTCTTTCTCTTTTTTACCTTTTTTTTTTGTGTGCAGGAGTCTCATGAACAGTGTGTGCAGTGGATCGTGCGCTTCATTCATAGTCAGCACAGTCCAAAAAGGATTTCCTTCCTTTACGACTGTCTTGCCATGGCTGTGGAGACGAGTGTCTTACCACCAAGGTGCGTACAGTTGCCGTCAGGTGCTGAGATCTGAACACTACTTTAGCAACAGTTACTAATGTGATATCACTGTTTTTAGGATGGTGTGTGGAGCACTGTTAAACTCAGAGAGCTTGGAGTGGGAGAGGACTCAGCTGTGGGCATTAACTTTCAGACTGATTCGCAAGATCATTGGAGGGGTGGACTATAAGGTACACGCACACAGTGATATTATATAAGAATAGTTTTCATTTAGATTGTGTTATAAGTAAAACAAATGAATTGCATATGTCTATTATGGGTTTGGATTGCCATTAATCTGACAATACGATACGATGTATCCCGATATATCACGGCTTTAAATAATACGATATATCACATTATCAATAATGACACATTTCACCTTTACAAGTACAAAAAGGTATGCAATACATTGTATTTCATTTTTTTAAATTTGCGGGAACAAGTATCTTGTAGGAATGTCCCGATAAAACTTTTTCACTTCCATTACAGTGCCGATATTGCAGCTTTGAGTAATGGCCGATACCGATATCGATCCGATATATCAGCATGAATCATACTTATTTTGTAGTGTGGAATGTTAGAAAAGGCTTGATCAAGTGATGTTACTCAAGCAGAGAACAATAGTCAGCAACAGTAGGTATGATAAAAACTGACCCATTTATTATTAACCAATTGGTGACATACATTTTAATAATAATATCTACAGTATTCTACAATTGAATAAATATAATATAATATATATTGGAGATTGTAGATGCAGTCCGATAAAATCCGATATTTGTTTTCTGGCTGATTTCGGACCGATATTAATTTTGGATCGGCACACCCCTAGTAACTAGTAGGTAACTAACTATAATAAGTACCAATATTAAAATAAGTGGTAATAATCAAATGGTCAAATTTAATTTTTCAAAAGAGTTTCACTTTTTGAAAGCTTCTGATTCTGTTAAGTTCTTAGAAAAAATAACCACATACATATACAAAAGTGCCCAGTGTGTTTTTTGAAAAATAAAGTGCTGTCGACTTACAAGCTAATATACGATGAGGTGGTTTAACAAGGTCTGACATGATTCACTGACACCTAGTGACTGGGCGTTTATGCTATGTATATGTTAGCGCAATTAAATGTTTTTTTTTTTTTCAATAAAAAACATGACTAAAAAAAGTCGATTTGGACATTTTTTTTTGGATCGGTACGATAATCGCGCGGTGAAATATTGCGATAGAATCTTTTTTTTTTTTTTCTCACACCCTTAGTTGCTATGTTGCTATTTGGTATAAACCTTAAATGTGATAACATTTTGTTGTACTGTGTATTGCAGGGTGTGCGTGACCTTTTGAAAGGTGTTCTGGATAAAATTCAAACTGTTCCCACAACGTTCAGCTCGGCTATTCTACAGCAGCTTCTGGCTGCCAGAGAGGTACGTACTATTCTTTATTTTATTTTAATCTGAGACGTTATTTCTAAAAGAAACGTAAGCAAGTTTTTTTTTTTTTTTTTTTTGTGGTTTTTTTTTTTTCATTTCTCTGTTTCTGTCTAAGGTGGTGGAATACATCCTGGACAGAAACGCGTGTCTTCTACCAGCCTACCTCGCTGTCACAGAAATCAGAAAAATGTACCCAGAGGGACAGCTGTCACATTGGGTGTGTGTGTGTGTTTGTGTAGTAACTTCTGTGTGTGATTTACTCTTTTTGAGTGTATGTGTGTGTCTCTCTCTTGTTGCAGCTTTTAGGTAATTTGATTTCAGAATTTGTGGACAGTTTCAGACCCACAGCCAGAATCAACTCCATCTGTGGTGAGCTTACATGACAATTAAGATTGATATTTAAGGATTATCAGTCGCTTCCTGTTAGGGCTGGGCAAAAAAATAGATTTCGAATTTGTAGATAAAAACCCTTTCCCTTCTTTTTTCCCCTACCACAGTTTTTTTAGACTTTTTTGCATTCCGTCCTTGTGGGTTACCGTAGCGCAATGTGAGCTCACCCCCTCTTTGTTTACCCTTTGAGTAGGCTATATGTGTGCTGCAGGCAAGTTTAATTTTTTATTCACACTATGCTGAGATGCTAAGGGAATAGTTTATTTTTTAATTGTAATGTTATATGTTATAAATAATGTAGTTATCTGATTTGTTAATTAGAAAATTTAAGCTACTGTGAAGTTACTGTTGCACTTTTGCTTAAATTTGGATTAAAACTTGATCTTGTTGAATGTCAGAGCCTCATTTACTTTTTATTTTGGGATTGTTTTATGCATTTTAACTCTTGAAGACAATCACAGCAATAACGTTACACTTTTCTAATATATCTGATGTCTGCAGTCATTAATAAGTGCATTGGGAAAAAAAATCGAGAATCGAAACTCAAAGTTGCTCAGCCCTATTTCTTGTTAATTAATTAATTTGTGAACAATATTTGAGAGAAATTGTCATTTTGTGTGTATAGAAGTCTTGGATCTGTGAGTTCAGCCCATGACAAATAGTGGTAAAAGTGTTTTGTTTATATTTTGTTCAGTGTAAGTATTGTTGTCAATAATATACATATATTTTTCGGATTAGGACTCTACACCACAATCTATTACACTGCAATGATTAAAAATGCAATACAAGGGATTTAGAAAAATAAAATGAATGTATATATATTCAGACACAGTTCCATGTTTTTAATTGAAAATATAAATGTATTCCTATAAAGGGTGATTATCAATCAATTTTCATTTATAAAAAAAAGCGCTTTTCATACATAAAATGCAGCTCAGTTATTTTACAATTATAGTTAATAACTATTAAATTCCTATCTGATAATGGCTTTGTGACATTTTAGCTCCAACAATGAATTGAGTGCCTGTGGCGTGTCTCTCTACAGGCCGCTGCAGTTTGTTACCAGTCGTGAACAACAGTGGCGCCATTTGTAACTCCTGGAAGTTGGATCCCACGACTCTTCATTTCCCTCTGAAGGGAATGCTGCCTTTTGACAAAGTAACACACAAAGTTCAGGCACAGAAAAAAGCAACAAACTTGCATCATTTTTAAAGATCATTCTATGATTTGTCGTTTTTTCGAAGGACCTTTTCGAGCCACAGACAGGCTTGCTACGCTACGTGCTCGAGCAGCCGTACTCCAGAGAAATGGTGTGCAACATGCTCGGGCTTAACAAACAGGTAAAGAAATATTTCCTTTTTTTCATTTTTTCTTTGTTGTTGTCATACCAGGCTTGCCACCTGACCCTTGCCCACCCACTGCCTTCAGCTCCAGTATCCAATGATCCAAATTTCCTTTTTAAGTGTCTCCGTCCTTTGCCTGCTTTTTTTTTTTCACCTTTTTTCCTGTAGAATTTCCTTAGTTATTAAACATCCAACCATTTTTTTTTTTTATCTTCAATTTTTATTTTGTTTTTTTTCCTCCCTTCAAACTCCTCTATTGACATCTGTGTTCCCCCCTCCCTCCCTCCCCTCCTTCTTCCCTCCCTTGTCATCCTATTAGCAGAGCTGTTAAGACCAGATAAAAAACAATGCTGTGAGTTTGATCCATAATGGACTGGTGTCAGTTTGCCCTGTTGGGCTCATGCTACATCATCACAGCGAGGCCAGATGCGATTGTTTTTAAAGTTTGGTGTGTTGAGTGAATTCATGTGGATGATGAACAAACAAAGAAAAAACAGGCCAGAGTCAGGTTGGTGCATCTGGTCAGGCTGAGCTGATGCTGGCTGTGCTGAACAGACAGTGAACTACCTCACTCCTTAGTCATCACTTTCTCTGTCTCTCCCTCCCCCCTTTCCCCCCCTCTCCCCCCTGATTCTTTCTTTCTTTGTTTCTCTCCCTTTTTTTCTCTCTTTTGCCCCCCCCTCCCTCCCCTTCCTGGTTGTGTGTTGTGTTCGTCTATCTCTCTGCCATGCGCTCTCTAGACTCTGAACATTTCCCAGGTATGTCGTTGTTCCAAATAATCAGCTCATTAAACACTTGGCTTTTTTTTAGGCACGTTCATGTCCTCCAAACTAGTCAAAATATGACGTAAAAGTGGGAACAAAAGACAAATGCTTCAGAGCTTGAGGTGGACACAGCGGGGCTTCATAGACGTATGATAACTAGAACGCGATCACAGCAGGTAAAACGTGGATGGAAAGACAGATTACGAATCATCATTTGAATTTCGTGTAGAATGCCAACTAAAAAGCATTTAGATGAGGCACTAATGGAGTGTTCTTTTAATATTTGGTGTATTTGCACAAAGTACAGTTGGATAATTTGTTAATGTTTCATTTATTCAGACAAGTTTTTTCAGGAAATTTACTCTGATCTAATGCTGTGATATGGATTTTTTCACAATATAGGTAGATTTCTATCCTGATAACAATATATATCCCGATATAGTATTTGTTCCTTAAAATGTGCAATATGTGAAGTCTTGGCTGATTTGTTGTTTGTAATCTTTTTCAATCTGACTCTGGGACATGCACAAGAATTCCATTGTACCTGTTCTTTTGAACTTGTACATATGGCAATAAACTCTATTCTAAATGACATGAAATAAATGGAAAATTGCTATTCATTATATATTTTATTATATATAAAAAAAACAAGCAAAAAAATGTGTATATCCCAAAATAAATGGTACTTCTCCTTTAAGAACCTTCTCAATGAAGGAATATTTGTGACTTTTAGCGACATTTACAGTTGTCACATGTGTTCTGATTTGTAAAATTGTATGTGGAAATGCCACCAGGGGGTGCAAAAACCAACAATAATGGCCACAATTGTCATATTTGTGAGTACCGGTACATTTCCTGAAAAAAGTTGTCTGAATATTTGAAACCTTAACATATTATTAAAGAAATAAGACAAAATGAACTTGTTGGAATTAAAGTACAGTTAGATTTTGGTAAAGAAAACAACAACAAAATAGTTGTGCAGGCTTTTAAAGAAAAGACTAAAGAGTAAAATGAGTTGGCCACTTACGTTCCAGTTCAGACAGAGTTAGACCCGAGTTCTTTCTTTGTGTTTGTGTCTTTTTTGGACTTGCCTCCAGTTTTACAGAGCTTGTTTGACTCCTTTGTTATTTCTACAATTGGTTCACTCACTGATATTGTGACCAGGTTTGTGATTATAGACCCTGCTGTTGACATTTCAAGTCCTGCTGCACTGCATGTGTGGTTGTCGTCTGGTGCTTTCCTGTCATTAACAGGCTCGTCTTTGAAAGGCTTTTATCTGTTGTGCTGAACCCAGATAATCCTCATCCGCTCCGTCTAATCTATGGTCAAAACTCAGACAGGGATATTTTGTGATTTTTTATTTGTATTTTTTTATCCTCTCACTCGAAACCTCAATAAATGACCTTGTCCGAGTCTTGTAGCAGTTATCCAGGACTCGGTGCTTGTGTAGCTAGTGGGAGACCTGCAGATTTAGTTAATTGCATGTACAATTTGTTCATTTTACTGCAATTTTTAAACAACATGATAGAACGGTTTAAACAGCATCAATTAAGACCAGCTTGGGTACCACAAATGAAGAACCCGTTATATTAAAAAGCCAAGGTTTCCACTATGAAAGGACAGAAAAAGAGAGAGCATAGAGAGGAGAAACTTAAAGAAAACTAAGGTTCAGAAAACATGACTCATCAAAAAAGACCATTATTGGAGTGAAGAGTGCAAGCCTCATGAATATGCCTTGGTAATATATTGAGGTTGAAGATATAATCGAGATTTCTTTTTTGTCGACATATACAGGTACACAACAAACCTTCCCCTAAACAAGCCACACTAAAAAACTCACTCACACATGCTGTTCTTTATAGGGGGGAAAAGCTAAAAGTGGCACATATTGTGCAGCAGTTTTGTTAATAAATAGGCCTGTGTGGCATTTTACATCAGCAAATTCAACCCTGAATTGTCTTTCTGCTAAGTATTAGTTAAAAATATCAAGACTCATATCAAATATCGCCTTATTGGTAAATATCGCCGAACGCTAATCCTAACCTAAAACTAGGAGCTGGTTTCACAAGCCATGCTGCTTTTAGAAACTCTACATACGTCCATTAGGCTGTGACCTGAGATAAAATTGCTCTGATCGGAAAGTGTCACACTATCATGGTTCAAGTGATCATTAATTGTTTTTCAAAGTAAAAAAAAAAGAATATGTAAATACATTTTTAGATTTGACATAAAGCCAGTAAGGAGTCCAATAATTGTTTAAAATATTTAAAATTAAATTGGGCAACCAGATAATGTATATACCTTTTTACAGTTTTGATGTTTTGATCATTTCAAATTAGTATGTTTATGCATTTTCAGATCCCACAGTATTTCTGACTGGATTACACAGTAACACTACAAAGACTTTAAACTTGTCTTAAGCAGACAGTATTGAAGTGGAATACATTTTAAATTACTTTTTAGTTTTATTGAGCGTTATGGTTAAAGGTTGGATTTTGCTGAGTAAGCGTATTTCATTGTGAGCAGGAGCTTTCTCTGTGGAGCTTTCGCTTCTTTTCTCTCTGTCTTAGTCCTTTGTTGGCTTTCTCTATTTCTCTCTTGTGAGCATGTGTGTGTGTGTGTGTGCGTGCGCGTGTGTGTGTGTGCGCGCGCGCATGCATGTGTGTTTGGGTGCTGTCGAGGGGAGGCTGTGTTGAAGATCAGAGCAAAGAAAGGAACGCAAAAGCGAGAGTCGGCCTCACAGCTTCTCTTCTTTGCACCCAAACATCCACCTACCCCACCTTCACCAACCTGTTTGTCTGCATGCAATGTCCCGCTGTTCAGTGCTGTGCTGTCCAACGCTGTGGAAAATGCTCTGAGATCGGACTTTGTTGACTGTTTAATAAGACATAAAATGAAGTTGAAAGTACATTAAAATTAAAAAAATAAATGTACTTGGTATTGTAAAAAAGAGGAGGTAAACAAAGGTTTTTTTTTTAAGGACTGTTTCAGTTTGTAGCCAATATTATCCTCTGTCATTTGGGCTTTAATAAATTCATGCCACATTTAGGCGTGGGCTTTTACTGCACTTTATCACCGTGGTTCTCAAACTTTTTAGCCCGCGCCCCCCAAAATGAAGGTGCCAGAAACTGGGGACCCCAACTGTAGCTGAAGGTGTTTGAACTCAGACATAAGGGAGGAGTAAGAGCAGAAAAAAGTTGTCACAATTAGTTTAAAACATAGACTATCCTCCATAGTTCCCACTCAACATTCTTGAAGCAAAACTACATCACTTAGGGGTGCAGCCATCTCGCAAATTTAACGTCATTTGGAGCCAGAGTCTGCATAGTAGGGTCCTGCGGGAGGAGCCCTGGTAACACGCCCCACCCATTTAGGGCACAGCCCAATCTTCCGCTGTCAATCATCGTCTAATATGACGTCAAATCTCGTATTTCAACCTCAAATAACTTATTTAAAACAAACTTCACAGAAAAATGAGCACTTGAACACAATGTAGGGTGATGATAACTAATGATCACAGCAGAGTTTAGGTTTGGGAAAATAATTATGTGACGAGTATTTTAACTTTACAGTTTGACCCAAATCCCATCCGTTAACATTGAGGAGGCGTGGTTTATGACCTAAACTGCAGCCAGTCAGCAGGGGGAGCTCTAAAAAAAGCTTCACTTTTGGAGAAGCTTGTTTGTCTATTCTTTTTACAGTCTAGGGTTTAAACTGGCAAAAATAAGCATGAAATATGGTGAAAAGTGACACTAATGGTCAACATATGCGACATTGGGTGGAAAAAGTGGTGGGAAGGGTTTATAAGTGCCAAAAATGTCTTGAAAGTGGAAAAAATGTGCAGAAAAGGCATTTAAATTTTATAAAGAAGTGGCAGAAATGGGCAGTAATGTAGCAAAAATGCACTAAAAAGTGCAAAAATATGGTGAGAAAAAGTAATGAAAATAGGTTGAAATATGGAGAGTTTGGTGTAGTTGCTTAAAAAGGGTACAAATAAGCAAAAATTGGCTCAAATTTTTTAAAAAGATCCCAAGGTTGAGAACCCTCGTCTCAGACTCTGCAGTCAATCACTCAGCGATTGTTTTTAAAACAGCTTTTCTAATCTCGTGACTTAACGCCTCCCTGTTTTTCCCACTAACCTCTTCCTTACCTCGTTCCTCTCACCAGTTTATCTTGCTTTCCCTCCGCCCTTTTCTATTCTCTGGTTTTTATACCTTAATACTAAAATGTCTTTACTGTTTGTGAAGTTGTTGGCGCCCTCTGCTGAGGAACCACGACCTTTCCCAATATGCCGATGTTATCTTTTCCTGACCATTATTGTTAATTCTTAAGTTTCTCATATTGAATAGTGCAGTAAAATAACTTTATGTGATGAGTTAACTTTCTTCATCAGGGAGTCCTGAATCTCTGCAAAACAAGTAGGAAGTGTGATTCAAAGACTTAAAGTTTATACATAAAAATAGGATCTTAATTTGAATAATTAGGTTGCCTCTAGTTTGCCCCACACAGTTGATAATAAAAAAACAAATGTCAGTCCAATGAAGAACACATTTAAAAGACACAAAAGGAGAAATAAAATCAGTGATTGAAACTTAAAAAATGCGCAAAAAATGCATTTAAATGACAATAAAAACACATTTAAATCATGCTATAAAACATGATAGAATAAAAAAAATACATGGTTAACAGGGCAGTCTTCAAATATATCAACGGTATTGTTATTTAATAGATGATAAAGCACCAAATGAGAAACAAAAAGCTTTACATTTTTTTTATATAAAAACTTTGCAGTATCACCGAGTTTTTGTGAAGTTATCATTTGTTTAAATCTGTCCTGTATCCTGTTCTAAACAATATCCTTGCTTTTATGGCAACATCAAAGAAGAGTTGCAGTAATAAAAAAAAAATTAAGGAAAAAAATTGATGTTTGCGTGTAAATGAGGAGGTTATTTCTTCTCTAATTCTCCTTTCCTCACCACACCCAGCAAAAGCAGCGCTGTCCGGTGCTGGAGGAGCAGCTGGTGGACCTGGTGGTGTACGCCATGGAGCGCTCTGAGACAGAGGAACACTTTGATACTGACATCGGAGGGACGAGCCAGCTGCTGTGGGAACACCTCTCCTCCCAGCTCATCTTCTTTGTCCTGTTCCAGTTTGCCAGCTTTCCTCACATGGTGCTGTCTTTGCACCAGAAGGTAAGGAGAGCAACGCACGTGATGTAATATACAAGCATCAAATCTGTATCTCTGTTCTTACGTTGAATACGCTTAGAACTAGAATATTTGCATTTCCTGAAGAAAATGCAAGTACTGGTCGGTGTCATCGAACATTGCATTAGCTTTAGCCTAGCATTAGCTTAGCATTAGCATTAACTAACATCAACCTTAGCTTAGCGTTAACATTAAAATTAGCTAGCATTAATCTAACATTAACACTTGTTAGCATTAGCAAACATTAGCCATTAGCATTTACCTAACACAGCTAGCATTAGCTCAGCATTAGGACTCGCTAGCAATAGCTTTGCATTAGCAAACAATAATATTAACCTAACATTAGCATTAGCCTAGCATTAACCTAGCAACAGCATTAGCTAGCATTAGCCTAGCATCAACCGAGCAATAGCATTAGCTAACATTAACCTAGCATTAGCATTGGCCTAGCATTAACATTAGCATTAGCTAACATTAACGTTTACTAGCACTAGTATTAGCCTTGCATTAACACTCGCTAGCATTAGCATTAATTTAATAACACAAGAACCCCTGTGCTTAATTTATGACAGGTTTTGATTTCTTATTTGTCAAAATCAGTCAAACGCTGAAGGAGTTGAAACGCGGCAAAATTCTGTGACGAAAGAAAAAAACGGATAACGATAGTGAGGAAGCCTCCCGCATCTCCACTAATGAATTAAAAATAATAATAATTCAAACAAATTAAAGGTAAACTGTTTGTTTTTGTTTTTTTTACCACTTTTCCTTACTAGCTTGCTAGTCGAGGTCTGATCAAAGGCAGAGATCACTTGATGTGGGTCCTGCTCCAGTTCATATCAGGGAGCATTCAGAAGAACGCCTTGGCTGATTTCCTGCCTGTCATGAAGCTTTTTGACCTGCTTTATCCAGAAAAAGAGGTACATGCTCAACACTCATGTTGTGAAACCATAAAAGTGGCACAATTTGGTCAAAAAAACATTTGGTTATTGGATAGATTAATGCTTAAACCAAGGTTTTCTGTTTGCTTTCAGTGCATTCCTGTTCCTGACATCAACAAGCCACAGTCGACCCATTCGTTTGCCATGACCTGCATCTGGATCCACCTGAACCGCAAAGCTCAGAGTGACAACTCCAAACTGCAGATACCCATTCCACACTCTCTGAAACTTCACCATGAGTATGTAGCTTTGCCGTGTTATTTGTTGTACACCAGTGGTTCTCAACCTTTCCAGCCTGCAACCCCCAAAATATCGGGACCAGGGACCCCCACTTTACCTGAAGGTGGTTGAACACGGACATGAACATTGAAGAACAGTCATGGAGACAGGACCATCTAAAAGGGGGAATAAAGGGGAGAGCTTTTTGGGACCCATCCATAAAGTCAGTAAAGTGATGGTTCATTGTTCTATGAATCTGTGATAACCACATTTATTTATTTATCTGAATAATATCCATATCCAGGAAGGTTATTATTATTTACATCATAGTATATAGTCATCTTAAAGATGTAAATCCTTGTTTTAATCAGAAATAAATTGGGTTAAAAAGTGACTAAAAATGGTGGAAAATGTGGTGAAATGGGATTTTAAGAAACACAGAAATTGGTTAAAAGTTGCAAATTGGAGTGGTCAAAAACGGACAGAAAAAGTGTTCAAAATATCAATATTGGCTTAAAAGTGGCAGAAATGGGGGTATTGTGGAGTGGAGCAAATTGTTTAAACCGGCAAATAATGTGCATGAAAAATCGAGAATGTGGTTAAATTGGCAAAAATAAACATGAAATATGGCGAAAAGAGGTTAAAAGTGACAATAATGGGTCAACATATTAGGTGGGGAAAGTGGTGGAAAGGATTAACAAGTGCCGAAAATGTCTTGAAAGTGGAAAAAATGTGCAGAAAAGGCATTTAAATTGATCAATTGGCAGTAATGGAAGTAATGTAGCAAAAATGCACTAAAAGGAGCAAAAATATGGCAAGAAAAAGTGTTGAGAACAGGTTAAAATATGGCAATTTTAGTGCAGTTGCAGAAAAAGTGTAAAAATAAGCAAAAATTGGCTCAAATAGTTTTCCTTGTTTCTTGAAGGCATCTGGCGACCCGCTTTCAGTGTCTTGCAACCCCAAATGGGGTCCTGACCCCAAGGTTGAGAACCCCTGATGTTCAGCACTATATGTCGGTAGAGGACGGGAGGAACAACAAATCTTCTTTACTGACCTCTACCTCCCACATCTTTTCTTTACCTCAGGTTTTTGCAGCAGTCGCTGCGTAACAAGACGCTGGGCATGTCCGACTACAAGATCGCGCTGTTGTGCAACGCGTACAGCACCAACTCTGACTGCTTCTCTCTGCCAATGGGCGTGCTTGTGGAAACCATCTGTGGAAACGGTTCTATGAGGATCAACCTTCCCGGCACCAACTGCATGGCATCAGGAACGGTCACCCCGCTACCCATGAACCTGCTGGATTCACTGTCCGTACATGCAAAGATGAGGTGGGGAAATAGAAATTTCTGTGCATAAGTAGATAATAAAGAAGACAGAACGCCTTTAACAGTTTTGTATGTGTTGTGCTCAGTCTGATCCACAGCATCGCCACACGTGTCATTAAGCTGGCTCATTCCAAGTCCTCCAATGCCCTGGCCCCTGCACTGGTGGAAACGTACAGCAGACTGTTGGTCTACATGGAAATCGAATCACTGGGCATCAAAGGGTTTATCAGTCAGTGCATTTGAACTTTATTTAATACGTTCCAGCAAGTTCTTTTTGTCATCTTTTTTGAAATGATATGTTAAGGTTTAATTTATTCAAACCACTTTTTACAGGAAATTTACTTGGAAATTGACTTTGATCTCCTGACATGTTTCGAATGCCTACTGTCACTCTTCCTCAGAGGCATCTACTGATTGCTTTGATGTATCCAGGGTTGGGGTCAATTACCATGTTCAGTTGCAACTCAATTACAATTACGGTGACCGACAATTTTTCCAATTACAATTAAAATCATGATTATTATTTTTCCTCTGTAAGTCAATTATAATTACGTTCTCAATTACTAAAGGTCAAATACAATTAATCACAACTACTGAGCCTTAAATAAATAACCCCATAAAACACATCCTTCCACTTGTGTTAGCTTTCTGTTAGCATCTCCTATGATAGTGGGTCAGTTTTGTCCCATGTCTTAAGTCAGCTGTAAAATTCACTAAAAAGTATTATCTATCATCTAATTTGCTTTTAATTTCTTTGTTACCTTGTTAGGCTTCCTAATCACTGAACATATTGATATTAAAATTTTCGCACATTTTAATATCTGAACTCAATTACAGTTAAATTACGATTACAAAGTTATAATTGACCCCAACCCTGGATGTACCCCCACGAGTTCTTTCATAAGGAAAGCATCAAAGCGATCAGTTGATGCTTTCTTTATGAAAGAACGTGTAATTTCTTGGAAAAGATTGTCTGAATAAATGAAACCTTAACATATGATTTTACTGTCAGTGTTCAGAAGAAAGGTTCCTCCAGTTGATTAAATTTAGATCAAAGTGTTCTGAGTAAAACTAAATAACCACATCAAAGTCTATTTCTACTAATAGAAAAGCTTGTTATTATTAGTGTTTATAGATCAAAGCCTGATGTAAAAAGAAAAACTAACTAGGTTTAGTATACTTGTGTCGGTTTCAGGTCAGTTGTTGCCCAACGTCTTCAAGTGTCACGCATGGGGGATCCTGCACACGCTGCTGGAGATGTTCAGCTACAGGATGCACCACATCCAGCCACACTACAGAGTCCAGTTGCTGTTTCACCTCCACAGTCTGGCAGCTGTTCCCCAGACCAACCAGAACCAGCTGCACCTCTGGTACCATCAACACCCACACAGTCTTTATTCATCCTCACTACCCACTTCATCCTGTGTTGATGTTTTTCTCTCATCCTGTGTGTGTGTCTACAGTGTGGAGAGTACAGCTCTGAGACTGATCACAGCCCTGGGGAGTTCAGAGGTGCAGCCTCAGTTCACCCGCTTCCTAAACGACCCAAAGACGGTTCTATCTGCTGAGTCTGAGGAGCTGAACCGAGCTCTGATCCTAACCCTGGCTAGAGCCACACACGTCACCGGTAAACCCTCAACTAGGCCTGGGCAATATATCGAGATTGAAGATATATCGAGTTTTCTATTTTGGCGATATAGAAAAATACAACATTGCCTGTATCGATATATATTTTTATTTCATAACTAATTTTGTATTAAAACACGTGTTTTAGGTGTCGCTGCAATCACTACTGAAACAGAACAGGAGAAAAAAGGCAAACGTGGCTCATATTGTGCAGCTGTTTGTTAATAAATGTCCCAGTGCCATTGTGTATTTTTTTTCCTTCTTTTGTGTATTTTGTTTTCCTGTGTATTTTTTTGAAGTCTTTATGAGTCGTTTTGTTAGTCTTTTTGGTATGTATGTTGTTTTTGTATTTTTGTTCTCCAATTGTACATTTTCTTTTCTCCTTATTGTGTCCTTTTTTGCATTTTTGTTGTCCCATTGTGCATTTTTTTTCTCCTTTTCTGTGTATTATGTTGTCCTATTAAGTATCTGTGTTGTTCTTATTGTAGTGATTTTGTGTTTTTTTTTTCTGTCATTTTGTGCATTCACTTTTGGGGCTGCTTGTTTCCCATGTTTGTGATACAAGCACAAGTTTGTTTGTTTTTTTTTTAAAGCACCGTGATGTTATTTTAGCCTGTGTGGCTTTTTGCATCAATTTTAACCCTGAATTATCTTTCTAGTTAAACTTTATTTGAATTAAAATGATCAAGATTTATATCGCATATTG
Source organism: Gouania willdenowi (assembly GCF_900634775.1). Taxonomy (NCBI): domain Eukaryota; kingdom Metazoa; phylum Chordata; class Actinopteri; order Blenniiformes; family Gobiesocidae; genus Gouania; species Gouania willdenowi. The sequence goes on from NC_041066.1 coordinate 16,653,193, forward strand.
CCATTTTGAGAAAAAATATCTAAATATGAATTTTGGTCCATATGGCCCAGCCCTACTTTCAACATTCTTTTATTATTTGTGTGAGATGTATCCACTGTTGGTTTATTTTCCCAGGCTTATATTCAGTCCATTCATGTGTCTCTCTCTCTGTGTGTGTATAGATTTTTTTACAGGCTCTGACTCCATTCAAGGCACTTGGTGCAAAGACATCCTCCAAACCATCATGAACTTCACACCTCACAACTGGGCGTCACACACTCTCTCCTGCTTCCCTGCTCCACTCCAGGTGCAAACAGCATCACAGTGACAAATGGAAACCAGGCGTCCCCTGCTCACACCTCTGTCTGTCTGTGTTCCAGGCGTTCTTCAAGCAGAACAACGTTCCCCAGGAGTCTCGTTTCAACCTGAAGAAAAACGTGGAGGAGGAGTACAGGAAGTGGAAGTCCATGGCCAATGAGAATGACATCATCACCCACTTCTCCATGCAGGGCTCCCCACCGCTGTTCCTCTGCCTGCTGTGGAAGATGCTGCTTGAGACGGACCACATAAACCAGATTGGCTTCAGGTCGGATCATTGAAAGTGATTGAACACAGACATGAACATTGAAGAAGAGTCAAAGGGGAGATATTTTTGAGGCCCATCTATAAAGTCATCAAAATGATGGTTAATTGTTCTATGAATCTGTAATAACCACATTTATTTATTTATCTGCATAATATCCACTCTTATCCAGGAAGTTTATTATTATTTGTGCCGTATGATATATAGTAATCTTAAAGATGTGAGTCCTTGTTTTAAGGGGTTAAAAGTTACCAAAAATGGTGGCAAAGTGGTGAAATGGGATTTTCAAAACCACAGAAATTGGTTAAAATGTGCAAATTGGGGGTAATGGAATTTTAAATTGAAGGGAAAATTAACTGGCAAATAATGAGCATTACAAATCTTGAATGTGGTTATATTGACAAATTAAACATAAAATGTGGTGAAAAGGTGTTAAAAGTGACAGTAATGGGTCAACATATGCAACGTTAGGTTGGAAAAGTGGTAGAAAGGGTTTATTGTAAGTGCCGAAAATGTCTTGGAAGTGGGGAAAAAATGTGCAGAAGAGGCATTGAAATTTGATGGAGAAGTGAAAGAAATGTGGGTTTTGTAGCAAAAATGCATTAAAAGGAGCAGAAATATGAAAGAAAAAGTGATGAAAATAGATTAAACGATGTCAAGTTTGGAGTAGTTGCAGAAAAAGCAAAAATGGGCTCCAATTGTTTAAATAATATTCTTAGTTGATTGAAGGCATCTGGCGACCTTCTTCCAGTGTCTCACAATGCCAAGGTTGAGAACCCCTGTCTTAAAACATGCGTTTCTTTGATCTTCAGGGTGTTGGAACGCATCGGAGCTCGGGCACTGGTGGCTCATGTACGCACATTCGCAGACTTCCTGGTCTATGAGTTTTCTACGTCTGCTGGAGGACAGCAGCTCAACAAGTGCATTGAAATCCTGAACGACATGGTGTGGAAATACAACATTGTCACGTTGGACAGGCTCATCCTCTGCTTGGTGAGTGCAAGGAGGTTCATGATGTCATAAGAGCGTGTTAGGGTTCTGTTTTGTACACTGATCTGAATCTAACCCAGTTTTTTTTTGTTTTTTTTTTTAATTTTGGTCTCGTGACCCTATATTGGGTCACCCGGGAAATCAAATGGGGTCATCTGAAATCTCGAGTAAATGATTTAAAATAATTCTGGTTAAAATTATATTTTTGTAATTTTTGAGAATATTATTCTTTTTATTAAAACAACTGTGTTCTATACTTTGACTTCCTCAAAAATAATTATATTTAAAAAAAAAAAAAAAAAGAATAATTAAATAGTTATTTAAATGATAAAATTTCAGTCACATTTTTGTAATTTTTCAGATCATTCTTTTTCAGATTAAAACACCACACGCAATCTCATACAGCTGTAGTCTATACTTTAATTTCCTCAAATGTGAATTTACTTAAAGAAAATAGTGTAAAAAAAAAAAAAAGAATTAGTTAATTAAATAATAAAAATGTAAATTAAATTGTTGTTTTTTTTAATTGTTATTAAAATGTCAAACAACCTTATTCTATACTTTCACTTTTTCAAGTTAAAATCTAGTTAAAGAAAACACAGTATAAAAATATCTGAGCTGGCGTGCTACTTGTAACACTATATCACAAACATGATCAAAAGAAAATATTTGTTTTAAAAGTCTCTGGAGTCAACAGAAATTTGTTGGGTCACGACCCCAAAAAAGTTGGGAACCACTATGTTAACCTCAGCAAAAACAACCATAAGTAACAATAGAGAAGGCCCTGGTTACCCTGATTGCTGGTCACTGGGTGTAAAACTGCTCTAGCTAACGATACATCAGGCTTTCCTGGACTCTAAACTTTTCACTCCTTCTAGGCAATGAGAAGCCATGAAGGAAATGAAGCACAGGTTTGCTACTTCATAATCCAGCTGCTGCTGCTAAAGCCCAGTGACTTCAGAAACCAAGTGAACGACTTTGTCAAAGAAAACGCTCCTGAGCACTGGCTGCAGAGCGACTGGCACAGCAAACACATGAACTACCACAAGGTATGGGATCCATTAGAAATGGAACCAGCAGTCGATTTCAGTTGACCTGGTCGAGTGAATTGAAATCGAAATCTTCATCTTGTAACAGAAATATCCTGAGAAGTTGTACTTCGAGGGTCTCGCAGACCAAGTGAGCCCCCCCATGCAGCTGCAGCCCCAGTACCTGCCCATCTACTTCGGCAACGTGTGTCTGCGCTTCCTGCCGGTGTTTGACATCGTGATCCACCGCTTCCTGGAGCTCCTGCCCGTCTCCAAGTCTCTGGAGACACTGCTGGACCACCTAGGAGGCCTGTACAAGTTCCACGGTAAGTAACAGCGCTAAAGGTTGATGAGATGAAGAGCCTCTGCAGGGGTTTGTGCTGATTTGTGTTTGTTGCTGAGCAGACCGTCCAGTGACCTACCTCTACAACACACTCCACTACTATGAACGACATCTGAGAGACAGAACCAACTTGAAGAGGAAACTGGTGCACGCCATCATGTCCTCACTGAAAGTAAGCAAAAAAAGGCATTATTTTTTTTATCTGACACTAATATGTAAACAGACTGCTTTGATCTCCTGACAACTACCAGTCTTCGTCAGAGGCGTTTGCTGATTGCTTTGATGTTTCCATTGAAGTTTCCTTGACTTCAGCGTAGTAATTCTAGTGAGATTGTTTCAGTCTTACTTTTGGATAATGTGTTATGGTTTCATTTATTCAGACAACTGTTCTTAGGAAGATTCTTTTTGTCTTCTTTTTAATATTAATACTATCCGGAAGTCAAGGAAACATCAAAGCGATCAGCAGTCGCCTCTGACATAGTTGTCAGCCCCCCCCCCATTTGACATCTATATTTCAAAATACAATATTAATTAATAGAGCAAAATAATATACATATATACATATAAAATATTAATTGATTATCAAAGCAAAAGAATATACACGTATGTACATACATACATGCATAGATATTCTTGATACTGACATACAGAACATTGTTTCAGGGAGAAAAAAACCCAAAAATATTTAAAGAAAAAAATTAAAAAAAAGAATCTTGCTGGAATTATGTAAGCACACCATCCGGTTGACCATCCATTGTTTTCTTTTGTAGGAAAACCGCACCCCAGGCTGGTGTCTCAGTGAGACCTACATGAAGTTCGGCATGAACGCCCGAGAAGACAACGTGTGGATCCCTGATGACACATACTACTGCAAGCTGATTGGACGGCTGGTGGACAATATCCTTTATTCTTCCCATCATTTGCCGGTGTTGCACTTTGGCTTTTCAGGAAGTTTTAATTGTATATTTATTACCTGGGTCCTGCTTATGACCTGTAAATATGTAGCAGGTTAAATAATGGCTTGTTTGCTATTGTTTTTGTAATGGTAAAATATGAATTTAACTGGTATTAATACAGTGAGGTCAATTAAATTGTGTTTCCACATTTTTAATTCCTTAATTCTCCCTCACCTATGGCGGGAAAGTCACCTGGTCCTTTCCCCAACTGTGACTGGAGGTTCAATGAGTTTCCCAACCCTGCAGCTCATGCGCTGCACGTCACCTGCGTGGAGCTCATGGCGCTGGCTTTGCCTGGGAAAGATGTCGGCAACGCGCTGCTCAACGTCGTTTTGAAAAGGTCTAACCGGGTGGCATGTAGATTTAGAATTCTTTGAGATCCTGGTTGTCAAACATAAGGTTGGAGGCCCAAGATCAGCGGAATAGTTGCCACAAGTTCATTATTAGATTTCATTAATCTAATGTTTCTGACTTTTTTATTTCCTCCTCATTCCTTGGTCCACTACTTCCTTTTTATGCCCGGAACTTCCTGTTTGATCAATGGATTTAATCATGGACTGAAGGTCTTTAGAGGCTTCTCAAATACATTTAAAAACAAATATTGGACATAGAGCACCAACCTCCATTTGTAGCCTTTCAAAATAAGAGACTTTGTGAACATGGGCTACTTAAATATAAATGGCAGTTAATAGTTATATGTAAACCCTTAAATAATTTACAGATGATTCATTTGTATTTGGTAATGTATAAATACAACTAAATTGAGCTGAATTAAAAAGATAAGTGCTGTAATTCTTTTTTATTACGTTGCTGTTTTATAAAGTTAATGTATTTAATCAAACGTCTCTGAATACATACAATAGTTAATTCCTAGCTTGTAGCTTTTCTATTTTTTCAGGGAATATCTTGAAGTATTTCAGTAGTCATGTGGGATGGATTGTTGTTTGCAGTGAAAATAAAAATGAATGTTCTGGTTATTTCTTTTTCAGTCAGCCTCTGGTTCCCAGAGAGAACGTCACAGCCTGGATGAACGCTATTGGACTTGTTATCACTGCACTTCCAGTAAGATTATCCTCTCAGATCCTCCCCCTTTTTTACATGTCATGATACATGCTGACTGTAAATGTGCTCCTCTTTCAGGAACCCTACTGGATCGTTCTCCATGAGCGCATCATCTCCGTGATCAGCTCTCCAGTGCTGATGTCGGGAACAGAGTGGGCTGGTTATCCCTTTGCCCTGCTGGACTTCACCGCCTGCCACCAGAGCTACAGTGAAATGAACTGCAGCTACGTGCTGGCACTGGCACACGCAGTGTGGCACCACTCGTCCATCGGTCAGCTCTCTCTGATTCCAAAGTAAAGGACTAACTAAATGTGTCCTCTATCACCCTGTTCTGCTAGAAAGCTCATATTATTCACATTATTCTGTCTCCGTGTGTGTGTGTGTGTGTGTAGGTTCCTGTCAGAGACACTGAAGCCTATCGTCAAGACAGAGTTCCAGTTGCTGTACGTGTATCACTTGGTTGGTCCGTTCCTGCAGCGCTTCCAGCAGGAGAGGACGCGCTGCATGTTGGAGGTTAGCTGATAACCCATAACCAGTTGCTTTTTGTTACTGGACACTTTGGTTCTCATTTATCGACCGCTTGTACGTTCAGATCTGTGCGTATGACGGGCGAACGACGACATTCACGCAACCTTGGGTATTTATCAACTGTGATGTAAGCATATGCTACGATCAGATCTCACGTCAGGTCTGACCTCGTGTATGATAAGTGTGTGGATTTGTGGTTCAGCAGCAAAATTTGAGACTGAAAATAAAGTATTAAACAACCTCAGCTGTCATTTAAGCATCAGCACACACGCTCAGAACAGATCAAAACGGATTATTAAAACGAATTAAACAAAATAAAAGGAATTTCAAAAAAGCCCACATTATTACTGATACCACTTTTTTGGTTTTCCTGCTCAGAATACTGTATAAACCTGCTGGTAAACTCATAGATTCACCCAGTGCACATGCACAGGACGCAACGTTTATGTGAGAATGAGGTCTTATTTCCTCCGTACAACACATCACTGGGGGCTGTATATACATATAAATAAGACCTCGTTAATGCTTTTAAATGTAATTACTTCCTTAAACTTTAACTAATGCGCTGCAGTAATCAGTATAGTGATGAATTGTAGGTGAAAATGGCTGAAGGCGAAATAAACACAGACAAGGGACAACATTTAGTAATTTTCAAGGCTTTTTAAAACGTCTTGATTGTTAATTTTTCTTAATATGATGTTTTTTGCCGAAAGCGTGCACACTGAGTTTGATATAAATTAGGGATTTTTTTAGGGCCGATGCCGATTTTCCTTTCCATCAGCCATAGCCGATACGGACTGCCGATTTTCTTAAGCCGATACCTAACATTTATTGAAATTAACAAAGGTGAGGTATAACAACAAGAAGCGAATAATAGTCAACAAATATTTAAAACAGGTGATGTAGAACAAGAACAAGTAAAAAATATTTAATGAATATGAAATAATGCAGATCAGTGAACGCAGAAGCCCGGATGGCCCGATGCCGATACACGTAGAAACCGCAAAAATCGGCTGATATATCGGTCAATCATTAATATAAATGTTATATTTGTGTGTTTGTCCACAATCTCTGCTGTGAAGTTGCTCACAGCGCACACAGGGGGACAGACTTCACCTGCTCAGTAGCTGATTCTTTTCTACGGAGCATTTAAATGCGCTTCTTTAATTCCAGTTTTCACACCGTGAAAAAGCACATCTTTGTTTTGTTTCACCTCAGATGTAAGGATGCCGATTTTCATCTTGTAAATGTTTCTTTTCTTGTTTGAGCTCAGTGGGCGGGGCCTCCGAAGGTCTGTACTGTGGACTTCTATTGTTTTATTTCATCCTGTGTGTGTGCTTCAGATTGCTGTTGCCTTCTACGAGATGCTACACATGGTGGACCAGCACTGCAAACATCTCAACTACATGGACCCCATCTGTGATTTTCTTTATCACATTAAGTACATGTACACAGGAGACAGCGTGAAGGATCAGGTGAGAATTGGACTCTGATGGAGTTTTTAAATAGAATAATGTAAAAAATCTCTACAACAAGGAAAAAATAAGCAAGTTACTAACGGTACTGTTTTGTTTTTTCCCTCCAGGTGGAGAAAATCATCATGTCTCTGCGTCAGGCCATGAAGTTGCGGTTACGCTTCATCACACACAGCAGCTTAACAGACACTTCCTTCTCTGCTGCTGCAGCCGCCGCTGCTGCCCCTCCCTCTACCTCCACTGCATCTTCCTCATCCTCCTCCTCCTCCATCACCCCTCAACCCCCTCCCACCTCCCTCTCATCCACCACTGCTGTGGCCTCGCCCTCTTCATCCGCACAACACACACATGCACCCATGTAGGCTGTGATGTGGCTGCATATCATTAGGTTTTGTCTGATCTGTTAATTATGGTGTTGTTTTATGAACACCTATGGGAGCTGTGTGAGGAATCTGTATGAGATTTATAACCTAATGTATCTGAAGGCAATTTTTTAACTTCTAGCGTCTTTGTAAAACAGCAAGAGCAAAAAATATTTTTATATCTTTCATTTCTGAATCATGAAACCTGACAGTGTAAAATGGATGTTTTTGTGACAGTTTTTTTTTTTTAAAGCATCTTTATTTCGTTTTTTGACCATTTTTGTGTTGTACATGTTATTCATAGACAATAATAAACACTGTTTATATATATATATATATATATATATATATCAAGTCAGCTTCATTTCTGATCTTGTCAATGACAAAAAAAAATAAAAAAAATTCACAAACAATAAGTGATATTTATATCACATAGAGATTTATATCCAGGCCAGCAGGGGGCGTCAAATATTCAGAGTTAAATGTTGGCTCACTATTATATGTGTGGATTTTGTATTATTTAATAATAGTGCAAAAAGAGATTTGCACACTTGGATCAATCCAATCTAACTATTAAAAACAAGTCAAAATAATTACATTTCTCACCGAAAGCTTGGATTTTTTTTTTTAAACTATGTTTTAAGTTCTGGCACCTTGGCAGATTTGGATCTGAGTGAGGTGATTCTACTTTGTATTATCTAATAATAATAATAATAAAAAAAAGTTTCAAATAAGAAGTGTTTAAATAAAAACAAACATTTAAAACCCAAAAACTTACATTTAAGCACTTTTTTTTCTTTGGAAAAAGTTTTATGGAAATAATTTTTTTTAAATTAAAGTTCTTTTTTAATTGAAAATACTTTTTAGGATTGAATAAAAAAAAAAAAAAACATTTATCTACAATTTCGAAATCTACCTGAATTTAGGCTGTGATAACTCGTGAATTGTGTTTGTTGCTTGAATAATAACTTATAATAAAATAATTATTGTTCTGTTGAAATATTTCCCAATTGATAGAAAATATTAATTCGTACGTTTGACGATTGTATTTTTGTTCAGTGTATATGTTATGTCATAAAGAAAGCTAATTAATTAGAGAACAAGTGTTTTCCTGGTGTGAGACACACACACACACTTAGAGCAGCTGTTGTGCTTGTGCATGCTAATTAATGCTAAACTCACTCACAGAGGTAAGGGATCTGTGTGTGTGTGTGTGTGTAATGAAACTCAACATAAGCCATTAGTTTCATAAGCAGCTGTACTAGTTATACTAGTGAGTTAGTAGTAAAGTGAGTTCATTTATGTGATAGACTGACAAACCAAACCCAACAGGTGTCATTAATATGGGTGATGATTACTGTTCTCAGGTGATTTTTGCTGTTTCACTAATTAAGACACTGTTACCAACATTTCTGGTCAAATACGTCAGTAATTCTAAAGAGAGGAAAACTAGTAAGATTGATTTATTTATTTTGATCCCTAGACTAAAATGCTGTTTAAGGTTTAAATTAATGCTTTCAAAGTATAATATAACTAGCCTTAAATTTGTTCTTTCCACTCAAGTTTATGCTGAGCAGCAGTGGTGTCCCTGAATAAACACTATAGCAATAATTCATTTTTTTATTTTTTATTCTTTGCAGTTTACAAAAGCATAGTTTTAAGGACGTTTTTGTTATCAAAATTCTTTCTTCTATTTTTTTTTGGAAGGTTCAAGGTGTAATAATTACTTTTTTTTTTTTTTTTTTTTACTTGTCTGCACATGCTGTCAAGGTGCAATAGTTATTTAATGCTTGCAAAAAAAAATATATGTTCAAAACAAAGAAAAGCTTGTTCTGATTTTTTTTTTTTTTTTAAGCAGTATGTTCTCAACTCGTGGCTTGAGACCCAAAATTTGGTGAGAGACCTGTTTGTAGTCTCAAAATGATTCTGCCACTTTTTTTAAAAAAATTAATAAAAATGATAATAATAAAAAAACAGCCTGAAATTTAAAATGCTGAATAAAAAAAGATTGAAACAAACTACTTATATAGAAATATACAAAAAAATGTGCAAACTATACAACTGAAAACTACATTAAGATGTAAATACAATAAATAACACCAGTTGTGAAATAAAATACTCTCAACAGCAATAATGTTTTTATAGTATTTCAAAAGTAGATTAAAAAAAACCAAGAACAAAAAAGTGAAACAGAGGTAAAAAAAAAAAAAAAAAAAAAAACTTAGATTAAAATGCAGAAATCAGTTGAGAACCACATATTTATGATGTTTTCTATTGGCAAAATAGAATATCTTAATAATTCCTACCTGTGTCCCTTTTTTTCCCAGCACTTTGCCACAGTATTCCAGTTTTTCTTTCCTTCTACTGTCCTTTTGTCTTTAATCCATATTGTTTAACCGGCAGGTGTATGTGTCTTTGCTCGCAATACATCCAGTTACACCTTCCAATATTAAAAATCAGCTGAATAACCTGTTAATTTGTGCAGTGATGATACTAAAAAGTGCCTCTTTCCATTTTAGGCTTCTGTATATACAACCTTATGAGTGTATTTGGGATTGGAGCGTTGACTGTAGGTGGATAAAGGGTGAGTAACAAATGACTCTTGTGACTAATGACTAAAATGGCTTTTGTTTTCAACAACTAGCTTCCTTTAAAGAGCTCATGTGTGGTAATGAGGTCTTTTTATTTATGAAGATTTAATATTGTAGTGTTTAATTTCCTCACCTCATGGGATAATTAGTCTCTACACTCAGTAAATAGAGCCGGTGTTTGAGCAGAAAGGATTTCAAGCATCTGGTCTGAACTCACTGTCACTAACATTACACTGCAGTGGGTCAGCTGTAACTCAATTACCTCAACGTTATGCAAGCTCCTCCTTAATTACATTAGACTCTGGTCATTTCCGTCATTGATGGTGATGCAGCAGGATTAGCCCAGATTCATCCTCTACCAAAGAAACAACAATGACTTCTTATCCAGGGACAGACAGTGTCGTTTCAACATGTAATCCGTTACAGATTACATGCCCAGAAATGTAATCCCTTGCATTACTTAATCTGAGTAACATAATCTGACGTAAAATTGGATTTTTTTTGTACGTGTAGGACTGCAGCCATCAATGATTAGAATAAAGAGGACTATTTATTGGGGCGCACACACCAGGATTGGGGTAAATTATGCTTGTAATTGATAATTAAATACAATTATGACGGAATTATAATTATAATCATCATCTGTTGCTCTTAATAATAATAATAATAATTAGCTTTGTGTTTGTAATTGTCATGGAAATTCTATAAAAACTGTCAGCGCCAAGGCATAATATATATATATATATATATATATATATATATATATAGGTATGGCATAAATATAGATGAGGCTATAGTAAGGCATAAAAAATGTTTTACACGTAAATCTCTGTTAAAGCGAATGGGAGTCTAGCAGCCCGCCTACTTGCCAGTTCTGATTGGCCGAGTCATCTGAAAGGCACCCTCAACAGCCAATAGAGTGCTGCTTATGTGACGATACAGCTTTTGTGTGGAATTTTTTTTTTTGGAAATTTGCTAAATTATTGGAATGCGGCCAATACAGCGGAAATGATGGTAGGTACAACCGAGCAAGTTCTGTATTTCATTTTACTGCTAGCCATCACTCCTTCGCTAGCAGGAACGACAACGGCGGACTTTTGCAAAAGTTTTCATCGGGTTGGGGGTGGCGTCCATGGGTGGAGTTCCCACTTGTGATGTCACAAACTGAGAACATTTGAAACGGAGCCCTTTTCTCTGTGTTGTAAGACTTACACACACCGCAAACAAACGACTGGATGGATTTATTTCACATTTTGTGTGCCGGTGGACACTCAAGTTACCTCGTGTGTTAGAGAAACACTGCAAAAGTGCATTTTTCATAATATTTTATCATTTTTATTTCGTCTTCTTGGAAATGCATTGCGTTGCCATGTTGAGAGTGAATAAACCCGTGAAACAGAGAAGTAACTTGATGTAATCCATTGATTTTAACAATGTACCTGTAATCCGATTACCAACTATTTAAACTTTAATGGATTACAGTTACTCATAATTTTTTAATCTGATTGCATAATGCCATTTCATGTAATCCGTTACTCCCTGACACTGTCCAGGAATAATGATATTACATCCTCCTGACAAGATGACCGACTGAGAATAGTTTATTCTCAAGTTTTATGAATATTGCGTATTAGGTCATGTGTAATTATATTACAGTTAATGCAGTGTTCTCTAGGGGTTTATTCTCATTCCTCTGTGTGTGTGTGTGTGTGTGTGTGTGTTTGTGTGAGTCATTGCATTATCCCTATAAGGCCCCCGCTGAGATGTAGGTCAGGGTATGTGCTCGTGGGCTTGTGGCTTACTCGTTAAACTCTGACCCAAAATGTAAAGTAGAAACACATAATCCTGTCTGTGGGCTGTGCATGCACACAGTTTGAGGTGTTTCTTTGTTTGGGAATGGGAAGCATATTATCTAGTGAAGCTCTGGGAGGAATATCAAAGCAGCTTTAAAGAGTCAAAGTGAAAATAGTTTGAGCTTTTCACTTTCCCAACCATCTCCAAGTGTTAGGTACTGGTATTCTTCATGTGGATCTAAACCACATGTCAACGAGCGTAAACAGGACCGATCCTTTCCCACTTTGTACTTCCCAGCTCCGTAATTTGATTTATCTGCTGTTGTTTTTAAAGGTTTTTTTTTTTTTTTTTTTTTTTTTTGCCGAAACTCAAAACACAAAGAGAGAAAGAACGAGTAAACCAATATATTTCACATCAGTCGTACCAGTGGAGATAAACTAGAGACCGTGGTTGCTAATTTGCACTTGCAGCAGTATTCACACAAAAGGAAGATAAGGGATGATGTACGAACAACCAACCCTCTGTTTATTGGACAATTGGCAAATACAGCTTTTTTTTTTTTTTTTTTTGCTTCAGACGACACTTTCCTAATGTGCGTTTTTTTTTTTTTTTAACTTTGAAAGAAAACTAGGGTATCTGTATCAATTAAGGTATTACATGCACTTTTCATTCAATGGCAAGGTCAGAGTTAAATACACAAAGACAGAGCTCTCCTTTTCCTCCATCTGAGGTTGCCATGGAAACGGTACACCAGTGTGTATATGTGTGCGTGTGTGTGTGTGTGTGTGTGTGTATGTGCTCATCTAATCTAGTCCAACCCCTTTTAATCCGAATCCTAAGTGATGATTTTATGGCAATAATCAACCCTGATGTCATGGCGAGCTTCTTCATACAGTGTTGGAACAAATTGATGCTCAATATTCAAGGAATTAACCCCCCCACCCCACCACCCCCCGCCCTTTGTCCGACTACAATATTTGACTCAGAATTCTGTGAAAAAACAACTATAGAGCATAATGACTGAATTAAGAGTGATAACACACATTTAAAAGAATCTAATTTAGTAAATAATATCTCCTGAATAGATTTATTTCTATAGTTTTTTTTATCTTTTACTGTCGTCTCCTGTATTTTCAGTTCATGTTCTATTCAAAATCATTTCTATCACCATTTTCTGTGATTTTTGTGTCATTTTGTGTTTTTTTTTGTTCTCGTTTGTCTGTTCGTTTTGTTATTCAGTATTTTTTCTCTCATTTAGTGTGACTTTGTTGTCGTTTTGTGCGTTGATTGTAATATTAAGTATTCTTCTCTCTTTGTGTGTGTGTTTATGATGTCATTTTGTGTGTTTTGTCGTCGTTTGCCTGTTCTTTTTATTATTCAGTATGTTTTTCTCTTATATTGTGTGTTTTTGTTGTCGTTTTTGTGAGTTGCGGGTAATATTCAGTGTGATTTAAAGAATAAACATTATAAAACCCCATATTTGTTAATTTTCCTCTCTCTCAAGTACCGCCCTGTGGTGCCATCGCGTACCCCCATTTGAGAAACACTGGTCTATTGGATCATCCGTCAGTGGGTTTAATGCTATTGCTAACTCTTTGAAGCAGTGTTTTTGTTGAAAAGGGACTTTGGTGGAGAATGTGTGCATTAGGAGAAGCGGAAAGATGGTAAGAAAGGTTACAAATCTGTGGAAAATGATAAAACTGAACTTTAGTTGTATAGGTACGTTTGTGCAACATTGCAAGTAAGCACTGTACCAATCAGCTCATTGACTTGCGTCACCCAGTTGGCGTGAGATAGTCTTGCTGTGTTGCTCCCGTTTACGGTCCAGCTTACGCATTAGATCTTTGTTTAATGCCTTGCCTTTCATCATGTGATCAAAGCCCAGATCAAGATGTAGAAGTTCGCCAAAAGGATTCTTGTTGCTTAACCTCTTACTTAAGTAAACAAGATGACATCAGAATTCTGGTTAGTTCATTCCTTAGAAATACATTTTAAAAAAAACAAAACAAAAACAACAACAATTTATTAACAATGATTACATTTAAATGCAAAACCATTGGGCCATCGGTTAGAGCCTGTAACAACAACCCGCAAATTGTTATAATTTTTATTTTTTTTAATAAAACCAGAAATGTAATAACTGGTCAATAATGTAACAAGATGCTGAACCCAAAACGTAACAATTTTTTGGCCAAAAATCTAACATCTTGTTACATTTTCTTGATTTTTGGGCTGAACATCTTGTTACATTATTGACCAGTTATTACATTTTGGGTTTTGACATTTTTTTGTTAATACATTTTGGGCTTAGCACATTTGTTACATTATTGACGAGTCATTTTATGAATTTTCTCATTAACTGTAAATTGAAAAGATTATAATCTGGTCCATTTGAGATGAAAATAATCCTAATTTGAATTTAGACACTGTGTTCTGAGCTGATTGACAGTTGTTGTGGATCTGTATCATTTGTAAACGCTGCTGTTTTTAGACATGAAATGAATGTGTGACGTACATGTACTGTACATTATCTGTATAGTCAAAAGACAAACTGTTCATAAGATGATTCAGAAACACACGGAGCTTTGAAAATAAACCATGTTATTTTAGTTTTTTTTCCTCTTATGAATCATGTGACAGGATCACAAGCCCAGTCTGACAGACGAAAACACATTTTCAAGACTGTCAGTCATTTTGAAATTCACTCAGGTGCAAAACAACCCACTGTGTTGGCACTGCTTTGTTTTTCTTGTGTAACGCTGATAGAAATGGACTCCAGAAGCATCTTCATCACTGATTAAAGGAGTGGGAGAAAATTCTCATCAATTAACCTGCCGTTGCTAAGTGAAAGCAGCCCAAGGTTAAAGTGAGAGAACGGAAGAAAAACAACCATCTGTATGTGGCCAAGCGTCTACTTTTGTCCTCTGGGTTCCATCGTCTTTATGGAAATGTTTGACTTCATTTGTTGGTCTTTAAAATCTCCAAGAAGCTTTTAAGACATCTGTTATTTTTAGGCAATGGATGAGCCAATAATAATAATAATAATAAAAAAAAAACAAAAAAACACAATCTAAATCAAATCACCAGTGACTGGTAATGGCCACACTTCCTAACAACATTAAGTCCTTTCGATTTTCTTGCTTCGTGGCCCCAGGGTGCTCCAGCTAGTTCACACACATCTACATTAAGGCGACAGATATCACCAGGAAACGAGAAGATTCATTCACTGGTGACATTTTCTCCATTTGTGTGAAGTGATTTAAAACTGTCTCTATTAAGGAAACACGATCATTAGTTGTATAACAGTCCACCTTTAGTGAGTCACTTACTGGACTTACTTTTTAATCCCTGTAATCACCTTTAACGTTTTAACCTGTTCCCGAGTACGTTCATATTTTAGATCTCAGATCATCAAGATTTACACCACAGGTGTCAAACTCAAGGCCCGGGGGCCAAATCCGGCCCTTTAGAGCAGGGATGTGCAACTCTATCACAGCAAAATGTGATTGTATCAGATCTGAGGGCCACATTATCAACATTCATGTCACCATTTAGAATAATAATGGTGACATGAAAATGGTTTTTGTCTTTGTGGTGTTGTTTTGTGGTCAGTTTTTTTTTTTTTTTTTTTTTTTTAGCCACTTTTTGTGTGTTTTTGGAGTCATTATGTGTTATTTTTTGTGTTCTCGTTGTAATTTTGTGTATTTTTTCTGTCATTTTCTGCATTTTTGTTGTCGATTTGTGCATTTTTTTGGGGTCACTTTCTGCATTTTTGTTGTTTTCTTATTTTCCAGTCATTTTGTACAATTTTGTTGACAGTTTGTGTTTGGAGCATTTCTGTGATGTGTTGTTTTTGTAGTCATTTTGTTCAAGTGGTTGTTGTGTCTCTCCTTGTTGTCATATTATGTCATTTTGTGTATTTTATTACATTTTATTTTTGTTTGTATTTGTGCATTTTGTGCATTTTGCTGTTATTTTGTGTGTTTTTGGAGTTATTATGTTTATTATGTCGGGCCTTATATTCCTTCCAACTTGTTGAAATACAATTTTTGGGGATTTGTTTTGGGGGGCGCACAAAATCAGTCCAAGGGCCACATGTGGCCCTCGGGCCGCCAGTTGCCTATGTCTGCTTTAGACTATCCAATTCCGCCCGCATAAGACAGTAGAAAACATTAATTATTGTGTGAATTGCCAAATAATTCAGTTGTACATATCTCAAATTCACAATTTTTGTGAAACACCACAATATTTTTAGGAACTCAGTTTCCTTATGCTAATATAACTAGAATGCAGTTATTTTTAAATGAAACAATTGTAGAAAATGTTAAATTGTGTACACTACTAGTAAAGCAAAATGTGTTACTATTGCTACTAGTAACTTAAGCCATATATGATTATAAGTGGGTGAGGAAAAACAAATCCAGGCTTGCTATTGGCTCTTGAAAAAATTACAACCAATCAGGTACTGAATTTGGTTATAATCCCTCCTTCTTCATTTGCATCGGGTCTACTAGCGCTACTAGTGAATACTCTGGTTTTACTACTACTACTACTATAAACAGTCTACTGGTATTACTAGTGTACTAGTAATCAAAAAAAATGTTTTACTCATACTTTTTTGTTGTTGCACTTTCATTTATATTGCAGTACATTTTGAATACAAATTGACACCATATTCTACTTTTGAAAGTCATTCTGCTATAGGTTTATCTAACTAAAAAGAGTTGGGTGGGTGAATCAGTCTGTGGTGGTTTGCGTCTTAAGGTTAGCAGTGGCTGGTTATACAATAGGCTGCATTGGAGTGGCAAGTGTTAGCTCAGTAATGACATGCACACGCACGCTATGATCCTCATTAGATAAACAGCCGCAGATGCTAGCACCTCACATGCCCCGAGCCCTTTTTCCCTTTTTTCGTTTAGCTTTTAAAAAGCCTGTGTGCATACTCAATTACCTCAAATGAACATTGCTCTCTGACCGACTGCTGTGCTTTCTTTAGACTTAATTTATTGTGTGCATATGGATAATGGACTGCTGCTGCTGCTGCTGGTGTGTGTGTGTGTGTGTGTGTGTGCTTGTATGTGCGTGCCGTGTGTGTGTGTATGCGTGTGTGTTGATTGCCTCGGCCTGTGACGGTGGCACAGCTGGTATCTGGGCACTGGTGAGGAGAAAAAGCTGCACCCGCTGCAGACGTGACATCAGTGAATGTGAGCTGAATCAGTGCTACAATTAATAAATCAATGTGCGTACGCCTGTTTAACTTTCCACCTTTTATTAGTGTGCATGTCTAGCATCATCACTATTGTTTTCACTATACTTAATTATTATTATTATAGAATAGATTAACTCGTCCCCTGAGTTTAGTCCGATTTATCCCATTAGGCAGTTTTAACAGTAAACACAGCGCCCCCTGCTGTTAGCCAGACAGTTTACAGTTTACTTTATTGATAATACTGACTCTGAGGGGTTATACTGACTCCAAGGAGTTATACTGACTCCAAGGAGTTATACTGACTCCGAGGGGTAATTCTGACTCCAAGGAGTTATACTGACTCCGAGGGGTAATTCTGACTCCAAGGAGTTATACTGACTCCGAGGGGTTCATCTTATGCATCCTTACTTACATTTTCTTAGAGAAATACAGTTTTTCTAGTTTGCTATCATTATAATTATGTAGCAAAATGGCTCAACTAACCTTTCCTCTTCTATAATATGTAGATGCACTGAGACAATAATAGATCAATAACACGGTGTGAATAGGACTTCCGATGCCAGTGAAATACGTTTGGAAGATTCATTATGGAGCATGTACTCCAAATGTTTGCTCTCTTTTCTACAGTGAGCATTGGCTCAGCTGTTATGGAGGTTCGTCTCTCGTCTTAATCACATCCTCTTCAGCTTTTTATAACAGTTCTCCAGGGTACAGTATTAGACCCTGAGCTGCTCATACAGGAGAGTGAAAGCCTTGCAAAGGCTACATTCACCATCTGTGTGTAGGTGAGTGTAACTCATGCTAATACCAGCAATATTAGTGAAGTCAATAATGTAATAATGACCAGAGGTGTAAATAGTACCGATATACAAGTAAGTCATACATAAAATACTCAAGTACAAGTAAAAAGTAGCTCATTTAAATAGTACTCAAAGTACATTTATTTTTTGGTAATAAATCTGCCACGGTTCCCTTGCATACAGTAAACATCTCATGTATAAAAATGAAAAGGAAGAGAACACGATTGGAACTTAATTTATTTTCCACAAAGGCATCTGTATATAATAAAAGGTTTGTCAAAATATACGATTATTTAACAATGAATTCAATTCAAAATAAAAAAAAAAAGTTCTCACGCCCTACTTATAGTTACATTTATGAGAAAATAACTAGCATTCAATGCTGTTTTGGTGTGGTGCGTTACGTTTAATCTGATTAGTCAGCTATCATGTGATGCATTTGATTGTTGTCTGGGCATTTCATTTCATAATGTCCGTTGATCATTTTAAAACAAAAAAAATTATAATTTACTCAGTAATGGTTATGTGTAGATATGTAACAAATTACTTTACTTCTTTTAAAACGTACTTAGGTACAAGTAAAATCACTGATTTAGAAATATACTCCAAAAAGTAGAAATACCCATAAAAGCAACTCAGTTCCGGTAACGTGAGTACTTGTAATGCGTTACTTTCACCTCTGATTCATGGACACTAAATGTAATTTATTGAAAGATAAGCATGTTTACGCCTGATTGGCTGCAGGTTCTTTACCGTCTGATAATAGAATCAAAAACCTCTTTAGCCTAATGATGCATAGACACTATAATAGACTTTCAATGGGGAGTTTGCATGTGCTCACAGGTGGTGTTTATGATGAACTCTGTTTCTAATTCCCTCTGATGCTCCTACAGACTTGATTGATCCCATTAGCTCTGCTGTTGAAGGAGTGACTTGTGATTAATGGACGTCTGCGTCCTCCTTCCTCACGTGATCAGTGTGTGACGTGTGCGAGGGCGAGCCAGCTCGTTCCTATTCAGGCCATGTTTGTGTCACCGTGCAGCTGAAACTCTTCATCTCTGATAATTGCTCTCCTTCCTCTTCATCAGCCCACCCATCAATTCTCTCAGAACATGATTGCCATAATGGTGGTTTTGCTTGTAATCCCTGATTGAAATAAAAATATTCAGAGGAATGAGGATAAATTTGTGATCAGGTGATCAGTTAAAACAGTGGTTCCCAATCTTTTTTTTTTTGCCCCGTGTGCCCCCTTTGCATTTTTGTCAAATCATGTGTACCCCTTTTTCGTATCAAGTACCCTCTATATAATTTGATCATATGTTTATTCATTTGTGGGTTCTCCTAAACCCCTAACTGCGTCTCCAACATTGGTTTTGTGATGAGTGGAATTTATTTATTAAAATATTGTGCACTTTTATCTGATTACGTCAATAGTAAGTAAATACGCTAATTATTGTCTCCTATTAGTGTGAGAAAATGGCCTCTACTGTATAAAATAATAGTCTTGTTTTAATAAATTACAAAATATAGTATTTTATTGAGCAATAGGGAACTAGGAACCTTCCCTTTAAATTTGTTTAATCTTTCCGCGTACCCCCTGTAATGTGCTCGTGTACCCCTTGGGGTACACATCCCCCTGTTTGGGAACCGCTGACCTAGAACATGTTACTTATGCAGTTGTGTGGTTTGAATAGCTTGTTTGAATCAAACTTTATTAATTATCCAAATAAAGCAAACCCCTGTTCAGGAAGACGAGAGAAAAGAATCAAACTCTGAACTTTCCCACCGAGAAGCAGCTTCTTTTTTAACCGTCACCAAGAATGATATAAATACAAATGAATTTTCACTCTGCAGTTGCTTTAGTTTTATTCGTTAAAAAAGAAGAAGAAAATGCTCATGTTTTAACATCCCAATTTTCCCCTAAGAAACCAAAACAACCAATAAATATTGCTGAAAACCCAAATTTGATCACATTTATTCAAGAGTTGACAGAGGAGATGTTGAATTTCCCAAAAAACTTTCATTTGAAAATGCTTCCATCAGTTCTCAAGGTGTTCCTGCCCTGATTTTGCTTATGAATTTCATTAAAAGCTGCAGCTTTGTCCCGATGGTGTCACGTAGAGGCTTTTCCTCTGAGTAAAGACGCAGCATTCAGTGATCCAACGTGACTCCAAGTGATTCAGCAAAAATCCTCCCATTGCGTGAGAAGCTGGGACATTTAAGAAGAGCTGTGAGTGTTTTTTCACGCTGGCGGTAACACCTCGATAACCCTGCCTCACCGAACTCACGCTGACTTTTCTGCTTATTAAAAGTTGAACTTTGATACAGGAAAGAAAAACTTAAGAGAAAGTAAAATAATGAAAGCTGTGCTATTAAAGGTCCAGTATTACGCAATTTTTTTTCACACACATCTCCATTTATCTTAAGAAACCCAACATCAGAGTATTTGAGGTTTATTTCATCAAACATGCCTGTTTTCTGGAGTCACTTTCAGACCGCTTCTAAATACAGGCTGTTTTGGTGTACAGTATACGCATGAGTAGGCGTGTCTGTAGACACCGACTCTACGCCACAGCTTTATTAACATAGCGCTTGTCTTTTGCTATCCAGTGTATCCACGCTCTTTTATTATTGTTTTCAGCCAAAAAACTGCACATTACAGTAAAACACACGGCTTTTTAAGCAGCTATTGTGAGTGTGAGGCCGACAAATGCTGCTTCAGGGTGTGTTTATCACAGCAGGAAAGAGAGTAAATCATTAACAGTTAGTATTCTGATGACAGGAATAGTCCATTTAAGACAATAGTCTATTTTGTCCAACCGCTGCATTGTATTGGGTCACAAACACGTCAGATCATCCCATAAAGGCGACACGAGGCAGTGTAACGGCTACTAAAAGTGAAACTGATTGTGAGCGCTCATGCTGCGCTTCGGATTGTCTATACTAGTGCAGTGCCCGTAGGCAGCATGTGTTGCTATAGAACATTAGGACGTTGGTCCTACTTCTACATTGATGATGTCATCCCTATGTTCCAATGTTCTAATATTCTAACTGATGACATCATCACTGTAGAGCTAGGACTGATGACATCATCGTCACTGAGTCCGTCGACTCG
Source organism: Gouania willdenowi (assembly GCF_900634775.1). NCBI lineage: Eukaryota > Metazoa > Chordata > Actinopteri > Blenniiformes > Gobiesocidae > Gouania > Gouania willdenowi. Next base: position 16,674,008 of record NC_041066.1, read on the forward strand.
GGATGTGGGGCGTGGGGGTGGGGCGTCCAAACAAATCCAACGTTGCACACCCTTGAATCAAGCAGCAGCCATGTTGAAACTCTCAGGTCAGTCTGATCCTGATCTGCAGAGATATTTGAGGAACACAGACACACAGACAGACAGAGACTCCTTGCTTTTATAGAGAGATACTGTAAACATTAACTGTGGTATAAACCTGCCTTTGCTATGTTTGTTTTACCTGTGAGGTAGTTAAAGAAGGAAGAGGTCACATTGTTACAGTATGTAGTCATCATATTTATATTTATGACCTGACCTCCAGGTGACGCAGCAGGCTCATTATCTCAGCCCATCGGCATCCATTCCCAACTGTGATGAGCATCTGACACTGTCCGCGCGTTCCTCTGAGATCTGTTCCCCACAGGCGGGACACACTTGACACATCTGTCACATCTGCAGTCGTCACGTGAAAAACGAAGTGACGGCTCTGCACACTCGCACGCAGGTGTTTGCTCGTCGAGCATTTATCATCAGACCTCGAGAACAGGAACGTGTCAAGTCAACAGACCTCAGAGCAGAAGTGGAAGCATTTCATCTGAATTTTTAATGTACAGACTGTAAAAACTCAATATTTCTAGACTGCTGGTATCAGCATAATGTCAAAAAAAAGTTGCATTATCTCACCAAAGATTGATTCATAAATACAATAAGGCTTGCGTTTCATTTTCTATTTTATATACTAAATTTGACTTTTGATCAAACATGTGGCTTACATATATGAAAAAAACTGATATTAAACACAATCTCTAGTCAATGTACAAAATAATGAATGCTGCAAAATTTTGGTTCCTTTGATAGTTTTATATACAACACCACAGATCCAACCATTGCTATTTTGGTGCTTGCTGTATAAAAGGAGTAAGAGGAAGATAGAAAATCAATATGATCAATATTTTTGGGCGATATGCTCGCGTAAGAACACCTCCAGTGTTATCTGTAAATACCTTCGGTGAAAAGAAGTACATTCTTTTCCTTCACTATAATGGCTGGAATGTATTAGTCTGTACACGGGGTCCTCAGAACATTTGATTTTTGTTTTATTTTGATAATCTAAATCCACTATGAACATTTGTCACCATGTGTGGGCAACCATGAGGAGTTGTAGCTACATTAAATGCTATCACTCTGTGCTTCTAATGCTAATAACCTTTCACAACAAGAACCCTGGCTTTAAATGTTAGATTTATGACTTTAAACCATGTTTACCAGGGTTGGGGTAAATTGTAATTGCGTATTTGATCATTAATTACAATTATGACGTAATTATAATTGAAAATGATCTGCTGCTGCTGTTGTAATAATAATTGAATTGTAACTGAGTTCAGATAATTGACTTTGTAATTGTAATTGTAATCGTTATGGAAATTCTATTAACATTGTCAATTCTAATTTAATTAAATGCAAACCTGGGGAATCATGTTACAGCTCTATGGCCCACACGTACGTAGTTAACAATTATTAAAATATGTTTCATATCAACTTTCCCCCCGACCTGTCAGTTCATCATTTTAGCGTTTAAAAAGATAAAATAGAAATTAAATTATTGGGGTATATTGACAAAAAAAAGGCTGAGACGCCCACAAAAACATTAATATCCAATATTTTCATGGATAAAGAAGCCGAACAAAATATACAATAGATGAAAAACAAATTAGATGATAGATAATATATTTTTAGTGTATTTTACAGTTGGATGAATCATAAAAGATGCTAACAGAAAGCTAACACAAGAGGATGGTTACGTTTTATGGGCTTATTTATTAAAGGCTCGGTAACTGTGATTAATTGTAATTGAACTTCAGTAATTGAGAATGTAATTGACTTTATGGGGGAAAAAATATGCCAGTCACGGATAATTGAAGACATACTTAGCCATCGTTAGCCCCAACCCTGATGTTTACTGAGATAAACCTGTATTTATAGGACAGATCAAGAGTCAAGAAGTCTTTCATACAGGTTTGCATTAAACAAATCCTGAATAACATTACAAATCTTACAGTAGATAAACAGATATAAAACTGCCAAGTTGCTATTAAATATTTACATATTTCAAATGGAAACACTGGAGCCTCGCGTCCACAGAGGCTGAAGAAAAGGTAGAGAAGGATATTGGTTTTAAATCTCATATCCTGTTTTATTGGTCAAACATGGCAGAACAAGAGATAAGACATGGGCTGAAAAACACACGCCCCTCAAAGTCAGACGTACACATGGAGTGCATGGAAAGACAAACAGGACAGTACTAACACGTTTGTTCACAGGCTGGGAACAATGTCACGATTGATGGGAAGACGAATTACTCACAAGTGTGACTGATCAAACATCCCCAACATAGCGTGTAAACACACACACACACTTTCATAAACAGGCTTCCAGAAACAGATGTGGGAACCAACAATAGAGGCCAACAGGACAACGTGTGCATTAAAAGGGCTTTCACGGAGCTTAAGGATCCGGTGATGGTGATAAAAAACTTAAGTCCACATCAGGTATTGACCTCTCACAGTCTGTAGTGATGGAAACTAAAGACGGATCCAAAGGGAATCTCAGCTCACATCTGTTTGCACAAGAAACTGAAGTGGTTGGAAAATGGTGCTTTCAGAAAAACCAAAACTCACTAATTCAATTTTATTTTGGAGGTTTGTTTAAATGTAATTTAATATGGAGTCCACCATAAAAGCAAAAACAAACCTTGGCAGTAAAATTACCAACACTGGCTGTAAATCTTTTCAGAAAACTAAAGAATACGTCTGAGTGACTAAAAGCCACTTTGAACTGAGGTGATGTGCAGCACGTCTGCAATAATCCATCTTTTTAGGCTGCGAAAAAAAAAACAAAAGCCGTTGTGCTTGTGTTTTTTTTTTTTTTTTTCATACATCGCTAATACAAAATGCTAATGCCGATGGGCTCGTCTGTAAAACCAAAGATAAATTAGGCAGTTTCAAAAAGATTCTCCCTGAAAAACAAATGTAACGTCATAACCATCTTCATGATATCAGTTCAAATGTTTTTCTGAATGGCACTGATGGATACAAAATATATATATTATTCAAGTTCAACAAACAAACAACTTCCAGGACGTTTGACCCCTTGGCAGTGACTGATCCGTGTACATGTGTTACATAATACACATGAAGTCAATTATGAACCAGTTGAAACACAATGAAGCAGCGCAGCTTTTAAAGACACTGTCAAGGTAACAATTCATATTTAAGGTGAAAATTAACTGGTTTTATTTTACGGAAAGCTTTTTGCTAAAAATAAATCACCTCTGCCTGATCATCTTAATAATACAAATAATTACAGCAAACCTTGACTTTCTAATGTATATATTTCTTTAAAAGTCAACAAAGAATGTTAATTAATAAAAATAATCACAATCAGCACAAATTAGTGTTTTAAAATGAAACATTTTGGCATTATTAATTGCTCTTGGCCAGTTTTTGGACAAATCATAGTTCAAAGTCCATCTTTTTAGCTTTCCCAGTTTACTGTCTACACACAACAGCCTGGTTTGTATTAATGTAGTGTTATTAAGATAAATAGTTTATAATAATAAGTGGATGCATGAAAGAAGAACAAGGGATAAGGCATCCAAAATGTTCCAATGTACAATTTCTCATCACTTGTGATTGTCCTGGTGCTTCCTTAGTGTGTCCCACTGTAACACAATAGTAATGTGTCACTCTGTGAGGGGCCGTCATTAGTTTTAGTACCAATCTAAAGATTCAATCATTTAATATTCATAAAATAAAGAAATAAAACTAATTCAGTCAAACACGCTCACCTCAGACATGAACAGATGGATTCATGACACAAACACAAGTTTGTTTTTAAAAAAAAAAAAAAAAAGGCTGCACATTTTTTTTTTTTCTTTTTCTTTTTTAGGATTAAACAAAAACCCTGGTGTGTGAAAGTGAAACTTTAGATTGAGAGTGGGAGGTCACAGTGAACCCTTGGGGTGCTCGTGCTTCTCTGTGGGAGTGCTTCACGTGTCGTTTCTGGGTTTAATGCACGAAGGCCGTCAGCTGACAGCAGAGCGAGGACGTGTTTCCTTACTAGCTTTGTTTCACGCTAGAGTAGGTTGGCAGGGGGAGGGGCTAGCATTGCCGTCAGGCCGCTGTTAGCGACTCGCCGGATTAGTGAGTCAGCGGAGTGGGCCGACTGATTGGCTGGTTTGGGTCTTATTGACTCTTCTGCTGAGCCAGGCCTGGTTGATGTTCCACATCCTGCTGCTGTTTCCCGTCACACCTTGTTGTCCGTGGTGGAGTTAGCCATAGTGTCCGTCTTTGTCGTCGTGTCCTCCGTGTTTCCCGGGGGCTGCACTGTGGCAGCGTTCAGCCCGCCCCCGTTTTGAAGTGTTTCCTGTTTGTACTGTTGCATCGCCCGGGTGATTGCGTCCTCCACCAATCGCCTGCTGACCTTCAGTAGCTCCGCCTCATCGGGCTGAGAGCGTCGATGTCCACCTAGGCAGAAGAGAACACGTAACATCCATGTTACCATGACGATAACATGTAAATGAGAGAAAGAAAGTGACCAAGTAGAGTACCAACATGTGGTCATTTGATCCGTAAAACTTGTGGATTTTCAGAGACCCACCATTGTGCTACTAGACCTGGGCGATTAATACGTTTTTCTTCAGGACAATTTAAAAAAATTTTTGTTGACTTTTTTCTTTTCTTGCTACGGTGCACTTTTGGTCCCTGGGAGCTTCCGTAGCTCCCCTCTCCCTCTTGTTTCTGTCAAATACACACAGCAACAATACGGCTATACCGCTAACGGCTATTGAGAGTAGTAGAATAGTATTGTCAGTTGTCATTATATTACATTTTTCTTCAGATTAAGTATTGAGAAAATTCTTTGTTTATGTGTTTGAAGATGGTACAGCTATTAATGTAAATGTTAACAAATTAGTCTCCTTTCAAACTACAAATTATCATTATTTGAACAAAAGTACAGGTGAAACTTTAATTCCAGGAGGTAAAAAAAACTTGTTTTGAGACATCGCTGTCATTTGTACTTTTTGTTTTCTGTAAAAAGTTGAAGGGGGGAAATCAGAAAAAAATTGTAAATCTAATTTTTTGTGAGAAAAACAAGTCGACCAGCGCTATGTGTTACTGACACAAGTTCCACTTAACTTCCTTCAAAACAAGAGCTCGAGTTACAAAAGCATTAAAAAACTAACAAGACAAGAAGAGATGCTTTTATTTTGAAAAGGGGATGTATGACTTTTAGCTTGAAGCCGGTGTCATGGTCTGAGTTCACGTCGTACTGAGATTGTATATTCGCATATATGCGCATGCGCGTACATGCGCACTACCGAAAAATGAATTTTTGCTAAAAAAAATAAATATTCGCTTTTATTTATTTTTGTTTTCAAAGTGAACGGACAAGTGTTTTATTTTATTATTGGATTATGTTAGGGTTATAATCTCAGTACGGAGGTAAACTCAGACCGTGACACCGGTCCCAGGACGATTTTACATTCCGTTCACAATGCATCATGGGGAAGTTGAGTATGACTAGTGTGCCCACCATGCATACTTAAAAAACCTCCCGATATAGTATACTGTACATCCTGGTGTTTCTCGCGTACTTAATCTTTCCATACTATCTAATGTGAACGCACTACATACTGATTTTGACGTCAGACTTACTAGAGTAGTACGTTAGTGTGACTTTTGGAACACACGTGAGGAAACACAAGTTAGGTGTTTAGAAGCTAAAATTCATAATACAACACCAAAAAACCAAAAAAAAAAACAACTTACAAAGTTTTTGTATTTGTTAAAAAGCATCAATAAGGATTTCATATTGAAGTTCAAAGGTCACCATTAGTTTTTAGGTAAGCGTCACACTGCCAGGGTTTTTCAACCTTGGGGTCCCCTGGAAATAAAATGGGGTCACCTGAAATGTCAAGTAATTTTAAAATAAAAAATAAAATTTTAAAATTAAAAATGTTATTGTATCTGTTTATTTATTTTCATCAATTTATTGCTAACAGTTAAATAAAAACAATACATAATATCACAGGAATAAATATACAGTGCATGAAGAGGCAGAAAACTCAGAATTTAAATAATTAATATTCTCACACACGATCTCAAACAACTGTATTCTATACTTTCACTTTATCAAATATAAATGTAGTTAAAATAAAAAGTAAAATAAAAATATATTGTTACTTTGTGCACTAATCCTTACTACTCTGTATTTGTAACACAGTATAACAAATATGATCAAAGGAATTTTAGAGAAAAAAAAGTCTCTAGGGTCATGTCCTGAAAGCAGGTCTTAATGCATAAATGAATTCAGATTTCTTTTCACAATAAAAGCGTTTAGAGTATGAACGGAATGCGACCCTGCATTGACCCGCACGCAGCACGCTCTGTGTTTACTGAAGTAAAAATAGAGGCGTCTCATCTCAGTGTGTGTGTGTCACTGATAATGTGTGTAATATAATACACATTTATTAATTCTCCTTCCACTGTCCACTTTCCCCTTAGTCAGGGCTTTTTCCCCCCTGCTGCTCCTCCAGCGACAAAGAATTGTGACATTTATCACATTTCGATGACGTAAAGGTCGGATAAATGTGACCTGGCTGTTCAGACAGCACCGTAGTCGTATTACAAAATATCATACGAATTTGAAAAACATTGGATTTGTGCTGTTTAAACTGTCTATAACATAATGGATACAAAGGCACATATGTGCAAAAAAAACAACAGATTTGGGTCACATTTGCCTGCAGTCTGAATGTAGACTTATTATTTGGCTTAGGTGCTGATCTGGGTTTTATTTCAATAACAGGTAGAATGTACATCACTTGCACTGTATATATTGTATTTTGACCCCTCTCCCCAAAGACTACAGATGGAAATAAACTTTTAAGCTAGAGTCTGGTAAAAACATCTGTTTTTATAACTTAATGTATTTGTACGTTGTCAAAATAAATGAACAAATAAAATCAAATAAAATCAAACAAACCAGCGTTTAATGAGGAAAGAAAATAATCTTAGCGGTGATCGCTAAGCTAACGTGGACTGGAGAACAAATGCAGTGTTTACCATTAGTGTCCAACTGTGTAGCCGACCAGAGGCTAACTTTTCCATGTATATTTAGCAGAGGTGAAAGTAAGATTATAAGTATTCACGTTAATGTAATTGAGTTGCTTTTTTTGGGTACTTGTCCTTTTTTGAGTATATTTCTAAATCAGTCATTTTACTTGTACTTAAGTTCGTTTTAAAAGAGGTAAAGTAATTAGTTACATTTCTACACTCAACCGTTACGAGTAAATTATTATTTTTTTGTTTTAAAATGATCAACCTTTTATGTTATACGGATGCATTTGCGGAAAATTGTGCAAGATTTTAGTTTATACATGAAATATTTACTGTATACATTTAATACCATTGTCATTATAACTCAACATTTTCCTAAACGTCCTAAATCTAAGAACTTAGATGTATACATAAGAAACTTTTATCACATCAGAATATAAAATTACTAACTATCTTAAACGGTTTCTAAGAAAAGCTGTCCCCTTTGAAGATACCTCGAGTTAAAAAAAACAAAACAGAACAAGGGCAATAACTCCGGGAAAAATTATTGCGCGCTTCTCATTTTCGAACTCCATCAAGGTATTGATGCCCTGAAGCCACACACCGAATTTGGTTATCCTATCTTAAACTGTTTCTGAGTAAAGATGTCCCTTAGCTGTCTCCTTTGAAGATACCTCAAACAGATTAAAAAAACGGAACAAGGGCAATAACTCCGGAAAAAATAATTGCGCGCTTCTCATTTTCAAACTCCATCAAGGTATTGATGCCCTGAAGACACACACCGAATTTGGTTATCCTATCTTAAAAGATTTCTAAGAAAATCTGTCCCTTTTTAGATACCTCGAACAGAGTAAAAAAAAAAAACCAACAAGGGCAATAACTACAGAAAAAATTAATGAACGCTTCGCTTTTTCAAACTCCATCAAGGTAATGTTGCGCTGAAGCCACACACTAAATTTGGTTATCCTATCTTAAATGATTTCTAAGAAAAGCTGTCCCCTGTCACACTTTGTGGCAGGGGATAAAAATTAACGTAGGGGCATGGAAGTAACTAGTAATTTTTACTTTGAGTACGATTGAATTAAACTACTTTGAACTTGTGCTTGATTATTTAATGCACGACTTACTTGTACACAATTTCAATTAACAGTACTTCTACTTGAGTAGACTATATTAGTACTCTTCAAACCTCTGATATTTATCACTTCTACTGACTTTGTCGTCGTCTGTTCTTCAAACAATGAAGGTGAAAATAATGCTATGAAGCCGTTCTCTTCTAGTTTATTTTCATAAGATAGGAAGGAACACAAGGGGCGTCAATGTGACCTTTAACAGATGCCATCAGTTCAGTTTATCAATAGCTGGGAGAAAAATCTAAGGACACACGACAACATTTGAAGATGAAGTTTTGTTATATACATCTAGCACCAAGAGTGTTGACCTCAGTGAAAACAGTCGTGTCTGACTTAAAGGCGAACACACACACACACACACACACACACACACACACACACACACACACACACACACACACACACACACACACACACACACACACACACACACACACACACACACACACACACACACACACACACACACACACACACACACACGCACAGATGGAGACAGAAATGAAACACACTGACTGACATTATACAAGCACAAAGTCAATAATTCATGTGGAAAGGCGGCTCGACAGGAAGTCTTGAGCCTCTCAGACAGAAAGTAATGACGATTCATTCAGACATTGAATCTGTTTGACACACTTACGAGATGCGCACGCACGCACGCACACACACATTTGACAACCAGAGCCAGGCATAACATCCTCCTGCTTAGTTTGGCGACAACTGGGCCATTTGGTGTTGCTAGAACGTTGCTCTATAATTCATCACAGAGGGAGACGCACATACAGCAGCACAGAGATGGTCTGAGATGTGCTGGGGTCAAAACCTGTCAAAAAAACAGAGCTATTTGATTCATATTAGGTTCCTATTTATGGATTTTCCTTCTACTTCCTTGTTTTCTACATTTTTACATCCAACCATTGCTGCTATGATCAACCAGGTTTGCTTTGATTCCATTTAAAAGATAAACCTGCTTCATGTTCTAAAGCAGAGACGGGAAACTTTTTGCTGGCATTTTGTGTAGATTTTTCATTTTGTCTGTTTTTATGTCATGTTGTGTTTGTTGTCATTTTGTATTTTTTTTTAATCATTTTGTGCATTTCGGTATGTTTTGTTGTCAATTTGTGTATTTTGTATGTGTTAGGAGTCATTTTGTGTATTTTTGTTGTCAATGTGTGTATTTTTGTGTTTAGTTGTAAATTTGTTATTTCCTTGTTTTTGGAGTTATTTTGTGAATTTTTGTTGTCATTGTGTGTATTTCTGTATGTTTTGTTGTCCTTTTATGTATTTTTTTTCTTTTTGTCATTTTGTGTATTTTTATGTAATTTTTGGGTATTTTTGGGCATTTCTATGTCATTTTTTGGTATTTTTGTAGGTTTTTGGAGTAATTTTGTGTGTTTACTTTGAGGGGGAACTCAAAATTAGACATGTGGCCCTCAGGCTGCCAGTTGCCCATGTCTGTTCTATGGCCTCTGCTACTAACACTAAATCAGTACAGTACTGAACACTAAAACTACCAACACTCGTATTAATATTCCAGTGTGAATGCCTGCTTTAAAACACAAGATTTAGAGGTCAGCAACTCCACAGGGAAGCTCTGAGGCAGCTGGCTGTTAAAACAACACACGCCTGAATAATAAATATGACCTTGTTGTTTCCGTCGAGTGGTGAAATGCAATTGGTGACCACAGCACAGTTCATGCTTCGGAGGGCTGATTTTTGACACCCGGTGCTCTCTCATGTAGTTAAGATCTCCTTTTCACTGCACTTCATGTGTAACCCACAGTGTCTCACCTTCACCCAACATACACTAATATGAGCCTTGCAGCACGTACAGCACGCTGAACACAACCACAGATTAGTCAAGAGCAGCCAGCATATGTGCACTCCCTTATTGACACACACACACACACCTCCACTATTGCTCTACTTTTCTGGTTTTCTATTGAAGAGGTTGAGCAGTGTGAGCTTTGTGGTGGTAACACACTTTATTGAGTTGTTTATGCTGTGTGATTGGCCTGTTTAGAGGAAACTGCAACTGTTGTCTTTACAGCTGAATCTTTACCCAATGAAGCACTGTTGGCTGAACTCATGCCTAACACTGACTGACAGCAATTGGCAGCTGGTCCAGCCATTGGCCTCTGCCATTGCTTAGTTTGAGATTTGTCTTTTACATGTGACAATCATCTCCACGGCAAACAAATGGCTGTGAAATATGGGCCTCGCCTTGAGATGGAGTAAATCGTTGAGTGGGATTTACTCCATCTGCTCAGTTTGTTTTTCTTCTTTTTTTAAATATTTGCTCAATGGATTATCTGAAAAGGATAACCAAGATGGTTGATGGCTCATTATAAAACGAACCTCTTATTCTTTTTGATCATTTTGTGTATATTAGTATGTTTTTGTTGTCATTTTGTGTATTTTTGTGTGTAGTTTTTCGAGTCATTGTGTGTATTTTTGTATATCTTGTTGCCATTTTGTGTATTTTTGTATGTTTTGTTGTCAGGTTGTGTATTTGTTTATGATTAGCTGTCATTTTCCTTATTTATGGTTGTCGTTTTGTGTATGTTGTGCACCATTGTGTGTAATTCTTTGAGTAATTTTGTGTATTTTGTATGTTTTGTTTTCATTTTGTGTATATTGGTAGGTTTTTGGAGTGATGAGTATTTTTTCTTTTAAATACTGGCTCAATGGATTCTCTGAAGAGGATAACCAAGATGATAGATGGCTCATTAGAGAATAAACCTCTTTATTGTATTTTCACAAAAGGAAATCCACAAGGCAATGATTATATTTCCATAATAAGGTTACCTAATGTCTCATGACTATTACTGAGTAAAATCTTGCTTGTTACATTTTTTTGTTATGTTCTTTGCTTTGGTTTGAAAAGGAATAGCTGGATTTGTCCTCCATATGTGCAACAGAAACTCTTATTAACAGTCATTTAGAAGAAGTACAGTGAATATTTCAGTCCCTCAAACTAAATGTTGAAATTATCGTGTGATGGAGCATGTCATTTCAGTCGTAGATCAAAAAAAGGATGATCGTGAGGAAAGGAATAACTAACAAGGCGCTACTGGCACATCCAACACATGGTTGAATCTGTGCTGTTATAAAAAGAAGCTTTTATTCTTCCCGAGTGTGAGGAAGGATTTGAAACGAAACAAAATACCAAGTGTATAAATACTTTTCCTCAGAAAAAAACAGTTTAGAATGATCAGTGAATCTACTCAGAAACTCTAGTTCTCTACAGCTCAATATAAACAAATGTATTAAAACAAAAATATCTAATTAGGCCGGATCGGATTCAACCATTACCCATAAAAACAATTTAATCAATCCTTCTGAATGCTTGGAGGCAAACAGCTCTCAAATGTAATCACATCAGCTGATCCAGAGGGAAGTTCTGGTACATGGTTATAATGACATTTGTCTGGATTATGTGAAGCTTTGGTGTTTTTGCAGTTCTACCCTGCAATTATAAACACTGGGTTTAAATTTTGATTGTGGTGCATGGAGAACACATCACTGCGTGTGTTTGGCAGCAAGGGCTCAAAACTGTAGCAGTGAGCAACAGTCATTAAAAGCCTATTCATTTACAATTAAAATACTGCAGTTCCTCAACAGAAGACACTTTAAGGATTAAAGAATGGAACTGTAATATTAGGATTCTGCTGGAAGCCTCACAGCTAAAAGTAGTGCAAGGATAGTGTAGAAAAAGGGTGTAGGTGTGTTTGGGTTGGGAGGCTATAAAGGGCAACACGATGACTATGCTCAATGTACTATTGAGTAAACAACAAGAACAAATATCATATTTGTTACAAAAACAGTGTCTCTCAGATGAGACATTGTTCGGATTTGAAAAAACTAATCATGGTTTGATTTTCAAGCGGCGAGATAAACAATAAATGATGTTACATAAACCCTGTTTGATCTGGAACTGTTCGTCGTTTTGTTGAAAATATGAAGAAATGACAACCTTTGATTTTGACTACATATTGTACATGTTGGGTGATTTGTGCTCGGCGTCTGTATCTTTCACAGTGGTGTGTGCGTGCATGTATGTGTGTGTGTGTGTGAACATCTTTCATCTGACTAATCAATTTGGAGCGAACAAGATGAAGGCCTCTACGATGGCAATAAATTCAGTCTCTACTGCTTCTGCACACACACAGTGAGGCATGAAAAAGCCAAGGCTGACTGACAGATACATGGATTATAATTCCCCCGTCTATCTTTTTCACACACACACACACACACACACACACACACACACACACACACACACACACACGGTCCCTGCTCACCAGCAGATACTTAGGGTCTACAAAGCCATCACACATCTGAAGCTTTCTACTTTCTTTTCATCGCTCCAACTCTCCCCATTTTCACTCTTACCTATTGCCGTTTCCAAACTGCCCAATAATTTCACTTCCTCTACCTTTTTCGATGGCTCTGTTGTCATGGTGATGAAGATGGGAACCCGGCAGGCATTTCCAAACAAACTTTTCTTTTTTTTTGGGCTGCCTTTGCCCTCTGTTCTGGCTGGGCCTCTGCAGAATACACTCAGTTGATGACTTTTCCTTTCTTATGCAAAATGTAGGTATTCTGCCAGAATTACCTCCAATCTGTCCACTTAAAATAAAATCTATCAAATCTATAGATTAGCTGTAAATCTGCATAAAGGCGATGACACAAACTGATATAATCTAGGGTTGGGTTGATACACTGTGGCTGTATTCAAAATGTCACACTAACGTAGGACTCATAATAAGCCTGACGTCAAACTGAGTATGTAGCGAGTTCACATCAGATAGTATGAAAAGATTAAGTACTTGCGAAATACCCGGATGTGTACTATATCGGGACATTTTTTAAGTGTGCACAGTGGGCACGCTAGTCATGCTTAATCGCCCCATGATGCATTGAGAGTGGAATGCAAAATCGTCCTGGGACGGGCTTCAAGCTAAAAGTCAAATATCCCCTCTTCAAAACAAAATCATCTCTTCTTGTCTTCCATTGTTTTTTTAACACTATTGTAAATACACGGATCACGTGTTGATATTCTACTTGGTCACTTTCTCACTTAAAATGCTTTCAGAACGTTCAAAGGTTGCGAATCAAAGGATATATTTAGCCTCAGTGGGTTTTTGTCATTGTTGGTTTCAAATGAACATTGGGAAACTATGAAGTGTACGTCAGTGCGAAAGCTCATCATCCTAACTATACTTATATTATATAGTAGACAGTATACAGTATACTCATTGAGCTTATAGTGTATAGTACGAAGTGTGCCATTTTGAACACAGCATGATTTTTCGATACACAACACTCGTTTTATGGATTTATACAATATTTTTGAAAAAAAATAGCACAGAAACCTTGATGAAACATCTCATGATATTTTAATATCATAAGATCTTGTCCTACCCCAATATATATTTTTTAAGTGCGTTGCTTGTTTTAGGGCATGTTTTGTCAAAACCCCAAATCCAACATTCCCGGATTAAAATGATCCAGTTTATTTACGTGCTTATCCTGCACAAGTTTGCAACAAATCCTACATATGGCCCAAGGCACTATAGACCTTGAAAACAAAGTGATGCCAAATCTACCAAAGCTAAAACAGTTTGACCTATTTTCAGTAACGTATTTTAAAACATGCCTTTAAAGTTTACTTATTAGAATATGCAAAGAAACTTCCAATCCAATCAGTTCACATATGAGCGCACAAAGGCAACCAACACACAACAGCAACACAAATACAGTATGTCAAACTAGATATTCTCTAATTAAAAGAGCTTCAAAACTGAGTAAATGTTGTACAAAGTGGTTAAAATAAAGGTTTTTTCTTCACATTACTCATCTCTGCCAGTTCAATCCTTACAAGACCGTACAAACATCACACAACTTATAACCCTACTTTACAAATGTTTAAATTCCACATGGATGAGTAACAGCTGGTCATCAAGTTTTCCACAGAAACCTCTCAGTTAGCTGACACTGTGATGACCTGAAAAGCTCTTTTTCTGATTGTTTTGTTAAACAGTGTGTGTTCACATGTGTTTATGAGCTAATGTTAGCACATGACTGAAGCTGCTATGACTCCAACACTCCACAGATTGTAATGGTTGAAAGTTGGTTTTGAGGTTTCGACAATTCCTTAACAGCAGATTCATGGTCTATAAAGTATGGAACGAAAGCGTGTATAATTTATAGCACGCTGAGGGAAGTAAAAACACATTCTTGGATGGTTCTTCAGATTTTTCCTAACCGGTGATGGAGAGGATTGCTTGTGTTTGCATTAATGAGGACAAAAATAGGAGTTGGTGGAAGATGACAAAAAAGGACGACAATGATTTATATGCTAGAGGAGGCACTTTACAGCAGTAAACATAATGTAAAAACATCATTATTTAGCAGCAGAAAATTGCTGAGACATGTAAAGGACCAATGTGTGGTCAGCTTTATATTTGCTTGAAGAATCACACACACAACAGTTCTGTTAAATACTCTCATCAAACATCCTGTATTGAGCAGCATGATTACATTTTCATCCCACTAATCCGCAATCACTGTGTAATTTCCTTTTACTCCAAATCAGCTGATATCCTGAAAGCTCAGCCAGGGTTCTGCACAGTGAATCAGTATAATAACATCTGGTTAGATGCAAAGAAGTGTAGAACTGACGGCGGTAAAGGTGATGAGGAAGACCACAGAGCAGGAATAATCAGAAGATAAATATGAGCTTATCTGTGCAAAGCAGAGACTCGCTCATTAAAGGTTAGTATGAAAGAATGGGAGAAGGGCAGAGCAAAAGGAGGAAAACTGGGACTGCATGGCTCTGACTAAGAACAGCCATTATTTCAGGAAACTGTACTCAAATTAAACAATCGATTTTTTTATGCAGCACTGAGCAGAAAAACAGAGAGGAACAGCATTTAGATCAGGCTAATACCAGATAAATGGAATAATATAATAATAATAATAATGCAGCGTGGGTAATGACTCCTTCTGAGTCAGTCAAGAAAGAAGAAAACCTGAAACTCCTGGAGCCACAACACTGGGAACAACTAGTGTTTACAAAAACTGACAAGGTCTCCTTCTCTCCTCTCAAACTCTGAGGGCAGGAAACAGCAAAACGGTTTCTCCTCTCGAATGCATTCTCAAGTGGAAAATAACGTGCAATGAAAAACATGGGCTGCTTGACAGCAAAGATGAGCGAAATGATTCTAGTAGCTGAAAATCATCTGTTCATGCATGAGAACAGACACAGCCCTAGTCCAGTGTTTACTTGTATTCCAATGTATTATCCATTTTCTAATCGTTTCTTTCCTTTGTAGTCAACACAAAAGCAACCTATGTGATAGATTAGAACCATCATTTTGCTGAATGGTTGTAAATTCTTGTCTGTAATTTGCTGAGTTAGCAGTAGTGGCTATGATATCAAAGAAAAATGGTTCAGTGCTGCAATAAAGACGGAATTATCATGAAATATGAATGTAAAGGGTTTTAATTTAAAAAAGCAAGCAGTGCTACATGAAGTGCTAAAGAATTTTCTCAACCTGATTGAATATTTAGTTAAAAAGCTGAATTGACCAATCAACCAGTGTGGCTACACTGTCTAATGGTGGCAGACTTTGAAGCCTTGCTGATTCCTGTTTGACTGTAGATCAAATCACACACCAGCCTTTCTTCTGTTGAATGAAGACGGGGGTTGAAAACCTTTTCCTTTTTAATTTGCCGTATTTCATTTCTCCAGATTTGTGTGAGAACAATAGCCGAACAGCTGGTGACTACATTAGACATGAGATTATTGACCAACCTTATTTTTTGACAAATGGAAGTAATAACTGTAGTTGAGGAAAATCTGTAGACTTCAGTTGACTTGTATGAAAAAGCCAAAACCTCATGTTTATGTTCATCTACTGCTTTAATCTACAGTATATACTGTAGGCCATTAAGAAACAACTGTATACATTACTTTTTGTTTCTTTTTGAATTATGTGTTAAGGTTTTACTTATTTAGACCACTGTTTTTTAGGGAATTAACTTTAATCTCCTGACATCTTTTGACTGTCAACTGCCAGTCTTCTTCATAGGCCTCTGCTGATCACTTTGATGTTTCCTTAACTATAATTATAAAATAATTCCAGCAAGTTCTTTTTGTCTCATATTATTCAAAAAGAAGACATTAATCAACAAATTACCCTACCTTGCCCAAGTCCTTTCTTTAAGACAAACTTGGAGTTTAATCAGTATACGTCTATAGACCAGCAGTCTGCAATCTTTATTCTCAAAGGAGCCATTTTGCTTCATCTCACCTGGATTAAAATCCTTAGAGAGCTGAAAAAAAACCTTCTTGATGAAGTCAATATAGTGTATAAAATTCTATACGTAGTTACAATTATATCAAATTATATTATGAATTTTTTTTAGTTTATGTATTTGTAGGGCTCATACTACAAAAACTATACTATACTATAAAAAACCTGATTTTGATAACATGCATGATCATGTCTTGTCGACAAATATACTATTGCTAATTTCTTGCAACATATCAAGCATGCATATTAATCCGGCAAGTTGGAAGTCAATTAAAATCTCTATTTTCTTCCAGAATAGTTTTTTTGTTGGTTTAGTTATTTTACCAGGGACTTAAAACGTAAGGTTAGCCACAGGTGCAATAGGGAAAGTTGATGGTTGATGATAGTTATTGCACAAAGCGATTTATTTTTAGGTTGACCAATTGTTCTATCATTTTATTTGGTGTCAATGTCATTTTTCATAAACTCTATTTTAATATTTTTTTTCATAGCTATTGGGAG
Organism: Gouania willdenowi; assembly: GCF_900634775.1. Taxonomy (NCBI): domain Eukaryota; kingdom Metazoa; phylum Chordata; class Actinopteri; order Blenniiformes; family Gobiesocidae; genus Gouania; species Gouania willdenowi. The sequence continues at coordinate 16,691,066 of NC_041066.1, forward strand.
CCATTGCAAAAGAGTCAAAGAGTCACATGGGGCTCCAGAGCCGCGGGTTGCAGACCCCGGGTATAGACCTTTTAAAATAACTGCTTAAGTTTTGTTAGTTTTTAAACATGAGCTTTAAAACAAACCTGCAACACTAAGCAAGTCATTAAATATCAATACTTTCAGCTTCAGGAAATCTGGACGTGTTAAATTGGTATCGTTCTCTGCTGATTATTGTCATGGCTCCTTATTTGTAAAATAAAACCTCCACACATTAGGAAAGGTTTGTTATATAGAAGCTGGCTGTTATCCAGTCTTATTGATCCATTTGATTCTTAACAAAATCAGACAATCTTTCTTCACCTTTTCACAGTAATAAATGTAATTTCTTACTCCCTCTGGCTATGTTTTGCAGCAGCAGTGTGGTAATTTAAACCCAGCTCTGACTCACTCCCCAGTTGTGGGACATGACGGGAGATAACGCAGTCAGTGTTTAGAGACGGCTTTTTCCTGCTCAGTGACCCGACCCATTCAGCTGTCAGACCCATATGGATACATAGAGAGGCTGGGGATCTTTGCCCACGAGACAAAAATCATGAATATTTCAGTGTTCCTGCATTTGTTGAGTGCTGGATAAAGACACCAGAAAGGGGTTAACACGATGGAATAGAAAACACACAATGAAAGGAAAAATCAACTTAAGTCTTTAAGTGTAAATGGTGTTCAGTATAAGGAGCCTTGTTGAAGCTGCTCTGTGCGGGAAAATCAGAAGTGTTTAACAAGAAAAGAAAAGTGGAATAAGTACCCATGACCTTTACCAGTGAAGAGGACGAGAGTCACCAAACAGCAGCTCATTAATCGCACTATTAAGTAACGAAGAGCTTTTAAACAGAGCAGACCAATTAGCATGTATTCTGTTCATTTGTCGTTTTGTCTACTGCACTGAATGAAGGCTTCATATGAGAGCTGAAGGGAGGTGGAAAATACCATCCATGGTCCTAATTAACATCAAGAAAATCATATGATATAGTACATTTTGGAGAACAAGGCCTGGTTCATTCTGCTTTGATATAATTCTAAAAAGGTATCCACTTGAAACAGTTTTGTGATCAAATAAAAAAAAAAAAAATTCATCCGTTTTGGCATTTTAAAAAAAAGACGATAAATTAATTTATTAAAATGCCACATAAAGATGTGCAACGTTTCCCTCAAATTGCAAATTTCGATTCAAATTCAATCAATGCTTTTTAAAGTAAACAAGGAAATAATAACAAAGCATGCAAAGTTGTTCTCTGCACAACACAGCAGTATTCTGTCCTTCATGCATGCAAATTTGTCAGTTTATGAAATCAGTGACAAACGAGGAGCCGTCATGTTTATTGAATACAGATTTAAAAGAGGTGAGATTCATTTAGCCACTCAGTTTAGTTAAACCTCTATTATGACTTCATGATGTGGGACACATCTTAGGGATTTCAGACACGCAATTTCTTAAAATTTCAGACCTTTTTACAAGCATACGTTGAAATAAGTTGTATAAATACACACCTGTCCATGCTGACACAACACATAACAGATATCACTTATTTCCCATGCATTCTATAAACTCAAATTTGGCCCTTTTAGTGCATTAAATTCAGCCCGCAGGATAAAGTCGGAATTGCAGAAAACATGAATCGTGTAAAAATACTAAGTAATTCAGTTGTAGATATCTCAGCCCTTCCAAATACATCCAAATAGTCACAAAATTTACCAGGGTGCACAGTTTCCTCACACATTTATCACATGATGTCATTTTTAATCACAAATTGTTAAAAAAAAATCTTTTCCAAAAATCTTGCAATTTCATTAAAATTATTCCACCATTTTTTCCTAAATTTAAAAGAAATTGATCACTAACTCAAGGAAATTTAAAAAATGAATATCGTCTATAACTTCCATTATTTTACATTTATTCATAGGGCAGAATAAAGTTAAAACTGCTCGTTTTCCCGCCTAAAATTTGCAACCCACTTGAGATAAAAACTGGTCCGTATTTGGACCTTTACCTAAAATATGTTTGACACCCCTGATCTAGATGATAATGGAGCTTAAACCAGCTTACCAGTTTATTATCTTTTAGTCTTTATCACTAAGAGATAAAAGAGGAACATATGTCAGTGTATTTACATTCACTTGCAAATGTCTTGGACTCATTGATGATTAACGTGAATACACAGCAATAAAAGCATGTGTGATTTGTAAAATGTTTGCCCATATACGAGTGGTGGATGTGTATGAGTTATAGATTCCAACATCATAAATGTTGTTTTTCCCGCCTTTGTGCCAGTGAAGTCGTATATCAATCTGTGCTGTGTGCACACACTGCTGCTGTGCGCTCTTCCTCCTCCCTCCTGTGTCTGCCATGCTGTGCCCCTCACGCTCTTTTCTTGCTTGCAGCTGCATGGCTATAAACAGTCGAGCCTCTGTGCCCTACTTCTGAGCAGAGAGATGCAGGGAGCAAAGACTAAAGAGGCTAAAGGGATGGAAAGGGATGGAAAGAGTTAAAAGAGAGAGAGAGATGGAGTGGTGGTGATACAAAGGCTGAGGTTAGATCAGGGATGTGCATGGCTGCAGGGAGTGTGTGCTGTTGGTCAGATGCTACCCGTGTGACAGGGTGACAGACTACACTGTGAGCACAGCATGACACTGATGTGTCAGTGTGCACGTCCTCCTGCAATCTGCTAGTGATTTCAGTAATGATCAATTTGACAAGGTATCACACAGTGAGAGTCAGAAGATGATGCACACATGAAAAACACCTTGTTTTCTTATTGGTGGAATTACAAATTAAACTATAGCTTGTGGCAGTCCGTGTAAATTTGACCACAAATTATAATTTAGGCTGAGTTCGAAACGGCACACTCTGTACTATACTCAATGAGTATATACTGTCTGCTATATACTATAAATATAATTATGACTATGACCGTTCCCACTGAAGTATACTTCCATGTTCCCCAAGATGCATTTAGAATCAACGACAAAAACCTGAAGCACACTGAAGCTAAATATCTCTGGGGATTGGCCATTTTTGAAAGTTCTAAAAGCGTTTTAAGCGAGAAAGTGACCAAGTAGAATATCAACACGTGATCATTTGACTCATAAAACTCGCTCAAACACATTTAATGCCGACATTTCGGACATTTTTGGAGACCCGCCATGTGCTACAGACTAAACTTCCGGATAACATCAAAACAAGAGCCCTATTTACAAAAGATACAAGAAGAGATGCTTTTGTTTTGAAAAGGGGGATGTTTGATTTTTAGCTTGAAGCCAAGCCAGGACCATTTTACATTCCGCTCGCAATGCATCATGGGGCGGATGAGTATGACTCGTGTGCCCACCGTGCATACTTAAAAAATGTCTCGATACATCCGGATATTTTTCGCATACTCAATCTTTTCATACTATCTAATTTGAATGCACTACATACTCATTTTAACGGCAGACTTAGTATGAGTAGTATGACATTTTGGACACAGCCTCAGTCTTAGTTTAAGTCTTACAATGAAAAGGTAGCATAATTTGAGTCTTTCTTTGGTCTGAATTCTTTTTAGTTTCTAGTTTAATTCAGAACCTCTTAGAAAGAACATAGTTGACGAGATCTTCAGAGGATCTAGTCAACTGAAAGGCCTTTTATTTGCATTATTTATTTGCTACCTGTAAAACATACAAAAACTATTTACTGACAGACAGGGGTGTTTAACTTTATAGGGAAACTAAACTTGAAACAACAGTATGCTCGGACTAATTTAAAAAGTATGAGTATTTCCATGTGTGGGGTGGTTATGTGGAACGACCCTGATGAAACGATTAAACAAAGTATGAATATAATACAGTTTAAAAATAAATGTAAAAAAAGATACACTGTATCTTTGACGAGTACAGAAATGAGGAAGGACAATGTAAATCTCACAGAAGTTTATTTCATTTTGTTTTGTTTGTTTGCTTTTTGGATTTTGCATCTGTTAATAGTGAAGAATGGGGGGTAGGACTTCACAAGCCCGGCTTCTTCCTATCCCTTGTCGAATGAGTCAAATGTGTATTATATTGATATTGACTTATTTTATTCAATTTTTCTGTTGAGATTTGTTTATTCATTTTCATCCATTTTTGTATTTATTCGTTCTAAATAAATAAATACAATTTACCAGTTTGATCCATATTGTAAAATTTGTAAAAGTCTTTAAAAGCATTTTCATTTAGTTGTTCTATCTTGTTGATGAAAACAAACAATTTAGATATAGTTTTAGTCACACTCCTTGATTTGTAGTAAAAAGGAAAACTGCCACCAACCCAGTAAAACCAAAGTCTACAGGAGAAACTGACTTTGACTTACACATTAATTACAGAAAAATCCACAGCCCCCAAGTTCAGTTTCCCACAGAAGACAGTTTATAGTAGCAGTCCTCACACTGAATTCATCTCAAAACCTTCGTATTGGATGTTATTCTATAGTTAAATGGCACATTCGGAGAACACCAGAATTACCAATACTCCAGCAGCTGCAGAACAAAGAGCAAGAAATCACAGCTTTAAAGCTGTAATCAAACCACAAGCTGGAGCTGGCCTAGTAATTGTCCTTCAGGGAATCCAGCAATCCTGATAAAGCCAGAGAATCCCTTCTCTATCACAATTGCTGCGATGAACACGTGTGTTTAACTACATGTGAACTATTTGTCCTCTGTAGCCTTTTGTGTATCTTACTGTTTGATGTCGTTCCACCTCATGCTCTTCTCGGAAAAACAAAGTGGCGGTTGATTAGATGAGGTTATTGCAGAATAACGTGTGTCTGATGCCCGTGGATGGTGGGAAAATGAAGTTGTAAGAAAAGTATGAATGACGTACGTTGATCTTGTAGCACAGGGAGGCTCCTGCAGCCAGCTGCAACGCATTTCCAATAAAACTATCAATCATTTAATTACATTAGAGATATAAAACTGTGGCGTGTTACGTTATCTAATTGCCCCCACGTTGAATGAATTAGATGATGAATAAGAGAATGAAACTTTCCTCATTGGGTTTCCAATTAGAGGTTCTGCCCTTGTGTACCATTTCAAAGTTACCATGCAGTCTTTTTGATCATTAGCAGCATCAGGGAGCAGTAGTTGCATGACAAGCAAGTTAAACCCTGTTTTGGCTGGCTCCCAAAATCACATGAGCGTGCAATTCACAACTTGATGACAATTTTTGCATGACTCTGGGCGAGCAAGAGTTGGCAGGCGAGTGGGAAGAAAACACTTAAGTAAGCCAGAGGCAATGAAAAAATGAAAACCAAATAAGCAAGGTTTTAAATGAACACCCGCCGACCCGTCAATTGCGGGTAAAAATTACCTTTGGCGGATAACATTATAGCATTACTAGCCATTTTGGCTGATGAAAAATTAAACAAATACCACTGCATCTGTTTGAATCGGCAGGCTGCAGAAACGACGCAACAAGTCATTGTTGCCAGATTGGGCTGTTTTCCGCTATAAAATTTGAGGGTTTTTGTGTGTATTTACACACTGCTGGTTGTACTACTCCTACATTTCCCATGAACACTATGTGACATACAACAATTGGCTACGTGCTTATGTTAGTGTGATTGTTATGGTTTGGTATTGGAGAAGACAAATAGAACAGCGCAAAACAAACAATAGGAGCTGAAATGAAGTTGTAAAATAAGCTAGGAAAAAAGATATTCTGAACTATTATGAACTGTAAAAAAAAGAAGGCTGCTGCTGACACGGGAAAATGAAGATGAAAGAAGATCTGAAAAGAAGAAGAAATTGAGGAGTTTTATTACTAAATGGATGTCAGGTCATGAGTGGCTGGTATTTGACCATTTGTTCACTTTTAAAATGTGCACTATACAGTTTGTGGGGAGTGAGATTTCTTTACATTTGAAGAGCATACATGTTACTATAACATTTTTTCTCTACAGTACATGTAATTCTTTCTTAGTACTGATAACTTCTATTATTTCTAACTTCAAACAGTGTTCCAGGGATCTAATTTTCATCTGAGTTAAGTTTGTTTATTAAGTTAAGAGAATATACTTTATAAAAGGTTAACTTCTCCGACACACCCAAAGTTCCATATTGCACCTTTTAGGCATCGTTACAACATTGTTTTTTAATTAAATGTTTACATTTTTACCATTTTAATGTATTTCTGCAATCAACTAAAATAAAAACTATTTAAAGAAACATGAACGCTTAAATCTATTCTGTGGCACTCATAATGTAGTTTATTTCCACTAATAGAAAATGTGGTTGCTAGTAACTTTAAGAATCTACCAGCCATGCTGGATGGTGATCTAAAGCCCTGAAAATACAACATAACTAAAACGATTTGACAGCAAAACTCCACAGTGCCCTGCTACAGTTCTATTAAATGAATAAAATCTAATCAGTAGGAGACACTGATACAGATGCTTGTAAGTTATGTTTGAAAAACAGTTGACTGGAAGATGACATAGAAGTAACTAAAGCACCCGTACCATATAAGGCTCCTATTAGGGGCTTTATGCAATGAAATCATACAGTCATTTTCGGGAGTTTACAAATCTCTTAAAGCGTGTTCATGATCCTTCTTATAGATTGTGGTCATGCTTTCAGCAGTGCATGCACATGTACAAATGACAAAAGGTTGCACCGATACGCGTGCACACACATGCACGTAGTGTACAGTGTCTATCCATTTCTGGATCCATACAGCCTCTCCCTTCATCCAACATCCTTGATTCAGTCCACCTGGTTTCAACAACACACACACACCCACGCATGAAAAAGATAAGCAGAGGACCACTTACTGATTTTCTCTTCAGCTTGGGAGAAAGGGAAGCAGCACAGCTGACCCATGGCGCCTCCTTCCCCTTGCCCCGCTCGTATCCCCCTTCCTCCTCCTCAGCCCCTCACACTAACACGCACAAAAGAAGACAGACACCGCCGGCTTCTCTCCCCTTTATCTCCAATTTCTGTTTCTTTTTTTATCTTGCCACTTTTTCTGAAGGGAAACACAAAGATGAGGATGGAGAATCCAAAAGAATGCCTCCCTTTCCCTCTTTGCTCTGGTGTCAGTGGAGACACCAGAGCACGGCAGCAGAGGCTGGGATAAAATGAGCAGTGGCTCCTTGCTCGTGCTCTACTTTGCACTGACACAGGAAGGTGGTTTGTGTTCATCAGCATGAGAGAGAGAGAGAGAGAGAGAGAGAGAGAGAGAGAGAGAGAGAGAGAGAGAGAGAGAGAGAGAGAGAGAGAGAGAGAGAGAGAGAGAGAGAGAGAGAGAGAGAGAGAGAGAGAGAGAGAGAGAGAGAGAGAGAACGAGAACAAGAGGAAAGTGAATGGGAGAGAGCTGGAGTGTGTCTGTGTGTAGCTGACAAAAAGATTCATTTGTTATAAAGTGTTTGAAGTGGAAAAAGCGGAGGAGGATTGTGTATGAGTGTGATTAATTTGAATAAAACCTGTGTGTGTGTGTGTGTGTGTGTGTGCATGTACACAAGTGGTGGTAGAGGAGGTGGGCTGCACCATGTGCACAGGCTGGAATAATTGTATATTTAAGGAGACAGAGGATGCTGGAGGGTGTGTGTGTGTGGAAGACTACTTTCTGCTTAGCGTGTGTATGTAAGAAGGGGGAGGGGATTATAAGCTCCGCCTACTCGTGTCACTAAAGCCGAACTAATGAATTTATTGAAACACTGGCCAATGCATTCTGCTACACTTTGGATTTGTGCCATTTATGAGATTGTGATTAGTGTTTTAGTTTTAAAATAGTCTAAAATCAGCAGACTCTCAGTTAAAATGACTCTACAGCAGTGTAGTACAGTATGTGCTCATTCAGGCCTGATAATGAGCTACTATCACATTTCAGTTTAAGACCCCTTTCTTTACTAGTATATAATATTTTTTAAACTAAGCTAACATTTAAAGGCTGTTCAATTCGTTGATCTAAAAATTTTTTACAAAGATCAGCTTCATAAATGCACCAGACATTCATAAAACTCTGAGCTTTTCATGAATAACCAAACAAACAAAACAACTAAACCAAAGAAATCAAGAATTATGCTTGGGCTTCAATTGTGAATATGATATGCTGATTAAAAACAAAGGAAACTCAAGCTTTAGATATAGCTTTTCACTTTTTATTCGCTCACAAAGTAGAAAACTATAGCCTGATACTGAAATAATACCATTGAGTTCAAAGCGGAGCTAATGGAGGAGCTGAGAAACAAAGACTGAGAACATTTACTATTTCAGCTCAATTTATCAATTCTGAAAACAAAACCAAGCAGGTTATATTTCGTGGTCAGACTCAGCACTATAGATTTTTTACTCTTACACAAACCTCAGATCAATGACTCAGGCTGGACTAATATCAGTTGAACAGCAGCTGTGCTCCTGCATTGTTTGACACAAAGAGCGACCTTGCACACAAATATTTAGCAGATTATCAAACAAGAATCAGACTTCCTTAAAAGGGTTGGATGAGTCTGTCAGGCTGTTATAAAAGCAGCAGCGTGTATGATGAAAAACAAATTGGACATAACAAAATGCTATTTATAAGCATAGCCGGTAAAAATAGGCATTTGCTGATATTATCTGTTTGTATGAGGTGAGCGGCCATGCAGCAGATACACAATGCAACAAGCCTGACAATGAGAAATTTGGAAACCTCTGCATGTGGAACTGTTTCCTTTAACATACAATGTTCACTAGTCATTTTCAGAACAATGAATACTTTCTTATTTTACACTAACGAGCATTTCTAACAGTTGAAGTAATTGGTTATTAAAACATGTCCTGAAGGTACGTCGTTGTTGCAGAGTCAGACACTTTTTCTAATTGAATTTTCTCCCCAGGGCCAACAAGATATTTGCATCTATAGAACATCTGGTATAATTTCCCTTTATAGAAGTAGCTAAAGCCTTTTCCCGCACTTTAACTCAGTAGTCATCATTATTCTATTCAGTTTTTTACAATCCTCTTCAAACACATTGAAAGCTGATATAACAAAAATGAACTTTTACCTTCATCCATCAGTAAAACAGTGACAAATCACAGGTTTTATAGTGCAAATAAACCTTCACTTTGATTCTTCAAGGAATTATCTTAGCCTTTATTATACAAGCTCAAAGCTAATTTTATACGTCATTTTAAACTGTAGATCGCTGGAAGCGTATATATCAACTAAAATAGAAGCTGCTGTCAAACTCTAGAAAACCAACATGCTTTCAACAACCAATAACTGCGTCGCTGACATTCCTCAAAGCAAACATCGTTGGTCTTCATGATGCCAACACCGTTACTGGTTCACCTACACATCCAGTCGTGTACACCTTCTCTCCCAATTTACAATCTAGCTATTAGAGTTCATCTTCTGCTTCTCTATAAATAAACCAAAACCATTGTGAAGAGGCAAGAAGGCCTGGCTAGATTTCATGTAGACAGTTTCTTTTTCCAATATAACGAATCTCCCCTAAAAGCTAAGGACACACGGAAATTCCGCCCAAAATGTTCGGCTGAAAAACAAAAATGCCCTTTTGGGCTACTTTCTTTTTTAATGAGAGAACTTATTTAATTTGACTCTCTTCCAGGCAGTTATAGGCCTGTACATTATTATTTAATGTATGAGTAGGGTTTTATTTTTATAAAATATTATATTATATATTGTGCATTGTTGGAATGTCAGTGCTAAATAAATTTTTTCATATTTTGAATTAATTTAATATTTGAAGCATTAATATAAACGTAGAAATCTGCAATGTTTTAATTTTAGTAACCTTAGTACACATTCAGAGCCATAAACGCAATGGGACTAATAATTTGCATAATCATTTATTTCGGTGTTTCGGTTTTCGACCATGGTTTTCTCATTGTTGGTTTGGACCAATAATTTTCATTTCAGTGCATCTCTACTAAAAACTAATTAAGTTCTTTAAATATTTTGTTGGAAAGTGAAAATGATTTGGTTGATGTCAATATAATTGGTTTCACATTGTGTGTCTTTCAAGAGCCATTTAGCAAGTTTAACACTAAATTTGACGACAAAAACACAGGTTAACAAGTGATTAAGGACCATGTCTTTTCTGAAGCCTCCTCGATAGGTCACCTCAGCGACTGTGCTGATGAGTCCTTTAGTGGACAATGTCTCTCGACCAGCTCCAGGGAGGACCTCAGCAAAAAGGGTGGGGGGGTGGGGGGGGTTACTTAAAAACACATCTTCATTCTGCTCCATTAATGGAGGACTAGCAGCAAACGTCCACGGAAACAAACAGCCTCGTATAAAGAGCCTTATTCACTGTGCTCAGCTGTGTCTGGAGACAGTCCACCAGTGTGTCCAATGTCATTATTCACTGCACAGCTGACACTTTTTTTCACACGCACTGACCCCTTGACACACACACACACACACACACACACACACACACACACACACACACACACACACACACACACACACACACACACACACACACACACACACACACACACACACACACACACACACACACACACACACACACACACACACACACACACACACACCTCGTATTCAAGGTGTCCATCTTTACATCAATGGCACAATGTGTGAACATCACGGAAACATACATACAGGGTTCCAACAGCTTTAGTCAAATTAATTTCAAGACTTTTTATTGCCATTTGAAATTACATTTAAGAGCAACTTCACAGTAAACATAAACATCAATTACATAGGGTGAGGGTAACTTTTTTCCTCGTGTCTAGTGCAGACGTGCAACTGGCGGCCCCTAAACTAAACACACAAAATGACAGTAAAATACACAAAAAAACAGTAAAATAATGAAAATCACTCCAAAAACACAAGATGACCACGAAAATAAAAACCATTAAGTCAAATCTTTGTTGAACAGGCAATTTTTTGTTAAGTTTACATTTTTCCATGTTGATTATATATTTTCTAATACTTAATACATAAGACTTTTGAAACATTGATTTGACATTTTAATGACAATTAAAGTCTTATTTTTAGACTCATCAATTTAATGCCTTTTTAAGGATCCGCGGGAACCCTATACATAACATACACATGTTTTAATGTTAAAATTAAGGTCCATCCTTAGCAGATGGCATATGAATTTATAAACAACTTGTAAATAGAGATTATACCTCAGCCCGCCCACGTTACGTTTTTTTCCCTTGCCTGCTAATAATAAGCCGGGAACAATGAGAACAAATATTATGCCATAAACCATCACATCCACAATAGTGGAAAGCTTGCTTAAAAGCATCTCAATCAAATCTCTTGCACAAAGCAGCAACATGTTAAATGCAACGCCTGCTACAGTGTTGACTTTGCTCAGCTGACAATCAACACATGCTCCGTCAGCCTTTAGTCATATGACAGGTTAAACACGGGAGAAAAAATCTGCGTGCTGCAGATAACAGGGATGATCTTAGCTTTCTTTAGTGGCTCCTCCTCCTGTTAATCATAACATGAACAGTTTGTATTGAATATAGGCGTAGACGTGTACTTAAGATGTGCGTGCAAGAATAAAGCCACACAGCTTTGTGTCTATTTCATAGTGATCATCTGAGAAATTCTTGCCATTGTATTGTAATTTGTTTCTTTCGTGATGATGGCATTTATATTATACTTAAAGCTGCTGGAGACGATGATGTTTTTAGATAAAGAGATGGCGTAGGCCTCATTCATCAATAAATTGAAGATCATGTGCTCGAAAATGTGTCTTGATTTGTGATGTAAATTGTCGTAAAAGTTTCGTCCATTGCATTGTGGAATGTGGAGTCCCGTAGATGGATGCATACACGTGTTTTTACTAAATTCTTACTGTGATTTCCTATTTTTGCCCCAAAAACTCTGACAAAGTGACCTCCCAACACATTTCTGGTGTTTTCACGGACTGAAAGTTGCGGCAAAACCATGGCGGTGGTTCATTTTTGGGCTTACGTGGAAAGATTTGAATCCTACGAAAATGTAATGTCTCATGGTGTGAGGTGATATCATGGGGAATACTGGGAAGAAACTAGAACAAAAACGGTGTCAAGCCAATCACTGTCCTCCTTGTCTGGCAAAGAAATCAAGAAAACAAGAAATCAGGGTAAGAATGAAGGAAAACCACTATAAATCAGTCTACGGAACTCTGAACTCCACAATGCAATGCCAAAACCTTTCTGACTAGTTTTCAAACATCGATCAAATCATCTTCAACTTACTGATCAATGAGGCCTACACTATGTCCTAAAATATTATCGTCTTTATCGGCTTTCATTTCAAGGAGTGTGATGCTGCATATGAAGGCCACATGTATGTGGCACACCCTTAATTAAATTTACAACTTTTAATCCTCCAGTTTTTCCTTTTCTTTGTGCCATGTTCTAAATGTTCCATTCAGAACAGTTATTTGTGATAATGTTTCCAGCACAAACCTGCTAAACTCACTCAGTGAACAAGGAATAAAAGAGAGTTTATGTGGTTTCATAAATCAGAAAAGATTTTGCCAAGAACCAGAAAAGCTTTGCAATCTGCTTTTTTAATTTTTTCCATTTTGTTGGGTTCGCAACTGGTCAGGCTTTCTAAGTGAAGTGAGAGCAGGGACTCTTGCTGTTCCATGAAAACAACTCGACATGCCACATAGATTTGCTTCTCTTTAGGAGGTAATGTTTGCCTTTGTTGAGCAGCCTGTTTCTCTCTCTCTCTCAAGCAAACACTGTATTTAACAGATCGTGTTGAGTTACAGGGTTAGGAACAATGCACAGACAATGTAACATTTATTTTTCATTAAGTAAAACTGTTACAGAGTTTTACTTTATGACTCATTTAAAGGCCATTTAGTTGGTAGTTGCTGCCTCACAGCAAGAAAATGAATTGCAGTCTTTGCAGATGTTGCCAGTTGTCCCTAACTAGACAGGATTCATCTTGGTTTAGTTTTAGAGTCCTCAACTATTCATACAAGTTTAACTGGGGTCTCTAAATGGCCCTTTGTGGATCTGCGATTGTCAAAGGTGGCCAGGGGATGCATTAACCAAATATTTGTCCTCATTGATCGTTATTTTTAAACTGTGACAGAAAAATCGTAAGGCCATCTGTCATTTCGACAGATTGCGATTCACACCCTTGACCACTTGGTGGCGAGTGAATGTATGGAAGTTCCATTTATCATGTTGGTGCCAAATGCAACAACGCATCCTAAATAGTGCATCCACAAACTATTTCACATCATAATGTACATCTCAACGTTAAATTTAGAATTCTTTTTGATTATTTTTGTTTTGTTGCATTTTTATGTTGCTTTTTGGAGAATGACCATAAAGAGGCCCTTGTGACGTTTCCTTCTCCTTTCACGTAGCGCTGATGGCTCACATTGACGACGCCTACGCAGTTGGATAGCATTGTCATTATTATTACACAAACTACTCTCAAAAATGCGACATCTATACCCAAGGCAAAAGTCAAAAACCCTATGTTAATAATAATCTCAGCAGCAATGCCAAATTCTCTATTTGGCTTGTTCGGATTTAATATTAACTTAAATAGAATGAAAATTATTATAATTTTCTAAATGAACATGACAGGTTTTTATAGATTACGACGGGACTTTTATGACCCAGAAAGCCAACAAAAAAGTCTGGTGCAACCTCTGGTGTTGGCCCTGTATTGATGGGTGATCTGTCCAATACATACCATGAACGGTTAGCAAGCCAAAAAATGCTTAAGTGTGATTACAGTAAGTTCACGTCAGGCAAAGGACTGTAAGAATTCCCGAGCCAGGAGGATCTTAGAGCAGAATCACTACTCCTCATGACTTTCCTTTAGAGGCCAACAATCCAGGAGGAATGCTAAGGACTGTGTGTATTGGTATTGGAGACACAGCAGTACTTTTAACCGCATAATGACGTGAAAGCAGTGTTACTAATAATCCCACACAAACTCCTGCACAACCAGACCATTAAAGATAATGCTGATATAAATATGGCTTCTGTGTGGCTTTGCTATTCCAGACTGCAGGGGTTACCAAAAGCTGCTCTGACTCAAATGTGCAATGTGCAGCTCTGTGGTTTCCTTGTTATGTTTACTGTTGGAACAGCTTGGTGTTACTTGTGTTATTTACATCCGTTATTTTTCCCTATGGCTGTGATGTTTCACTGTGAGAATTAAATTTGCATGGAAAATGTCAGCGTCAAATTGTGGTAATTTGAAGTTGGTAATTGTTTGTTTTCTTGTAAAAGCAGCAGAAATTTAGATCAATAGGTAAACTATAAAATATGATAATGTAAAGGTGTGTGATGTGTCTAAAAAGAACCAACTGAAGAAACGTAGAGGAGTTGTATTTTTGTAAGATTAATTTGAGCTTCTTCACATGTGACAGAAAACCTCAGGGGGGATTCCTTTCCCCGAACCCTATCCCTATTTTTTTAAACCCTATCCAATCTAAATCCGTCTCCTAACACAGCAGTCCTTCTGTGCTTGACCATCTCGGCCTCAGTCAACCTGCCTTTATATATCAAGCCTCTGTTTGGTTCAATGCCACCTTTGCTTAGGCTCTTCATTTTCCCTCACTGTTCCGTCTAGCCAGCCCCATCCAACACCATCCATTAAATGTTACTGCTAATACCAAACCACCTCATTTTTCATGCCACCCCTTTGTCTTCCAGTAAAACTGTATCATTCATGTTCAATCATGCCCTCCATTTCTCCTATCTGCACTGCCAGTCTTCTTCACCAGACATCGTAAATCTCACTTTCCTTCCCAGCATTGTGCAATCACGCAAATTGTCGAATGTCTATTGTTTGCTCCATCTACCTTCTCCATATTTGGATACCAACACGAGCCAGTTATAACATTTCTGGTTTTGCAAGTATAGGATCCCATTTAGCATCCTGCAGATGCCTCTGCCTATCAGCAAAATACATAAAGGTGGGCATACACTGCAATTTTTTTTGGTCCAATTTTTCACTTGTGTATCTATTTTTGGAATCAGGCCAAGTCCCGGCTAAATTGTGTGTCGTGCATTGTGTAGTATACATGGGGTCACGAGAAGCGATTAACACCTCAGGACTAGCGTCTGATTGCAAGAAAATCAAACATGTAGTCCGGGTATCGCACTGTTACGGACCGGCTTACCTCAAACTGTCACACTGCGCATGCACGAACACTGTAGGACCGCTGTAGAATTGACGGACCATACTGCCCACGTCTGCCCAGCCAATTCCTGGTCCACACACATCGCAGCCTTTTCTTTTTTTGAGCTCTTTATGCTTAGCAATAGAAGTGTTTATCCACTTCCGGGCTCTTCTTCTTCTGTTTTAATGGCAACGCTTCAGAGTTCTTCTTCTTTCATTTTTTACATTGCATTTCCAGAAACGTGCTATGTATGGACATACAGTCGGTCCGTATAGTGGGAGAACATGAATCGTAAGCTACAAACATTCGGACTCTGCAATTGAGTCGCACAATTTGAGCTGGAGCTGAGTACAACGATTGAAAAAAATGAACTGTGTATACCGCCTTAACCCTGAGAACACTGAACAGCAGATTCACCGGGGAACACATGCTTTAAGATGGTTAACCTTCAAATCCCAGACTGGTCTGTTCTTCTCAAACCCTTTGACAAAATAAACCCTGTGTCCACATCTGACCAACAACCCTAAAGCTTGACTAAGAAATAGAAACATAACTACCCTTTCATTCCTTTACCCAGAACAGTAGTCACACACTGCTGTGGAATGGGAATTATGGAGCATTGTTACATCTGTATTTGTTGCTACCATGCAGTCAAAAAAAATCCTCTCTAAATGGGTAGTTTATCTGAGACTCAACCTTGTTAAGAGGGAGGTAACCTCAAAGTGACTTCACAATAACATGTTGTGGTACAATCGCAGGCTAAACAAATGCTTTGTGTTTATCCAGGGATAAGGGTCTTTGTCTTAAGAAGTGCAACAACTGTTGCCCTTCCAGTTATTTTAAGTTGTAGAACAATCCCATTATCTCCCAAGCTAAAAGTAACCTGGAGTGCTTTCAAGCAACGAAGCAAATAAACGCCAAGACATTTGAATGCTACCCTTGAGCCGTGCTTATGTGGAGTGATGACGAGTTTAAGCAACACTACAATGCACCCCAATGCACTCTCTAATCAACAGACATTCATTGGTGGTCTCAGGCACATTCAGAGAAAAGCAAAAGAAACGAAAAATGAGTGGGAGTCCATGTGACGAATATGATATATGACATATGATTTTAAGGTTTTTGGAAGAAACCATCAAAAAATATCTTTTTAAATGCATTATATATATGATTTTACAAAAAACCTGCATGGAAACCATGAAATGCCTGTTTGTTAGTCGTTTGTTTTTTCTCCTGGGAAAGATCCGACCACCTACATGTAAATCAGCATACTGCATTATCTGCTGTTCTGACTGTAAAGTGGGGGAAAAATAAAAGAAAATGTCACATGCGTACTTTCAGGGGGAGGTGGAAGCAGTAATAACGTGACCTGATCTGAATGAAATGCCAAGAGGTCAGTAAGCAACAGACAACCATTATCCAACCTCTTTAGAGTATGTTGTTGCTGTAGTGCTGTGCATTTATATGACATATACGAGCATTCAAATATGTGTAGATATTAAATGCCAAACGATCATAATAGGAGTCATGCATATTTTCATGAAGCCAAAACATTGTGGATGAAGAAAAACAATCCTCACAATCATCTATAAGAGTTTTTGTCGTGACGCTGAACACACTTTTCTCTTTTCTTCGTTCACTTCCCATTTGCATCACATTCCAGCACAGCAGTATGTCAAAATAAACTGAGAAGTTAGGTGTTGTTTTACACTTTTGAATTTTCCTCATCTGTCTAAACAAGAAAAGCAGCAATAGTTTGTTCCAAATTCAAAGAGGAAAACTAGCTTTTTAACAGTTATAATCCTTTGGTATTTCAGCTGTTGCACATGGAAATTAAAATTGACCTTATTTTGAATTTGTGATTTTATTTATTTTTTTGTGTTTTTTTTTTGTAGCCTTTACAACTTTAAACAAATCTTCACTCTGCTAACTTTTCTGCGCAACCAAGGCATTGCATTCCATTTTCTGAAGCATCTGTTTTTAGATTTGCATCTCAGTCCTCATGTGGCTATTTATAGTTAATGTTGGTGTCAGTCACATATTGCTGATAATCTCTCCTGGCACCAAAACCCAGTGCTTGAATGTGTTACAGGCCTTTTTGTAACATCATTTAATGATAAAATACATTAAATATTCCATTTGTCAGATGTCTTTGGTTTTGTACGCAGGGGTAATAATCTGGCCTCCGATGACTCACATGTTGTAAACTTTAAATTAAATTTAATGTTTACCATGTACACAGCCACGCACTGATGTGAAAAGCTGTTTTAATCATAAAATGTAAATAACGAGAATGTGGTGAGACGACAGACTGTGAATGAAAAAATAAAATAGTCACTAAATGCTTGAAATGCAGAAAATTGTCACCCATGCAAATACCAGTTAACGCACGTGACCCATTTAAAAAAAAAAAATTAATGAAAACAAGTTTGTCATTTAAAACTATACATACTGTACTTTTTAAAATAATATATCTATACATTGTAGGGTTATAGCTGACGTGTCAGTTCTTTACATAATTCTAACAAGATCTATGTGATCTTTGTCATCATTAAGCCATATGACTACAATCTGCAGGGTAAATACTTGTTCTCCTATAGAGAAGATGAGGCTGCATGCTGCTCATTATGTGCTTTTAGCTGTAGACCGTGGAGAGCTAACACAGTAGAATGAAGGCTGGCTAACCTTTAAGCACCCATTATAGTTTTAGACACATGAATGTGTCCAAGTGGGACACTTTTACAAAGATGTGAAAGGGCGGTCAGTAAATATGCTGTACATTAATGTGAATAATTCATGTGAATGTACATTCACATGAATTATTCACTTTAATGTGACTAATTTATTGCTTCTGCACAAAAGTACAAAATTCTCACCAAAGATAGTCTTTAGGCTAGGGCTGCACAATTATGGACAAAATGATAATCCCGATTATTTTGATCATTATTGTAATCACAATGATAATCAGTTATTTGTCATGTTGCAAAGTTCACCTTTAAAATGGAATTATCCAAAAAAGATAATAAAAATGTACCTTAGAATTTTAAATGTACCAAGGGTCAACTGAATAAATACACTATTACAGAGTGCCATATTTTAAACGTAAATATTACCGACGATCAAGTTAACTTAATCATGGCAACCAAAATCGTGATCACGATTAAAATTTAATGAATTGTGCAGCCCTACTTTACACCATGGAAGATTCTAATACATTTTGGAGGTGATCTGGATCAACAAACTGATTACAGTTTAAATAAATAAATAAATCCTCATTTCTCACTTTTGGCAAAATTTCAAAAAACCATAACTCGGTTTATAATCGACTGATCTTAATGAAATTTGACTCGGTTCTGTCGAGTTGGTTCCTCCATTAACTCACTGAGTTTCATCTGGATCAGATCTAGAAAGTGCATTTCATCCTGACTTTTCCCCCAAAAATGGAGGTGCACATACATTTAGACCTGCTGTATCGTTATCAATGGGGATAAAAATTTCCAATAAGCCTTTAAAATGTGAATTATCATGATACCTTCAGGATTAGGTCACTGATCCAGATAACTGCCAATATATGACACAATATAAGCAGCACTCGAGTGAAATTTCCACACATTTTGGCTAGGTTTGTACAATTCCAGAATAACCCTTTGAGAAAGAACACAAGCTTGATGATGATATGAAGAGAAAAGAAAACATCTCATTGTGGCGTCTGTCACTCCCACACATGCCGTCTCTCTCCGTCTCTCCCCAACATCCAAGAGCGATTCACAAAACATTGTGACAGCCTGGATGCAGCAACATCTTCCTCCCTCTTTGACTCACACAAGGACAAACACACAAATCTCCATTAATCCTTCGTACACTGCAGCTATCAGCATGACAACGCCAGCTGTATCTACAAATTATATGGCATTCCAAGAAGGCATTGCATCTTTTGTTTACCTTCACCTTTTACACTTGGCACTGCTAAAAAGAAAAACGCTTTAATGTACAAATACAGCAAAATTCTAATACTAAGGCATTAAAGGTAAAAAACACATGATCGATTGTACTGTGCATGACCTATTCTTAGCCCAGAAAAAAAACCCACTACTTCAGCCTGATTTGGGTAAATATGTTCTTACCAGTAAAATATCCATTACAAAAAATCTGCTTAAAGCAGCAGTTTGTAAGTATTTTTTGGCATCATTTGGTCAAAAATCCATAATCATCTTTGAGCATATTGTAATCCTAAGTGTTCGAGTGGACAGTGAATCTATTCTCCTTATGCTGGTCCTGTAAATGAAGTTTAGAAATCCAGGAGGGACACGGTCCTGGAATCTGGATGTCAGCCAATCAGAGATCTTTCTATAACCATGTGTGCTCCATGAGCTGTTTTGGGCGTTACTATTGGCTGCTCGACTGAAGTCAGGCGCGTTCACATACCATCGGTAATAAAAGTGTAATGACTGACGTCCAAGCAGAAGTCCCCATCGCGACATTAGACACAACAGTTACACAGCAAATTAAGAGACCGAGGTGGAGAAGAAACAGTTTAAAGCCACCATCATACTCGGGAGGAACGGACTGCTTTGTGTCCTCGTCGCGCCCTGTGACTGCGGAGGGTCCGCCACACACACTAGTGTCAGAGGGACAGTGAGTACAGGTGGGATAAATCGAGTGTAAACACAAGAGAAGCTTATTCAAGGTGAATTCCTTTTGCAGTCTGGATGCGACTCAGGCAACTGGGATCAGTGTAGCCGACTATGTGAGCTCTCTGGTTTGGACGAGCTAACGGCAGCAGCCGCTGTTCAGGACAATTACTACAGAGTGATACGTACATTCATGTCTCTAAAACACCAGACAAATCTCCAATAACACAAGATAAAGTCCATACATTTGTCACTAGTGTCTATTGAAAAAGCGTCCACAAAATATACCGGTATGGGAGGTTCAATTTCGGTTTCAGTTTCAAAACGAGCGGAGAGAGGATTTTACAAACTGCAGCTTTAACTGAGAACAGAGGAAAAATAGAAAACAAAGCTTTAAAAAGTCACTTCAAAAAAAGTCATACAGTTTTCCTTTTAGCTTCAAGTTTTTATTAGCTGTGAACAACATGAGGACTTAGTTGCTGCTACTCGATAAAAGCAAGCAGCATGGGGATTCTTTTTATGACCACTTGCGTGCCTTAACTACTAAAAAAGGGAGCAAAAAAAACAACCCAATTTGAATATCTACATCACAATGTGATAAAAAGCTTTACTACAGGAGGTCTAGGTAAGAATACCTTCAGTTCAGGCCTTTATTCAACATATTCTAGAAGGCGTTGCAATTCCACAAAGCTGCCAAGCATTCAAAGAACTGGCAGGATGTTCATGTACAAATGGACAATGGCGTCTAAAATGCAAATGAGCCCCTGATTATGTTTGTTACAGCATAATCAGGCCAGTTTTCCTATTCATTTCTTTGTTAAAATACATTTTAGGCGTTATATGAACTGACTAATTGCGCTCAACACAATTACTCTGTAAAGTCCAGCATGGAGAGAAATGAGACAATTACACAGAATTCAAATACAAAGAAAGTTATATCATCAGTTGTATCACAAATAAATAAAATATTTTATCTGTATTTAGTAGAATTTTTTTTTAATCTCAACTTGTATACCACCAAATACAAGCCGTTTATCACAAAATATTAAGTACTGTTTTAATGAAAACCCAACATTTCTACATGAGCAAGCACCAGTAACAACCATTCCTGCAGCCGTCTGCAGGAATGGTTGTTAGCGGTGCTCGTTGGGGTTCATTGACAGGAAGAGGAGAACAGAAGAGGATTGAGAGGGAGAAAGAAAAGGCAAGAGTACAGCTGCATGTGAAAACACCAGCTGTCACTCCTGTCAGCTGAGAACAGGAAACCAGCAATGACTTGACAAATGAAAAGTGAAGAAACGTGGCATGGATCATTGCTACCATTTATCAGTTCAGACAATAGGGGTGTAATAAGGATCTGGACATTTTCTTGGCATATTTTGTCTGTTTGAAAAACTACAGATTTTACAGTCCATCAGAGACTAAATAGTTTCTAACCATCTATACTCATAATTGATAGCAACATCCTGCATCTTAGGGCCCGGGGCGGTGCTTGGGTTTGCAGAAGCGGTTCTTGCACAAACATTGGTCATGGATGCACTGGCAGGACTTGGGCTGTGGGATAAACTCGTACTGGGCTTAACCTTAGACACGTTGATCCCAAATACCAGTTTTAGGTATAACCACTCACTCCTTCCCTCTGTCCACAGCCAGCACCATTATACTTAAGCTGGGTGCTGTGTCATCCGCTTCAATTTCTCCACACTTTTCATCAAACAAGCTGAAGTGATTACACAACACAATATGCACAACTATAACATCACATCTCACTTTAAAACAGTCAACTCTTCCCCACCCCTTCCATGACTCCCTCTTCCCTGTTCCCTTCCCCCTCACCTAGGTGTAACACAGCCCTCTCTTTTTATATCTTCCCTTTAATAAAGTGTTTCTTACCCGTCCTTAGGGTGATGGTCATAATTATGCAATTTCAAATAATTCATTTAATTGCAATAACAAAACATGCGGTCTTAAAAAGATTGCACTTCTTGTAGTGTTGACCTTTGACAGCATGTTTAGACAAAGTAAAAAAATTAAATAAAAAAATTAAAATTGGATAGCAACATTCAGCAGGAAACAGGGTTGGGGTCAATTATAAATGTAATCGCGTAATTGATAATTAATTACATTTATGTTATAATTATAATTGTAATTTTAAAAATTTGTTGTTGTCGTAATCGTAATTAAGTTTAGATAATTGACTTTGTAATTTCATACCAAGTTTTCCCACATTTTACCAATTTAAAAAAAACATTTAAATCGAGGGCTATAAATACAAAAAAAGGCTCAGACCCCCCCACACCAAAAATATTAAAACCTATATTTCATTCGTTTAGGAAGCCTAACAACGTAACCAATAGATAGGAAAGAAATTAGATGATAAATATTTGTTTTTAGCGTATTTTACAGCTGATTTAGGACACCGTATCATAAGAGACGCTAACAGAAAGCTAACACAAGAGGAAGGTTAACTTTTATTAGATTGTTTATTTCAGGCTCAGTAATTGTAATTAATTGCTATTGAACATTAGTAATTGAGAATGTAATTGTAATGGACTTTGGGGATACAAAATAACTGTAATTTAATTGTAAATGGATGTTAAAAGGGTTACAGACTGTACAAAACCGAGCTGCGATCATGGAAGCAGCACAAAAGCCATGTCGAATCACCTCAAGTGGTTGTCAGTGAAAGATAGATATTTGTATTCATTATCGTCTTTCTTCAAAAATAAAATAGCATCAAAGAGGCTTAAAATTCTTCACCAGCGACTCTTATTTAACAATGATAAACACAGCTATCCTACTAGACACGCCACAGTGGGGACACGTATTTTACCAGAAGTACACTCAAACAGTGCTAAGAGATTGTTTATGTACAGAGCAAAGCATGCATGGAATATGCAACCAGAAAATCTAACTCTGATAGTAAACACAAACACTTTTAAATCGGTAATGAAACAATTTCTATTAAGTAAAACTGAACTGAAGCTATATTAACTATGGCTTGAGGTTTGACACATAATTGTTGTATTATGCCAAGAATGTATTGATGATTTATTGTGATACAATGATATATTGTATACATTATGTGTCTTTTTGTATCTTAATGTATTTTTTTTTTTATATGCGGACCCCAGGTAGAAAAACAACAGTCTTGCTGTGCTAATGGGGAGCCCATCAATAAACAAACAGTAATAATAATCTAATTGGACATGGATAATTGAAAACGTAATTATAACTAAAAAATGTAACTGACCCCAACCCTGGCAGGAAATCACATGCTTAACACACCGTTCAACAATCTCCACAGTCACCAGACCTCTCTATAACAGAGCCTCAGCACCGTTTCCTCTCGTTCAGTTATGTGTGAGTAGACAGCGCCCTCTGGAGCAAATGAAGCACTCATTCTCCATCAGTTGTGCTGTGCTCGTTGCACTTACCCAGCTGTAGCGACATCTCGGTGTGGTAATATCCGCCTGGTTGCTTCTTTTTCAGCATAGAACAAAGATCCAGCCGCTCTACCGTCTCATCTCCAAATTGTCTGAATGTTAAAAGTGAAATGGGGGGTGGGTACAAATAACTTTTACTTCATCCCACACCATTCTGGGCATTTATGTTTTATTTTTTTCCATCTTGTTTCAAGAGCCAGATACAGACTTAATTGCATAGAATGTATTTCATTTTTTTTGTGTTTTTAATTGCCTAGCTTGAAATAAGTGAATTATATATACATAAACAGAAAATAATTTGTGAGCTTGGGTGAGGAAATAAATAGACATAATAAATCTTCTGCAGCAGTGACTGCATTCATGCATTATTAAGAATACATTTTTGTAACAATGAATTTAATTTTGAAACTACAAACCAATGTAAAAACGGTCCTCACCACTAGAAAATCTAATGATGAGATCCTGTTCTAATTTTTTCAGTGTACAATTGACTCAATATTTGTACCAACACTGCAACATCTTCTCTTCTTGCTTTACAGTTCTGACTATCAAAGCTCCCACGGCCCTTAGTGAAGATGAGTAAACCTCACATCAGGTGTGTTATGTGTTATTCTTTCACTCCATGACAAACAAAAGGACTTACTTGTTTGTGTAGTTGGAGTAAAGGGCGGGGTCGACTCGCTTTATTCCCTGCCAGAGACAAACAAAGTTGTGTTTATGTCATCATACTTTTTGTGGTACAGCCATACACACATGCACACACACCCATTAACCTAAATAGCCATTACATTAAACCCTATATTTCTACATAGTCTCATGGCGCGGCTACAGGCCAAATTAACATATAGACCGAGGTTTCCTATAGAATGTTACCCAAAGCATGACACTGTCTTCACCTGCTCTCCTTCAGTGCCTCCTGTTGGGTAATTGTAACTCAACCTACAGATGACAGAGTAAGAGTGAACACTTTTTGGGCTTGAACTTTACTTATAACAGTGGTTCTCAATCTTCTCAGCCCGCAACACCTAAAATAAAGGTGCCAAAGACCGACGACCCCCACTGAAGCTGAAGGTGGTTGAACACAGACATGAACATTGAAGAACAGTCATGTGAAGACAGGACCATCTATAAGGTGGAATAAAGGGGAGAGATTTTTGCGGTCCATCCATAAAGTCAGCAAAATGATGGTCCTTTGATAACCATTTATTTATTTACAGTATCTGAATAATATCCACTGTTATCCAGGAAGTCTATTATTATTATTATTATTATTATTAGCACCATAGTATATAGTCATCTTAAAGATGTAAATAATTGTTTTAATCAGAAAAAATGGGTTAAAAGTGACCGGAAATGGTGGAAAAGGTGGTGAAATTGGATTTTAAAAACCAGAGAAATTGGTTAAAAGTTGGAAATTAGAGTGGTCACAGACAGAAAAAGTGGTAAAAAGGGTCCCAATATTGGCTTAAAAGAAGCAGAAAAAAGTAGGAACAATTTCTATTTTAAACTGGCAAATAATGGGCATGAAAAATCATGAATGTAGTTAAATTGGCAAAATACGCATGAAATATAGTAAAAAAAGAGGTTAAAAGTGACAATAATGGGTCAATATATGTGACATTAGATAGGAAAAGGGTTTAATAAGTGCAGAAAATGTCTTGAAAGTGTAAAAAATGTAAAAAGGCATTGAGAAGGGGCAGAAATGGGAGTAATGTCGCAAAAATGCATTAAAAGGTGACAAAATATAGCAAGAAAAAGAGATGAAATGTTAGAAAATGTCAAGTTTGGTGTAGTTGAAGAAAAAGGGTAAAAAAAAAACAAAAATAGGCTCAAATTGTTAAAAAAATAATTCGTAGTTTCTTGAAGGCATCTTGTGACCCTCTCTGTGTCTCACGACCCTAAATGAGGTCCTGACCCCAAGGTTGAGAATCCCTGACTTACAGCATCTGTCTTGTAACGGTACTCCTGGCATTCATTTCACTGGTCATAATCTTATGGCTACCTGGTGTACTTGTGTAAACAAAGAAGATAAGAAAGCCGCCGCACAGGCACCAGGAAGGATAGAGTATCACAGAGTAGAGAGTGGAAGATAGATGTTTCTCTTCCTGAGTTTGTCTCATGCGGGGGCATCTCTGTATCTCTCCTCTTGCTCTTATTTATAGCTTTATCCATTACATTATGGCCCTGCTCGGCTCTTACTTTCTTTAGCAGCGTCTATGCTCCTTTAGATCTTTTATTCTGCTGTGACAGCCTTGCAAAAATCCTCTCTATTTGATTTTCTTTTATTAAAGCCATTCTTTATTCTGTATTAATGCCAGACAGTTTTACATGGTGCAAAAAAATCTGTCTGAAAAGCTAATGAAACCATAACAACTACATATAAAACCTGCTAAAACAGACTTAGGAAATATATTTGAACAACACTATTTTTTTAAACAACATGCAATTAAACTGGAAATAATATTCTAATCGAGAGTATTTGCACTGAGAAAAGTGCCTGGGCAGGTGGACACTAGATATTTACCTGTGATCGGAGTTTCGATGCTCTGGACAGCTTCATAATGGTGAGGTGGGGTTCGAACCCTCGACCGTCTCCTTGCAGAAGCCCCTGATCCTCGAAACGACGCCGCAACAACTCTGCAGCACATACATGACACACAAGCCCAAACGATGAAGAAAAACCAAATCTACGACATGCAAACGTTCAAAATTCTACTAAAGTAAAACAAAAAGGATGATTTAAACCAGGGGTTCTCAACTGGTCTCACCCTGGGACCCGCATGATGTGCATCTACACAGAGTCCCACTGCAACTACGTCACTGTTTTGTCGTTTATTCCGCTGTCGTGATTGCGCGATGTTGCGGTAAATTATGCGTAACCATTTCTTTTGAACTGTGAGACTAACTACAATCATAAAATCACACTTATTAACTTTATAAACATTGATTTAAGACATTTTCATGAAAATGAAGGCCTTATTTATTTTTACATTCATGAATTTAATGCCTTTTAGGACTTTTTAAGGATCCACGGGAACCCTGAGTTATATGTAGTTTTATAATGCAGATGTAAATATCGTATTGCTTTAAAAAAAGAAATCTAGGATGGTATCATGGGGAATTGGGAGGCATCACTATCAAACAAAAAATAAATATAAAAATAAATCCACTGCAAGCTTCAGCCAGATGTATTTTTAGAGGAGGTGCTGCTCCACTGGGACAGAAAGAAAATAACACAATCAATAATAATGTTGAAGCACAGAAACAAGACGACAATAGACTTACTTTGATCCTTTAAATCTTTCCATTTGTGTGATGTAAATTATTTTAAATCCAATGGATTGAAAAATGTAACTGGAGCTCTATTATTATATTAAATATTATGATGATTCTTATTCATGTTGCTTATGTGAATCTAACGCGTCAAACTGACCCAACTGGTCGAGAAATCTGGCCTTCAGCCCATATGTCACCACATCAAAGGGAGAATTTGGGTTAAGAGACAAACCTAAATCTATTCACATACAGTACATAGCAAATATTATAGACAATTTTTCACATTCATTATATTTGTACACCAGAATTATTTAAACAGCTCATTTATCTGCATAAAATGCTACTCTAATTAGTTTTTCTTTAAATGTTTTGAGGAGTCTAAAGTTTAGGTTTATTATTTAAGAGCTGAAACCCAGACTTCCTGAATCCCTTTCTACTAATTCTGCATCTATTGTATGAAAAATTGACTTGATTACCACTGAAACTGTTTAACCAGGGGCGTCAAACTCATTTTAGTTCAGGAACCGAATACGGACCAGTTGGATTACAAGTGGGCTACAGGTTTTAGGCAGGAAAACGAACAATTTCAACATTAATGTGCACAAGTTAGCACTTCCAGTTCTAAATTAATTTTAAGAGATTTTGTGGAATAATTGGAGAAAAAATTGCAATATTTTGTAAAATTTTTGAGATCTTTCAACAACAATTTACAACTGAATTGTTTGGTAATTTACACGATTATTCATTTTAACTTTCTCCTGTGGGCCGTATCGGGTGCACTGAATGGCCAGATTTGGCCCCTGGGCCTTGAGTTTGACACATGTAGTTTACACCATTTAATTCTGTTTTTTAAGTGAAAACTAAAACTTTAATTATTTTAATTGTATTGACCCAGGGATCAGCTCAGTTTGCTTTTCTTATTCTTTTATCAATGCTAAATGTTCTTTCACTATAAAACATGACTGAATGACTTAAAATAATAGATTTCTACAAACTGAAAGTTAAATTGACAGCTTGGCCTGAGCGAGCTACACTGGAAACAAAGCTATACACCCCAGGAGAACTGGGATTGACTCCAGCCCCTCACGGCGCTGATCAGGATAAGCCGATAAAAAAAATGTTTGGATGACAACGGAGGCAAAAACTTGGCGCAGGCGTCTCATTTTCTCTTGAAAAGATTAATTTGTTTCCGCTGTCACTGATAATAAGCCTGGAGATAAAGCTTCTCTTGGGATTTGTCACTGAAATGCCAAACGTAGCATTACCTTGGCTGTGACCAGCCAACACAGTGGATGAGCTGCTAGGAAATAAACCACAGAACAGGAGACAAGAATCTACACAGATCATTGATGATAGAGTAGGTTTCCCAGAGCTGCACACTAAAAGCTAACAGAAGCACTCAGACATTAACAATGACCAACCCTTCACTTTCAATTGCAGTCTACATAAATAGATCAGTCTATTTAGAAAAATTCATATATTTCATAGGGGTAATGCATAGCGTAAAATATATATATTTATGTTGACGTAGGAATAAGAAAAGAGCAAAGAATCTCAGAGCACTGGTGGATAAATGTGGTAAACAAATAAATGAACATGAGGAAATGCTTCTGTGAATGTGTAAGCTGACACCGAAAGGAAATTGACAACACAACTTAATAGCTTGGATTTATATAGTGCTTTTTTCAAGGAGACTCAAAGCGCATACAGAAACCATTATTCACTCACACAGTCATACCGGTAGAGGTAAGCTACAGTGCAGCCACAACTGCCCTGGGGCATACTGACAGAAGCGTGGCTGCCATTTTGCGCCTACCGACCAGCACCGACCCATTCATACGAGGCAAAGTGGGTAAAGTGCCTTGCCCAAGGACAACGTCAATGTCTTGGATAGAGCGGGATTCGAACCCTCAACCCTTCGGTTACATGAATTAGGTTTGACAAATTATATTAAATATATAATATAATAAATAAATGTGTAAATATATATATATGTATTTATTTTTTATTTACTTTTTTAAATGTATTTATTCTTTCATCTCGTAGTCTAATAGTTTACAAACATCTATGTAATTATTTCACACAAAAATAGTGACTTCAATGCAATAAAAAGTCTACTGCTCTCAAAAAAAGCCCCGACCAACAAAAAAATACTGTTAATCATTATATAAGAAATCACAACTCTTATTGCTTGGCTATTTTAAAAAGTATAAAATGTGCAAAAATAATTTTCTTTTTTGATGCAAACCCCCTAACCCACAAAAAAACATCAAAAATAATAATAATAATAAAAAAGTGAATAAATATTAAGTTGTGAATTGCTGGTTCAGATGAAGGATGTCTCAGCTTTGGTTTGTGTATTATTTCATTCCATCTTAAAACAGGTGATTTGATAATCTACAAAGTTGTGTTTGTGTCCTCTTCGCACCAGGTCACTCTAGGACACACGTGTCAAACTCAAGGCCCGGGGACCAAATCTGGCCCTTTAGAGCATCAAATTCTGCCTGCTCGAGAAAGTGAAAATCTACAGAAATAACATGAAATATTTAGTAAATTAACAACTAATTCAGTTATCCATATCTCAGCCCCTCCAAATACAAAAAGATAATGAAAATCTACAATATTTGCAGAGCTCAGTTTTCCAGCTCTTAAAACACATGACGGCAGTTATTTTTAATCTCAAATTGTTGAAAGAACTCTCAATTTTCCCAAAATAATCTGGCAAGTTTTCCTCAAAAATATCTCCAAATTCCCCAAATCAGGGAAATGTAAGTGCAAATCCTGCAGGGACTGATATAATTACATACTTTATCATTAATAAATCATTTATATGTGGAAGTGCAAACCAGGGCATATTAATGTTGAATTTGCTCTTTTTCCCACCTAAAACCTGTGGCTTACTTAACACCCCTGCTCTAGGACTACAGTCAGTTATTGTAGATGACCCACACATTTAAATTACAGGATTGCACAGTCAGCACAATAATAAAAAAAAACACAGTCTTTTAAATGGTAAATGGACTTGATTTTATATAGCGCTTTATCACCACACTGAAGCAGTCTCAAAGCGCTTTACATATCAGCTCATTCACCCAATCACTCTCACATTCACACACCAGTGGGACAGAACTGCCATGCAAGGCGCTAGTCAACCACTGGGAGCAACTTAGGGTTCAGTGTCTTGCCCAAGGACACTTCGACACATAGTCAGGTACTGGGATCGAACCCCCAACCTCTCGATCAGAAGACGACCCTCTACCACCTGAGCCACGGTTTTACAGCTGTCTAATCCAGGTGCTTTATTTGTTTTATTTATTTTTTTAAACCATCAGTATCCCATCTTACTAAAGTGCTTTTAACTCATACTGATATTAGACATCTCTCTGTAACAAGCAGAGTGCTCTATCATATCAAAATTCAATAATCTCACTGAACCTCTAGAGAACAGAGGCCAGAGAGATGAGCACCTATTAAACAATATTCCAGATGTACATACCAGGGCAGCTGTTTTAGCAGACTACGTGACACTGACCTGCCAGGTTGTCCAACGTGCGTCTGTGTTGTCCGACGGTCAGGCTGAGAAACACCACCTCCTTCCTGAAATGACTGATTCCTGCAAAGGGCAGCACCAGGCTCCGCCCACCCAGTAGCTCAGCCACTGCTGGCTCGACCTGAGCGAGCGTGGTCGCCGCCCTGAAAAGGAAACACCCAAAGGAATTTACCAAACACACACGAGCACTCTGCTAGACACAGAGGCACTAATTCGTAACTTAATCTTCTCTTCCCCTTGCTGTTATATTACATAATGAGAAAATCTAGTGATTACTACCAGCACAATCTTTTCAGATTAAGTTTCAGATCAGCAACATCAAATAACATGGGAACTCAGCTGGAAAATCCAGATGTTGCCCAAATCACACACTGGAAAAATGTTGGAATGAAAACTGCTTTTTGAGTGATTTTTTTATTTTCTTTTATTGGATGCATAAATAAGGGGAGATAACTGATTTCAGAATATGTATTTATCACAAATCAATGCAATTTAACAACAAACTTGAGCACCTAAATTAGGCCATACAGCTCCAATGTGTCAAAATGGAGTTTGGGGAAATCTTTCATTGCAGCAGCCAATAGTTACAGAAGTTACACTAATTAAACTATTTAGTTCAGTGGTTTCCAACTTTTTTTTGGATTGTGGCCCCATTTTTAGAAATTTCTGACGACCCCAAAATAATTTATTCCTGTGTAACAAAGACAGAATAGCCAGGATTTGTGCACAAGGTGACACAATGTGTCAGGTCTGATAATTTTATTCTTCTTTCTCCATCTTTCTTATTTTCTTCATACAACAATTATTTGAACTAGATTTGGTAACACTTGATATTAGGAAACACCTATTAACCATTAATTAGTTTCTTATTAGCATGCATATTAGTACTTATTAATGCCTTATTCTGTATGGCCTTTTTATACAACCAGTAAGAGTTTTCCCTCAATAACCTCAGAATTATTACTTATTAATAGTAAGTAAGGAAGTTGTTGTATATGAATTACGATCTCAATATGTTAGGGTTAGAGCTAGAGTTAACGTTAACCCTAACCCTGTTTGGACTGCGAGACTAAGGCATTGATAAGTACTTAATAGTAACTAATTAAGAGTCAATATGTTACTAATTTGCATGATAATAAGCAAGTAATTAAGAGTTAATAAGTGTTCCCTAATATAAAGTGTCACCCTAGATTTATCTATTTCATTTTGCATTTTTCTTCAACTAGACTTATTTTGAAAATGTCTATTTGTACGGTTGCCGTACGTACAACACCCAGTGCTATTGGTACGGTTACCGAAGTACATGTACGTAGTGGAATGACCCATCACGTGACCTAAACTGGCCAATTAGGACGCCGCATAGATAGAATGTTGGTATATTGATACGGCAACTGTACGAATAGCCAGTGCCAATTATATTTGAGGAAGTGAAAGTACAGAATACAGTTGTTTAAGATTGTGTTGTCTTTTAATTTGAAAAAGAATAATAAAACAAATAAAACAATTAAAAAATATTTAACCAGTATTCCAGGAGACCCCTTTTAAAGGTTGAAAAACTCTGATTTAGTTATTATCTGTATTCCTATAATCGACCTTCTACAAATTGTTCTGACTCTGTAAATCCTGCTACTCTACACCCACGGTTAGAAATATGTGCAAACCCATTTAAAAGTAATCCCAGAAGTGCAGAGAGGAGAAGATAAACCAAAGGTGGCATCTACTGGTAATTAGTCTGCTGGACTTAAAGCGTTAGCTGCATTCTTACTGCTGCTGTGAGTCTTCACTGAGGTGTTTAATCTGTCTGATGCTTTGATAATAATGCACTGTGCACCAGGCCTGAATGAGAAAACGAAGGAAAAAAGATTTGATTGGTGCAGTAAACTAATTTGAAAGCACTCTGACTGATTTATGTCCAGCATTGAAGCGTTGTAAGGTTCTAAATCCACGATGATAATGGGAAAAGCAGGACAAAAGACATTTTGTTCTATTTCAACCAAAATCACAGATTATAAAAGGAATATAATAACTGCTCAATAACATAATAGATCTATGTAATAATGAACAGGCACAAAGTTATTTTAACCCTGAATCTGAACTCAGATCTGTCTTTGAGGTTTAGTTTTGCATCTGTTTGCACTTTTCTTTTGCATGACAAATAAAATAAAATAAGCCTAAGGATTATTTTACAATCTGCCCACTTGGCAACCATTTTAAAGATTAAAAAAAAACAAAAAACAATGCCATAATCTCTGTGTTAAAAACGATTTTAACATTAGTTCCTTCCCGACAGGAGAATTAAATTATAAAACTTGACATTTGCTGTTCACAAATATCATTTCAATCCAAGTGTTCTTTTTTATTGTATCCATTTTTTTTTATTGATTTGACCTATATAGCACTATATAAATCAAGTCAATGTACCATGTTCTCCACTTTTAGAATCTCTGATTTATTACCTCTGCCAAGGAGGTGAGGTTTTTGCTGACATTATTTTATCAAGCTATCCATTTATTTGTCTGTGAACAATCTAACTCAAAGACTAATGGTTAAATTGTGATGACATTTTCAGTAGATATCTGAAAGGAACAAGTGATTAGATATTGGGGATGATGCGGGTCAATGTACTGATTCTGGACCAGTTTGAAAAAGAAAAAAAAAAAACGATAAATTCCTATGTTCGGCTCTTTCAGCTGGTTGTATAACACCTCCTGCTGGTGACTTTGTGCACTACATGCTCTAGTCATAAGTTCCGTTTCACTTATGTGCTAGACATTTTTTACAAGTTCAAAGTGATCCAGATAACTGCCAAAATCTGGCAAAGAGGATATTTGGTGCTTCTGGCTGAGGTTTACTCTCTGAGTGCTCTTGTTTTGAATTTTTTGCACTTCCAGACTTTTTCTTTTGGCTGTTACATAATTATTCTTTTGTGGTTTGTAGTTAAAACAATTATGATGTGAGAAATTATACTAGAACTTTTAAATGACATGTCAGCACAAAAGACAAGCTTTGTTTGACAGTAAACAGTCATTTTAAACAGCCTCGTCTCACTGAAAATACAGATGTGATACAATTACATGGGGCCAGTTAACCATAGAGCAGTAGGAACAGGGTGTAGAAAGTAAAGCAGGTGCTGTCATTTTCTATAATCATAAATGACTGGTGTCGGCTCTAATAAGTACATGCACACGTTATGACAGACCAAACAGGATTACGTCAACCTACACTTACACAGTGCATTGTGATAGTTTGAGTGCCTGCTATTAGTGTCAGGTACCCTATAGTGTAAAGAATGTGGTAGTTTGACATGTATTATCATACTGATTGATAAAATACTATTGTTGGGCTTGTGATGGTGTTTTGCAGTGTATTCACTCACAGGTCTATCTGCTCCTGAGTGGCAAGATGAGTTACTAAAAGTGTGATGTGGAGAGTTGGGACGGGGATCATGGCTTTAGCCAATCGGGGCTCCTGCTGCAGCACGGCCTCCTGGATCTGTGTAACAGCTGTGCTGATCTGTGATTGGATGAAAACGCTATTAGTCACTGGCAGCCAGTTGGATTAAAGATGGGATAAGAAGAGATTTCCAACAGTAGTCACTACGGCTTACATTTTAGTCAATTACTGTCATTGCTGTTTCTTTATTTCTTACAATAGAAGCCAGAGGAAAAGAAAAAAAACAATATTTTACACAAGAGGTTAACAGACTACTTTAAACTTTTCTTTTTTAGCCAGAGAAGGCTAATATTAGCAGTATTTGAGACCAAACTGAGTGAGTAGAACAACAAAGGAACCTGGTTATTGGTGATGGGGATGGAGACAAAGTAGTTGGGTCGCTGGTGCTCTTTCTTTTTCTTTTTTTTCTCTATATCCTCTTCACTGTCTACTCGCCCTCCAATATCTCCTCTCTTTCTCTTTTTCAGTGTGGACCCAGGGCGTGTAACTTTGAGGGACATAAAAAGGAGATACATTGTGTAAAATACCCAAAGTTTTGTTTTGTACGAATAAACAGACACAAGACATAAACAATGGGTACGTTTGAAGGTCAGTGTATGTTTTGGTCATTGAAAAGGAAATTGAAAAACAAAAAATGTGTGGTTATTTGATTTTCGTTTTCAGATTTAAAAACTAAAATTTAAATTCAAGGCATATTTCTTCATCAGAGTGAAGAAGGATTTAAAAAAAACATTTTAAAAAATTGGTTGATTTTTAATTTTGGTTTCTAAAACCAAAAAATAGAAATACCAGAGGACAAAAATAAAAAAAAATGGCGATACCGGAAGCTGTTCTTTTCGAGATAATGCCATGATTTATGGCAAAACAAGGCTTGTCATCTGCAGAAATTGCTGTAAAAATATCGCACCAAAGTGGGAGTGGGAGTTTTTCAGCAGGACACGTGAGATGTTGCACAGAAAATGGTTTAATCCGACTCACTGATATCGGTGAGTTGGATAGAGAATAATATATGTAATATGTGCAATATATTTGTAGCGATTTCTGCAGATGACAAACCTTGTTTTGCCATTTCAAAAACAGCAGGCAAAGTATAGAGATAATTCATATATTTTGGCACCAGAAAAACAGAAGCGTGTTCATATGTGCTCTTATTTTGAAAAGAACAACTTCCAGTCTCATCATAATAAAAAAAATGGGCGTTTTGTTTTTGTCCTCTGTTATTTCTGTTTGTTAATCCCTTCTTGACCCTAATGACCTGACTGTTTGAAGCAGCCAAAAACAACTAAAGCATTTTTTTAAGTCAATATAAATACAGTATTAGGTTAGTATAGTTTTAATGTGTTTAGTTTACACTAAAATAAATAAAAAGGTGAACTTACAGCCAAGTGCGTTCCATGTCGTGGGGCAAGTTAGAGCGAAAGGAAGCTCTGACATGAGATTATCACAAGTTTTATTGGACTTGAGCTGTTTCCTCATCTGCTTTCTCTTCTCGTTCCTCATCCTTCTTTTCATCACCTTCCCGTCTGATTCTGTGATAACAGAATTTCAACTTATTATTTAACTTTTATTTCCTTCTCTCTTTCCCGTTACTCTTAGTTCTTGTACAAAAAAGATAAAAACACAAGTGCTCAGTCTTAAACTCTTGATCAGATGAAGTCTCATTCATCTGGAAAAGCACCGACTGCCAGCTACGCTATTTAAACGTTGGATTCTCCTTTATTTTATTTGTTATACCTTTTACTTTATATCACACACAAGTAATGTAATCCATTCACCTGCTATTCACCCAATATCTCTCTGTAAAAGCAAGGAAGTTCTGTTTGTGTGTGTAACTAAATATTTATACAAAAAATACACAAAATATCAACAGAGATGCACAAAACTACACCAAAAAAATACAAAAATACACAAAATGACTCCAGAACCACACTACAATGCAGACAAAAAACAATAATTATACAAAAATGCACAAAAAGACAACAAAAAGATACAAAAAATACACGACTACAAAAACATACATTATAAAAAATACACCAAATGAAAAATATATAAAGATGAGTAAAAAAAAAACCAACAAACACATTTATCATGCACGTCCCATAGAATTAAACCAGGGAAATCACACATACTATTCTAGATCTACGCCTTTATAACACTACAGAGTATGTACACCTCTTTGTACACCCAACCTTCAAACACATACTCATTTGGCCATAATTGACAGCTCTACTTAAGCTCCCACTATATGAATACATACTTCCGACGGGCACTGTACGAATATAATATAAAACCCATGTCGAGCCAGTGACCCAAAGTGCTTTTTGAAGCAAACTTCTTTGTACAGCAGATTGGTGAACGTTCAATTGGTTTTCTGCCTCATTTAATCCTGATCTGTCAGAATCATTACATTTCAGGGGCCAACTTCTATCCAGGTAGATTTCAAATGTGTCAGTATAGAAGAATTCCAGCATTTTGTAAGAAAAAGTACAATCGTAACATTACTGTGCCTTAGTTTGTTTTATTTCAAGAACTGAATTACTAGTCACAAATTACTAAAACAAAGCATCCCATAACAAACATCTGGTAATGAGATTTATAGAAATGTAACTACAGATCAATAATTTCCTTGATATTTTTACATATATATTTTTTAATTCACGCCACAGGCCGGATTAGATGCGATAGTGGGCCACGGTTAGCCCACAGGCCTTGAGTTTCATGTTTTAGTATACAAGATCTGTGACGCAAAGGAAGAAAGTCCCCTGGTTTTCTGTGAGAAGTTGTTTGTTCTCTAGGAACATGTGAGTTTTCTCATGGCAGTTGAAATGCCTATTGGGAGTCTCTACGATCAGACAGATAAATGTGCTTGTCCCTGTTTGTTCATCCTGTAATAAACTGCTGGTCCATTACAGGCTGCTATAGGAACATTGTAACAATGTAGGGCTGGGCAAAAAAAATCCATTTATCAAATTTGCAGATAAAAAACAATGTTTATTTTGCAAATTCAATTTTTTTTTAAATAATATCTTTTAAATTTTTTTCCTCACCACAGTTTTTTCGGACTTTTTCGCATTCCGTCCTTGTGTGTTACCATAGTGCGATGTGAGCCAGCCCCCTCTTTGTTTACCCTTTGAGTAGGCTATATATGTGTGCCACAGGCATGTTTATATTTATATTTGCACTATGCTGAGATCTTAAGGGAAGAGATTCTTTTTTTAATTGTAATGTTATAAATAGGCCGTGGCTATGGATACGTTAAATGTATCTATAAACTGCCACTCTATGCACACGCAGAGCCCCTCATTGGCCAGTTTAGATCACATGATAGGTGCACTACGTGACTTAAAGTTGTATTTTAACTCATTTATTTTTAGCTATTTTTAGCTAAAAAATACATTTATTTTTAGGACTTTTGTTTCAGTCCTATTCCTAATCCAATCCCTAACCCTAAAATGTTTATTTTTGTTGGATGTGAGTTTTTAAAGGTGGAATTTGTCGTGGTAAAAATGTTAAAATGAAAACGTGTCAACAGAGGGATTCAAACCGCCGTTAGCGGGCACATTATGTTGATATAGAAAAGGTCCGAAAACGTACCCACAGTCCTGGGGGCTATGGCTACGTTCAACGTATCTCTAGACACTTTCTATAAAATATGTAGTTTACTGATTTCTTCATCAGAAAATTTAAGCTACTGTGAAGTTTTTGTTGCACTTTTGCTTAAACCTGGGTTAAAGTTTGAAATAGCTGAATGACAGAGCCTTATTTACTTTTTATTTTGGGATTGTTCTATGCATTTTAACTCTTGAGAACAATCGCAGCAATAATGTTAGACTTTTGACAATATATCTAGGTCTGCAGTCATTTTTAAGTGCACTGAAAAACAACAATCGATCAAAACTTGAGTTTTTCTTTAAAAAAATCTCAGATTTTTCTATTAGGCAAAATTGCCCAGCCCTATAACAATGAGCTTGTTAATGCTAGTATGAAGGATGGATGGGGCTGCTTGGTGGTGTAATGAAGGAGGTTTGGTCCTACACAAGTCCAAAATGTCCAATGGATGCATGCACCAGTGCCTGAGAAAAAGTTGATTTAGCTTTTTAATATTATGATGAAGCTTTAATATTATTTTTTTATTTGATGCATGCTCACAAGAAGATATGTTTATTTATTTTGCATGTTAAATTACTGTTATTATTTTTAATTGACAAATACATACAAAAATAAACAAACATGGCATTTTCCAATCTACACCAAAACCAAGAACTTGCCAAGGGATCATCAACTCAAAGCAATCCATCAAAATGCTCAATGCGCTCAATACCAAACAGCACCATGGTTAAACAACCATAAAAAAACATAAAACAAAACAGGGAATATCTGAAAAAAAAAATTAAAAAAATACAGTATACAATCAAGCATGTTAAAGTAACTACTGTCAATGATTTCATTAGTGTTGAGTTGCCACTGAAATATGTTATCAGATCCAACAAAAGAGGTCACTAAGGATTTAAATAATAGTGTTTGCTCATCATCAGTTCCACTTACCGGGCCCGGGGTCCATGTGATCTTTCACTACTTCCATGTTGTGTTTGTTCCCCTGGTCTGAGGTCAGATTTGCAGTCTCTTCTTCATCCTGTTTGCTTAGCCGTCCCAGCAGACAATCACCAGCAGGCTCTTCATCACCATCATCCCCACCTGAACCTAATGCAACGCCCCCTCTTCCATAGAGAACACTGGCAGGCTGCATGCTACACAGCAATGGCTGCTAGACACAGGGCAACAGCACCTTTATTAACACCAGATCGTAAACAAAGCTTGAGTGTAGACATAAGAGCTGCTGAATCATTACCTTCAGTGTGATCTGCTGCGTAGAAAGCCTGTGTTTGGCTTTAGAACAGTGGGCTGCTCCCTGTAAACAAACGCTCCTTAAACACGTGGGTCTGATGATGGACAGGAAGCGGACGAACAGCATGAGTGTGACGGACACACGAGGCGGACAACACGGCGAATAACTGACCTATCAACACTGACGTCAGCCCATCACCTGTCGGCATGAATCACAAACACGCTACACGTCAGGTAACAGTCGCACAACTCTAAGCTAACTGTGTCGAACGGACATTTTGTTATTCACTAGCGAGGCTAACACGACCATGTTCACTAACTTGTCATTTTGCAGTGCAGAAATCCCCGTTGTCACATATTTTTTCCACGTTAAACCGTCTGAAGAAGCGATGTTAAGAGTGTTTGACACTCGAGACAACGCTCGAGCAAAAACTATGGCGTAAACAACAAGCGCACTTCCGGTTTGTCTTTTCAGAATAATATAAACTTTGGACTACAAAGTAATATCCCGGAAGTCGCAATGACAATAAACGCTTATCTTATTTTTTATTCAACCCAACCCAAATAGTTTCAGTTAGAATGGTGAAATAATGATGAATTACTAATTAAATAGAATTATATCTACGCATACATTAAAATCAGGCATTAATTTTTTTTTGTTACATTTACAATTAGGAAGCTCCATAAATAATATTATCACATTGCCATGCGTTGAGTATATAAAAACAGCTGTGAAAAACAGATGGAAAGTAGCCTTTGGTTAATTTATTGTTCATTAACATGCACTGTTCCTTTTAAATAAATAAACAAATAAATAAATAAGCAAACAATAAACACACGCTTTTATTTCCTAAAACCTAAATGACATGCAGCACTTGACATAAAGGTTAACAAATTAAGACAAATTCAACCAAGTTTACTTTAATAATTACTGGCTCACTGTAAAATCTTGCCAACAGTTTGTGTGTTTTGTATGCTTTTATTTTTAAAGCCTAATAGCCTTGTGTGGAAAATTTCGTTCTGCATGTGCCTATGGTGTATATGTATGAATGACAATAAACTATCTATCTATCTATCTATCTATCTATCTATCTATCTATCTATGATGTATTTTTCACTATGATACTTTAACATACAGGCAAGCACATAGACCTATAATTAATATAATCTATATTTGTGTTGCCACGTACTCTGACAAAATACCTAAATATATGCAAAAATGCAGATTTGGTCAGGTTCGTATTTCTTTTTTTTTTGTTTTTTTGACCAATATTTACATGAACAGTAAAATTTCACATACTCTCATCTGGTCAAACTGGCTTCATTTGGTCAGATGTTAGTGTTTTATTTATATGATGCTTTTAAATCTGTCTGCATTGCATTTGATGATTTATTTTTATGTAACCACAGCTGAAAATAATGGGTGAAGTGCTTTTGCGACAGACAGCTCCTGGTGTTATTGCTCACTCTTCCATAAAGATCATTGTGGGGCACACAGTTAAGTAATTATATCCCTGTGGGTCCTCTGTAAGTAGAAACCATAGACTGTAAAAAGAAGAAACTCTCACTTATTTAAAATAAACGTAGCCGTTAGATGAAGGAAATAAAAGCATGTGTTTTTCCAAATTGTGTACATTTAGGATTCACTTATTTAACAGTAAAATACCTTTGTAATTTGTACTGTACATATGTTATTCACACACATATATACACACACACACACACACACACACACAAAAACCATCTTTGAGAGGCAGTGACATACTCTGGCCAGAAGATGGTAATCAGGTATCAGTAGATTGTGCTTTACCCAGCAAATACAGTACATCCTAATTATAATAGAGAGGTTTTTTAGACTGATTGGCCTCCA
The DNA here is from genome assembly GCF_900634775.1 of Gouania willdenowi. Taxonomy (NCBI): domain Eukaryota; kingdom Metazoa; phylum Chordata; class Actinopteri; order Blenniiformes; family Gobiesocidae; genus Gouania; species Gouania willdenowi. Next base: position 16,731,267 of record NC_041066.1, read on the forward strand.
GCCAAACATTAGGATGATGCCAAGTTTCTGCAGTGCATCAGAAGCTTTGTAATGGAGCCAACTTCAACTAAAAACAGACATCCCTGTCTCCCTGGGTGCTCTTATTTGCAGCTCTCAAGATGACATCAGATACAAAAAACAACTAATAATGGGTACATTTTACATTTGTTTATTTTTCTCCCAACATAATTTAAATATAGCCAGTAAAGCTAAGCATTAAAGGTACGAATGATAACTCAATCTCTTAAAAAAAAACTATAATAATATTAATTATAGTAATATTATTCCCAATTTTCTTGAAACGTAAAATAAGTAATAAGAAAATATTGAAATCATAACTCACAATAATATTGCCAAAATTTCGCCCATTTAAAATGTAGCTACAGATCGTCTCCGATTGTCAGAAATGTGATAAAAATGCCTCAACAGCATAAAATAATCTTGTTTCAATAAATTACAATAAAATCTAGTATTTATTTGAGCAATAATACTGTTAAGTTTGTGGTGAATTTGTCAGTAGCTTGGAACATTTCCTGAATATCTTTAAATTAATTGTTAAATCTTTCCAAGTACAGTTTACAGTTTAAACGTCTCATGTATAAACTATATACTATACTGTAAACCAATAATAATAATAATAATAATAATAATAAATACAAAGTAATGAAATAATAAATAAAAAATAATGAACTATATTTAATATAGTAATAACTAATAAATGTTCTGAGAAAATAACCTCCATTAATGCTGTTTTGGCACTTTGCATTACCTTTAATCTGATTCGTCGGCTATGATATGATGCATGTGATTGTTTCATTTTTTTTGTAGTTTCACAATGTTCGTTGATCATTTAAAAAAAAAAAATAATAATAATAATCTACTCAGTAACGGTTGGGTGTAGAAATGTAACTAATTACTTCTTTTAAAACGTATTTAAGCACAAGTAAAATGACTGATTTAGAAATATACTCAAAAAAGTACAAGTACCAAAAAAAGCAACTCAATTACAGTAACGTGAGTACTTTACTTTATTACTTTCACATCTGGGTATAACAGAGGATCGTACAGAAGACACTGAGAGGAACGTTTGATGAGTTTACTGAACTCGATGAGAAACACAAGCCTTTTCATTTGTTTGAATTAGGACACGTTAACAGAATCAGGCATTTTTTTTAATGAATCCTGCTGTTGATTCAATAATCAAACTAAAATAAGTAATATTTAAGCACATCCAAACTGTAGGTATCATTATTAGATGACGAACATCAATAAAGGCTTTTTGTCCTCCATTATTCAGACAACAGACACAACAACATTTCATATTAAACACTTTGTAAGCAGGTATTTACGAGCTGCAAAACATCAGGGAAGCTGTAAATTTAACAAAGCAGAAAAGAAAACAAGCTGAGGTTGTACATTTAGAATGGAGTAGCCAGAAAAACTACTACATACCTTTTACTCACTATTTTATTTCAAATTTTGACCCAATTATCTGAAACTTAAGTTCAGAAAAGTTATTTATCACCCTATATATGACAAAGAAGAGGTAAAAGGTGTTGTGCGTTTGTTGCTGTGATATAACTATAGCAGTGAGATAACCATAATGTAAATGAGAATCAGCTTTTAAACAGGCGCGTTTCTTCACAGTCGTCTGATCTTTCCTTCCTAACGTGCTCAATTATCTCACATTGTGTTATAGCTACAAGCAGCACATTATTAAAAGTCAAACGCTTTGTAAAATGAAACTCACACAGACGTGCACATGCTCGCACTCAGACAAACACATCTGTCACAGACAACGCTCTAAAGTTATTATGCATTCATAAATCAAAAGGTTGAGACGGAAATTAATCTAAAACGGTGTCGGGCATAAGTCAGTGGATACTAATATGACAGCTTTATTAGAAAACTCGATTAGCTGAATTTGTCTGAATTAATGTGACTTTATTTATTTATTTATCTATTCCTCTCATTAAAAAAAAAACTTTTCTCTTAGAAACTCTTACAAGTACAAACAGGCCTGTGTTTGATTGATCATTGATTGCTTTATTACAGCATCTTCATTACATAGAAAATAATTCCAGAAATGAAGTTATGCAGTTTTGGGATTTATTGAAATTTGGCTGAAGATCTGTTCTTTTAAAAATTCCTTATTGAAGTACAAGTACACCACCAGGTTTTTGCTGACCAGCCACTAGGGGGAAATTGAAAAAAATGCCTTGATTATGGACGTTGCTCTTAGAATAGTTAAGTAGTTAAGACACGCCCAGTCACAACAGCCCCCCTCCCCCTTAGGGGCAGTCAGTCTGACATTTAACAACTGAAAATGTCAAATTTAAATACTTAGACTAATATGTGAAGAGTGGGACTAGGATCAATAAACTACAGTACTTGACACCGAATCATATGTGTTGAGCAGAAAAAAGTGGTTTTAGGGTGTACTTACAGTTTAAGTCACCATATTTGTTTTATTGTCCTTTAAAAATGAGCCAATTTAGGAATTAAATAGCCAAAAAGAATCATGGGTTGATGACATTATACGGCGGTACTGCTCCATATAATCCCACGGACTCCAAATGTGGCTTTTTAAAAAAAAAAAAACCCAAAAATAATTAAAATGGTATAAAACACATGCAGATTGTTTGTCCATGTTTTATCATCCCTGATTATATAACTCAGGTTGGTGTTAGTAGTGGGTTGGAGTCGTTTGAGTCACCCACAAGTCCATGACGCTTTATGGCAATACAAGATGGTGGCCCATAGACTCCTAAACTCATCTGTAGAAGGACAAAATAAATGAAGAAGGTGACTTAATATGGCTTTTTCGTAAGCACTAATCTTTTAATAAGTACATTTAGCAGCTTTTAGGTGAAACTTTAAAAAACAAACAAACTGTGAAGGGTCTCTTTAACCGCTGTGTAACTTTTGGCCACTAGGGGCGCTAGACCTGTAACTTTCATGGCAAGCTCTCCCGTGGCCACTAGCGCCACAGCACTGTCGCAAAAATCAACAAATAGTCAGTCGGGCCAGCCCCCCTTGTCTATTGATTGTGTATGCAGACAGTAGTTGACCTGTAACTTTGGGATAAGGATTAGCTCTAAGGGCTGGGTCGATCAGGCTGAGGCGCGAAGCGGGGCTGGGATCGCGCCGCGGCTGGAGGAGAAGCAGCCGCCGCTGCCGTCATGTGGGAACTATGTATATACGAGCCTGTGGTCAGGTGACTGCCGTAAAGTGAAACATTCTCCAGGCATTCTCCAGGTCACATGACCTGGCCAAAGATGGTCCGTCTCTCCAAACTTACATAGGTGGTATTTCAAGAGGGAAGCCCTGCTCGGAGCATTGATACTGTCATACTGAGGAATCATTTAAAATAACTCATATGGGTCAACTTTTTAGGTCAAAATGTCCGCGGTGTGCCTTTAAGCACATTTAGAAGATTTTGGGCAAAAACTTGTAAAAACTGGGGAGGGTACCTTTAACAAAAATGACAGGGCATCCATCCCCTAGTGATCTCTTATCTTTGGCATCACTCTAATAAAGCGAATCATGTCACTTTCACCTTGAATCAGTTTAATCCGCTTTAAACCAATCAAGGTTTAGTTTCTTTTGGGTTGTCTGCTTCACATAGTTTGAATGCGTGCACACACGCACACAGATGAGATCAGTTGTTCATCAATATAATTGGATATCTGATACACTTGCAAACATGATGTCATCCTAGTACAGATTTTGCATGTTTGCATATTTGGATTTTTCTGCCGTTTTTACAGTGTGTGCCTTAGCATGGTGTTAAGGAGGTGGGTGTTAGTGCTGGGAGAGTTGGGAATAACCAGTCATCTGCAGGAACAGGAAAGCAAAGAAGCCTGTAGCAACAAAATGCAGATCACACGCTGACAGATTTAAATACAGTGGAGTGCATGCTGGGGGTTTGAATAGTGCAGGCTGTGATACAAAGCCAGCAGTGCAACAAACTATAGATGTGTGTGCCAGTGTTTGTGTGTGTGTGTGTGTGCGTGTGCTCAGAGACTCGGGATGTAAAGGCTAAGTAGTGCTTTGGGAGTGGAGCCAGGAGGATGTTGCAGCAGCCCAGATGGGATGACTAAACCATGAAAGACAGGGTTTAGTAGTTTCCCTTCTCGAGGAGGAGGGGTGGGTGTGTGATGCAGTGGATGGTGTGGACTATGAAGTTGCAGCAGTGACATTTACGCCAAACTCGTATATCATCCCATTAATGCAGCTTGGAAAAATAAGTGTTCAGTAACAAATCCAACCGTTTTATTTTCTTGTCTCTCATTTTGTCAAACTCATTTTAGTTCATGGGCCAAATATAGACCAGTTTGATCTCAAGTGGGCTGTAGATTTTAGGAGGGTAAAAGAGCATTTTTAACATCAGTTGTGCAATAGTTTTTAATATCAATCCATGCCAGATCTTCACTTCAAAAATTCTTATGTTAAGGTTTCATTTATTCAGATAACTGTTTTTCAGGAAATTTACTTTGATCTCCTGACATGTCGGCTGATTGCTTTGATGTTTCCTTGACTTTCACATAATTATTCCAGCAAGGTCTTTGTGTCTTCTTTTTGAAAAACAAATGAAACCTTAACATATTACACGCAAGTCAAGGAAACATCAAAGCAATCAGCAGACACCTCTGAAGAAGCCTTGCAGTTGACAGTCGAAACATGTCAGATCAAAATTTCCTGAAAAACAGTTGTTTGAATAAATGAAACCTTGACATATTATTGAAAAAGACAAAAAGAAGTTGCTGGAATTATTAAGCAGAAGTCAAGAAAACATCAAAGCGATCAGCATACGCCTTTGAAGAGTCAGTTGACAGTTGAAACGTGTCAGGAAATCAAAGTAACTTCCCAAGTTTCCAGTTGTCTGAATAAATCAAACCTTAACTTATTATTCAAAAAGAACTTGATGGATTAAAAAATGCTTGATTTTGTAACAATATTTTGTGTAATTTAGAGGAATTTTGTGAAATTGTTTGTGAGAAATTGCAAGATTTGTGAAAGAATTGAGTTCTTTCCACAATTTGCAATTAAAATGACTGCATTCATGTGATATAAATGAAGGAAAACTGCAATCCGCTAAAAATATTGTAGCTTTTCATTAATTTGGTAAATTTGAGATATCTACAAATGGATTATTTGGTAATGTACACAAAAATTTTAAGTTTTCTCTGGCCCTCGAGCCTTGAGTTTGACACACATGTTTGAAAGCAATTGGCAACCTTCATGGATTCTATTTTTTCTAGAAAAACTTTGCATTAGGGTTTAAATTCCTTTTGAAAAAATTTAAACAAAAATTAAATGAAAAAAATGTCAACAATTTTATGTTATTGTGTTTCAGACAACATTTTTTTAAACTGTTCTTTTCTTGCACCCATCCTACCAACTTTAATACCATTTAAATACACTTTTTAAAAATGCTTTAGGCTAAAAAAAAAAATCATATATTATAAGAACAAAATTGGATATCAGTGACAAAGTAATACGATTACCTATGGCTGGCAGATATCCAGTGCCTATCAGTATTTTCTTTGCCATAACAGTTGTGATGCCTTGATCCATTTTTTCAAGCCATATAAATGTTTCTGCTTGGACAATTTACCTTCTTTCAAGTTTCAACACAATGTCAAAGGCACGATGTGTCCCTGATGCCTAATATAGGCTACCACAATAAAAAGATAACCAGAAATATCCCTTTGCTTTCAGAGTTCATAATGTTCTGCCATTGATAAATGATTGTGAATATTTTGATGTTCATAGCAGGACCAGAGCCTGTTTAAAGAGAACAAGCATCAAAGAGCTCGAGAGCTTTGCTTTGTGTGTTCTAGTGTGTGTCTGCTTTCGCTTCCGTGTGTTTGCACGTGGAGGTATTAAGAGCTTTTGCATGTGGCTGATCCCTTTAATCGCAATAGCTGCAAAGAGAAACTGATTACCGTTGCAAATTGCCGCTTTCTTTGCGACGACGGAACAGCACCAGAAAATTGCATATCTTCTTCAATTTATTAACAAATGACATGCAAAGGGAAAATGAATAAATATTCAGATTACATTTATTTGTGAATTTCATACTGAAATCAGATTTTTTTCGGTGTTTAGCAGTGTCATGCTGGGAGTTTTTGAAAAGACTGCGACCGGATCGTAGCATGATTTTGACTCAAAAATCCACTTCAAATTAGCTTACGGTAGATGCCTTATATACAAACTGTATTTTCCAATTTTTCCTTGAAATGTTGTCTTGTCTCTGGTAGAATTAAATCTAAAATCCTACTTTTGATCTATATAGTTTGTATTTGATCTATATATGTATTTAAAACCTTACCATGGCATGTTGCTGTTGTATAGTTTAGCTCTTGTAGTGTTTTACGCAGTATATAGTTGCATAGCTGTTTGAATTTGGTTATACACAAGCATATTAGTGTAACCATACCCTAAAATGCTGTTTTATTGTCTTTATTTTAATTGTATTTGTAATGTACCCTTAGCTTAGCGAAACAGCTAGCGTTCTTGGTTAGCATGTTGAATTAGCTTACCAGCTAAAGTTCGTGCTTCCTGTTTAAAGCTGCAAAATTTCCTGCTATTTGCTTACTTTTGTTTTTATCTTACCACCCTTTTTCAGTAGCTCTCTGTTTAATATGATATAAATAGGATTATGTTGTTATTGTTGTTGTTTTTTTATGAAATTTGGTATATTCTTACATTTGGGTGTGGCTTTAGTTTAGTTGAGCAATTTAAATTCATATTTTTTTGCATCAACAGGAGAAAAGCCTTTAAGTACATTTAGACATCACACATACATTATATTGTTTTTTATGATATAGAAATAATTTATATTAATTTCCAACTATTACAGAGTTACTTACAGTTAAAAAAAAAAGAGCTATGGTCTAATGTCATTGAAATAAATAAATAATATATATATACCCCATGAGAAATTATAATTTAAATGTTTATCTTCCATAACCACACCTGGTTTAAAGGCTCTAACTAGTTTTCAGGCTGTGTGATGATGATGATGATGATGAATTAAACAAATATTCTGATGATTGTGACTGCTTGTTATAAGTATTGTTCTTCTTCTCATCCTTTTCATGTCTCATAAATTATTTCTCAAAATGTCCACCCACTTATAACTCATTTTAGTGTGTGTTTTTTTTTTTTTTAAAATTGTACTTGGATTAAAAAAATAAATAAAAAAATAAAAGATTCCTCCTATTTGAATCACAATTTGTCCTTTTCTCAGTGCTCATCTTCACGCGTTTCCCTGACTCCATGACCAGAGAAAAGACACACATTTTAACCAGCCCAAAAAAAAAAAAAGACTTTAAACCTTTGAGCACAACACAGGCTATTACCTACACCTCCTTCTGTCATCATCCATCACGGCGAAAGAGGGAGACCAAAAACAAGTGAGACTTTGCTTTTGTGAAATATGGAATGAGAGCAGAGGATGGAGAGCCCAGTAAAGCACACCTTTTTATTTCTTCGGCCTCCTTGTCTATTGGTCCAATTCTCTTGTTCCAAAAAGATGAAATTAGGTACTTTAAAGATCAGACACAAGTTTCAACAGAGTAAAGTTCCAAAAGTGGCTTGTCAAATGTAACCTTATCTTTCTATTTTTCACTTTCAGTGTCCTTAATCGTGTTTTCTACTATGATAGTTCATACTTTTGTCATAACTGTGCTTGTTGTGTACTAATCAGACATATGCTTTCTTTGTCATTGTGGACAACACAAGGACAGCAACACAAGCATATCCACACATAATACATTGTGAGAAACAACAGTGAAATATCGGTCACATTGACATTGTGTTTGGTAAAGTGGGGAGTCTGAGGACACATTTTCTCTGACGCCTACTGTATGCGCCAGTGGGACAGAGAAAAACTGCATGTCTTAACCTGTCCAAATGATGGTGGGTGTCATGTACATTTTGTAATGTGTATTAATGTGCATGCATTTTTCTCGCGGTTTGGTTCGGGTCTGCATAATTCACCTAGCCCGGGGGGCTGAGGTTGCCAGGTTGTGTAAATAAATTAAAGGAACAAATTATGTTTAAAAGCTTCTCCCTCAGGCCAAGGAAAACCAGGATCCATTATTCATAGATTTCACTGCCGGGAATCCAAAAGCAGGTGTGTGTGTGTGTGTGTGTGTGTGTGTGTGCGCGTGCGCGTGTGTGTATCAATTACTTAAGGATAAACTGCCCTTACCTCGTCATATAATTTAAATGATAAAATCCAATATGGCTAACATTTTAATGCCAGTATTGAAACCATAGCAATAAATAGAGTAAATGGAAACACTCTGGTTGCTAAGTTGATGGAACTTTAAGTAAGATACCTCCAATATTGGAATATAATCATTGAAATTATAATGATTTTCAGCGGTGCAAAATTTGGCAAAGTCACTTCTCTACATCACCAATTTACTCAATGGATGAATGTAAGTGGTGCATAAGAGAGCACTGGTTTATTCCCAAGTGGAATTTGCATGAAGCACAAAAGTAAGGAAATAAATATAACTATTCTGTAATATTACATTCGAGTAATCAAATAAACCTGGCTGTATTGGCTCAACTCCTCTGCTGCAGAGTAATATAAAACATTCTCCACTTTTTGTTCTCTTGCACATTAATTTGATAAAACAGGTTCAGATGAAGATGGGTTTTAGCAGCTACAGGCATTGCTCACAGTGCGTCTATCAATGATTCATTAATAGATGCCACTGTAATTTCCTCCACCTATGGAGGTAAGTAACATTTTATATTTGTTTGTTTGTTTGTTTGTCTTTTTTAGCAGAATTGTCAAAACTACTTAACAGATGTTGACAAAATTTTAACCAAAGGTAGACCTTATGCCATGGAAAATGTTGGAGGGGATCCGAATCAATATACTGACTCTGGATCTGTTTCAAAATAAAAAAAAATCCATATCTTTCATCACTGGTGGAAAAAAAAAAATCATATCCCGCCTCGTAATTGACCAATCTTTATGGATTAGTTCGTTAATTACCCCACTGAGTTTTTTTTTCCGGATCGGATTGCGTATTTCATTGCGATTTAAAAAAAAAAAAAATGGCGGTGCCCATTCTTTTGGAACTACTCTGTTGGTAATAATGGTGAGAAAAAAATCTTACAAGCCTTTAAGGTGTGAATTATTATGGTAGCATGATCAGGATCACTAATCTAGATAACTGGTAATATCTGGCCATTAGGATATTTAAGCTTACCAGAGGTTTGCGCTCTGAGTTCTCTTATTACGACTCTTTTTTTTTTTTTTTTTTTGTGCATTAAATCAATCGCACAAATGAACATGGAAATGCGATGCATAATCAGGCAGGCGATGGTGGATGTCGAAATGCACCATCAACGTTGTGAGGCTAACAATTTTTTGTTAACCTTTTTATAGGAAGTGTTGTCTATCATCAGCATACGGTCAAACGTTAGTGTATTTTATACTGCTTTGGACTGCAGCCAGTCATTCATTGCACATCGTGAACAAAGATGCAGTTCAATTAAAACATAGAAAATCCCCAAATAATAAAAATCCCACTTCAGTTCTCAGTGCTCTTATTTAAAGCTATTAAAGATATTTGTCATATTTAACACAAACACGAGGCTTCTGGAAGAAGGAAGGAAAAAATGAAACTAAAAAGCACAGTATTTAGTCAACTTGTCATAATCTTTCTCTAAATACCAAGAAAGTAAATCAATACAATGTATCTTTTAATCAAGTATTTAAATTCCTTTAGGCGAACCAACATCAATGTAATTAGAGGGAACTATGATTAGTTCTTTATCATTCTGTGGTGAATGAATAATCTAATCATCGGGATGAATGATACTTTCAACAAGCTTCAGTCTTCTTTATCACCAACAGAGAGAATAACATGTTCATCTAATCTCTAATCACTTTATCTTGTAAACTGTGTGTGTGATATGTAGAGTTGAAAGGCTGTTTGATGTTCGCTGTTCAGAAACGGAGGATTTTTTTTTTTTTTTTGACATTTGGAGGAATTTCTGAATAAAATGAATGCAGCATGTCAGTTAGGGCTGTGAAGTATTCGGATGATGACAGACTTACACCTGTTAGAGATGGACTGATGCATGTACCGTAAGCCTGTGTTGTTTCTATTTAGTAGAACTTTACATAAGGAACTTCACAAATACAATGTCATCTTGTGGCAAAACTACACTTTACATTAGATTTTAATGTATTAAGACTATAGATTCAATATGATTTATGACTAATATAGCTTAATGCACTTTTTTCTATAGTTTGCATGAAGTTCCATGGTCATTAAAAATGAACTCTTTGTGCCAACTCTGCGGTAAACTGCTACATAATTGAAAAACTGTCTGTGTTTTCTTGCCCTACATTAAGGCCAATGCACATGGCAAATACCTGCAAGTCTATTTTTACCGTACTTTGCTCCACTTTTACGAAGAGCAATCATACAATTAAAAATCATCCCTCTTTAATCATTTCAAGGACTTTTATTGTTTGTTCTGCCTGATTTTCCCTCATTCTGAGCCTCTTTATTCACAGATTATACTGATTGTTTTATTTCAATCAGACTTTAAAGTAAGTATTAATATAATGTAGGTTGGCCTTTACCACTTTCAAATACAATCATAGAGCAGATCAGACATACACAGACAGACCAAGACATGGACTTTAGACTCAGACCAATCCAAAGCCTTTGTTTCTGTTTTTATTTATTCATACAATTTCTATAAGAACACACAGAAGAAAATCAAAACAGTGCCACATTACAACGTACAATGTCCTTTTTCATGTTCTTCTGCGTTGCACTTATTTCTTTCAGCTTCCAACATTTTGCGCTTCATTCCAGCATTCCTCTTTCTCTCTCTCTCTCTCCATCGCCATAACAACGTTTCAGAGCTCCTCAGAGTGGAAAGCTAAATGAGATTTGACAAGACGAAAATTGATGTTGAAATTAGTCTGATTAAAACAACGCAATACAGCAGGCCGCATGCATTTGAGGGACAAAACTGTTTATTAAATCCAAAAGTTTGGTTATTCTGCAGTTTGACCTTCTTATTTATCTCGAAGTAATAGCGTTGATGAAATACTGTGAACCAGAAGTGAAATTTTAATCTTTTGACTCCAGTGATTTAACATTTGCTCATTCATGACCGAATAAGTCAGTAAAATAGACAGTGTCAGTGACACATTCCTCTTAATTAGTGCTTTAAATTGAATCCATGCTCATCATCCACCGACTGCTCATGTTTTGACAGAAACAAATGATGCATGTGCCATCGTTAATGGTATGAATAGTCGCTATTCTGGGTTTTTTGTTGCTAATAATTAGCATGAGGTGTTGTTTTCTTACATGTAAGGGTTTCAGTTAGCTGGTGAATACCTTCCTCCTCCTCATCATCAGGAGCAAACAAACTGGCTGCAAAAGACCATATCATTTCCAACCAATCAGTGCTCTCCTGAGCTGTGACATCAGCAGGGATTACAGCATGTCTTGGTTTTATTGGGCGAACTCCACCTGTTGGAAAACAAAGTATATCATAGGAGAAGCTGTGAATTAATAGATTCGCGATTTACATATTTTAATTATATAATTTACCGAAATATGCCATTTTTATTGGGTAATTCCTTTTAAGTACCTTTTTAAAAAAGTATTTTGATGATTTAAAAAGATAAAATGATCCATGGTCCAGGTATAATAGATCTCATATATCTTGGAATTTGAAGACTTTTGCCCCCATTAGAATAGCAAAGAATAGAAAACTGCAGATAGCTTACCATTAAATAAATTGAGGTTAAATTGCTCCTGCAAATTGATAGAAATGTCAAGACAGAGCTGCTCTTTTATACAAAGTTTATATGAACCCAGCAATTTTTCAGTAAGCCATCAATTCATTATGACTCACCTCTCTGAAGACATAATAAAAGCAAAGCAAAAATGAGTAAAATGGACAAAACACAAAACAAACTAATGACTTGATTTCCTATTTGCTCACATCTAGACAGGAAAGATGTCAGATGAGCAGCCTGACATGCATACAAAAGGCATAAAATAAATATGAAAGGATACTAATAATAATAATAATAATAATGTAACAGAAAGAGAAAAAAGTTGGAAATGGCTGCATTAATGCATTCCTAAACAAATGTTAAAATGATTTTAATGCACATGAACTCGATCTTGTTTAGAAAAATAACTCACCTGACACACTATGGAAAGAAAAAAAGATTTTGTAAGTTAAAGTTTTTTTTTTTAAATCAAAATAATTGCTCCAGAGAAAAAGTCATTCCTACGACTAAGACTTCTGCACAGTCTTCCTCTTACTGGTTTATTGCATATTGCTCCCAGTAGCTATTTTGATCTGTGCAACAGAGAGGAGAGAAACCCACCAGAACACAAACTGGGAGGTTTCCCCACATCACAGAAAAAAGGGCTCAGACCACATGCACCTTGAATAATCACAAGTCAATTTGTGGCCATAATTTTGACTTTTGTGGCCAGTTTCAGACTTTGACCAATGTCTATATTGGCCTTTATACAACAGTTAGTTCCGACCAAGTGATTTGATTGGACGACAGACATTCCAACAGTGCTGACATAGAGCAACAACAGCACTGGGACTTCTTACGGATCATATCACTCTGCTGTACAGCTGATATGAATACCGTTAATTACCATTACACCTTCACACTGTAGGTCTTAATGCACAATTCAGATTTCTTTCAAAAACTACGATTTTTTTGTGTGATCGTTCATATTACACATTACATGCATCTTCAATCAGTTTGGAGCAGTGGCGGCTGGTGCATTTTTCTCCAGGGGGGGCTACAACTCCAAAATAGACATACAGCAAAAACAGGGTTTGTGTTGCTTTGAACAAATAAGTCACGAAAGTTTCAGTCGCAGAATTGCTTTCAAACTAAATATAGGTTATTTACATAACCTCCGGTTCTCTGAGTAATATGAGTGAGATGTCTCACTATGGGATATACACCTCCGCGTCATATCTCAGAAGCTCTATCTCATTACGCCAATCCTGATTGGCTGGTGAAATGTATTCATCCGCCGCAGGTAGTCCTGCCTACTATAAGTAGAGAGGGAAAGGAATACATCGCCAAGCAAATAAGCAAACCTCCTCTCACACATTCAGCAAGAAGGGCTGTCTGGTGAGACGTCTCGCTCATTACTCAGAGAAGGTTATGTAAATAACCACACAAAGATCCTGAACAGACACTCCCGTGAACAAGACCCAGGATGTCGCTAAACCCTGAGTCGAATGTGCACGCAAGCCAACACGCGGCTGCAGACCCTGGCTCATATAAGCCAAAGCAATTGCCTCGACCATCCAGTGTGGCAGACGTTGCTTAGTAACAGGCTCCCCTCTACGGGGCGGAACCCAGGAGACGAAGAGCTGTTGCTCCTCCTGAAGCTCCTTGTCATATCCACGTATGCGTGCACATTGCGTACCGGACACAACAATTGAGGCTGCTGCTCACCCTGTGAGGTCAATAGGAGAACTTGAGCCCAACACCTTTGGCACAAACGCCGAGTTGGGCTTCAGCACCATCCTCACATCGCCCGGGAAGAACTGAGTGCATGATGAGTGCACTGACAGTGCATGGATGTCACTGACACGCTTAGCTGACACCAAAGCCAGCAGCAACACTGCTTTCAGGGACACAAACTCCAAGTTTGCACGTCCAATCGGTTCAAAAGGAGGACGTTTAAGTCCCTCCAGAACCACAGCCAAATCTCACGGTGGCACCAACGGCCTTTACACAGGGAGGAGTCTGCCTGCTCCTTTCATAAAACAAACAATCAGCGGATGCTTACTCACAGTTTTATCCCCAAAGCCCACGTGACAGGCAGCAATAGCTGTTGGAGGCTCTCATCCAGGTGACCCCTCACAGACCGGCCCTCGTGCACCCGAACTGGGGTCCGTGGTGACCACTTTCCTGGACGTGATGGTGCCCATAGGCATCCCTTGTGTCAGGAAATCTTTGCGCGCCAGCAGCACAGAGCCTTGGCACACTCTGGTGTGACTATCATCCCCTGTGCGTTATGACGCACGGGGTTCTCTGGTGTGATCATTATTTTGTTCAACCCGCATGAGGTCATCCACAGCCGTAATTCTCCCATGTGGATACGACCGGGCAGATTACGAGGATGGCAGATGCCACCAGCCCGAATAACTGAGGACATAATCTGAATTGAAGAGGGATAGCCCCAGGAATATAGCCCCAGGAGGATTATATCCTGCGCTGGGGACAACATGCTCCAATCCGCGTTTATCACGAAACACACTGTCAGGCAGGTGACGTATTAAAATACGTGTGCGCTCCGGGCGCATGACCATGCGCATGCTGCACAGACACCTTCGGGTTTAAGAAAGGCCAAAGAGAGGCACGCGGTACCGTAACATAACCCCCGGGAAACGCATACTTTCTGGGGAGAATACATCCGGATGTGGAAATATTCGCACTACCCACCGACAGACGAGAGCCAAACGCTCTCTAGCCCAACGCAGCAGGAAGGCATGCTCAAGCATCCTGAACCCGTATTTCCTGAGATATTTGTTCAGAGCACATTAAACCAGAACAGGGCGAATCCCGGACCCCCTGTTGGGAACCAGAAAATACCTGGAGTAAAACCGCTCCGGTACAGTGTGGGAGATACGATAGAGATTGCCCCTTTGTTTAACTGTGATAGGATTTCCTCCTGTAAAACATGGGCTCATTCTCCCAGGGCCTGTGAGTGCATAATGCTGGCAAAACGAGGAGGTACAGCGACAAACTGCAGCCTGTACCCTCCCGTTATCGTCTGTAACACCCAGTGCGGAGCTGCAAGCTCGGCCCATCTTCTGGGAGTGGGTGGATGCCCGCAGCAGCTCATCCACTGAGAGGTGCCTCATCCGCGTTGCGGTGGCACCCTCTAACGGCGATCTAACGGTCCCTTGCTCGGGGGGGAGGGCACAGCCCAAACACCGAGAGGGAACCCTGGGCGTCGCCGTCATGCTGCTTATATTGGCATATTCTCCTTTTTTTTTGTTGTATTTTTAGTGATGTCTCAAAAAAAAAAAAAAAGTAGTGGGCTTAAAAAAAAAAGTAGGAGGCGAAAACTTGTCGAGAAATGAACGTTCATATTTTCAAGAACAGGCTCAAGACCCACCTTTGAACTAATATTTTATAAATTTTAGGATTATTATCTTTTTTGTTGTTTTTAATCTTTTATTTTGTTTTTATAGTTTTTCTGATTGTCCTTTTATGTTGTTTTTAAAGTTTTAGGTTGATTTTTTAGGATTACTAACCCAGTGTTTCCTCAGATGTAGCCCTCTGCACTAGGGGCTGTGATGGGTCGTGGCTGTAGTGGTGCTGTTTGTCTCGTGACCCTCAGTGATGGTAAATGGTTTTTGCTATTTTCATGTGCTGGGGGCTCTGTCTTGTTGCCCTGTGGCCACGGTCTGTGTCCTCCTCCTGGTGCAGACGGCTCCCTGTGATGTCTCCTTACCTAGATCCTTTGTATCCAGCCATGTGCCATTGTCCTTATTTTAACCTCTGTGTCTATGTGTGGTGGACGGTGTTTGCACGGGATGGATATTCTGTTTGTTGTTGTCTTTGTGAGAGCTGTTTGAGCTGCATTTTATTGGCCCATTGCATTATGTAGCATTGGATATATCAGTGTTTCTCAAATGCGGGTACGCGTTGGCACTACAGGGGGTACTTGAGAGAGAAAGAGTGGAAAAATAACAAATAAAATGTGAGTCATGGTCCCACACCAGGCATGAAATGACCGGAAATGACTAAAAAAACCAAAAAAAACTATAGAAATAAAACTATTCATGAGCCACTACATCAGTGTTTTTTGAACCTTGGGATCGGGACCCCATGTGGGGTCACCAGACATTTTTGAAAAATGTTAATAGATTTATGATTACATTAAATTTTTTATTTCGAACATGAACACAACAGTAGTGTATACCACAATGTAAAAAAAAAAAAAAAGATGATAATTTAAAATGGGGTAAAAGGGTGTACTTGAGCCTGAAAAGTTTGAGAACCACTGGGATAACACAGTGTTATTAATATGTTATTGGTCTTTATTTTTGATTATTCTACATTAAGAACCTGGCTTCGTTCAGAAGAAGTACATCCAAAGTCAGAGGCTACACATCCTCAGACTTGTACTGCAAAGAGAAACTACTGTATGTTTGAGTTCCTGTTATTTTCAGCTGCCACGGCAACCCTGGTTGAATTATGAGCATCAGTTTCCTCACAGAAGGTTTATTTTGCATTTTTCACGAGGGAGTGAAAGCAAATATGACTGCTTAAAAGTTTCTACTTGCCTCTAGCCTTCAACACTCTCTTGGCAATGGCAGGAGGAGGAGGAAGACCTGAGGGGGAGAAGTGGAAATGAGAAGAACAATGAGACGTGTTGTATGTATGCAGTGAATGTTGTGGAAAAGAATTAGTAAAAAAAAAAAAAAAAAAACTCAAATTGAAAAATGTGATCAGCATCTCCCTGCATAATTCAGTTATTTAATCATCCTCAGCTCCGTCGCAGTGTTAGATTGAGTTTATCCAATAAGAAGCAGCAAACATGATAAAAAACCAAAAACCACACTTCTCATAAATAATAGGGTTTATCTCACCATGATGCAGAGGACATGCTGAACATGCAAGGACACGCCAGCAAATGATCAAAAACAACTGCAACAATGCACGAAAAATGTTCTTCTATAACTGTTGTGTGGCAGTTTTTAATTCCATGTTAAAGCATCAAAATTATTCCTCCTCATACGAACACGTGCTGTACATATTAAAGCGGGTGTTTTGCATATTTCTCAGCCACCATATACAGTTACATATTTGTCTCTTGAGGCATTTAATTGAACAGAAGGAGCACTTTAAAGCACGACTAGACCTCTGACCTTCTAGAAACCCCAGCAATGGCTGTTGATTAGTAATGCATACCCATGAAAAAGATTATTAATAGTCTCATTTCTTTCCCCCATCAAAGGACAGAGAGTGGAAGTAATCTAAATCAAGCATAAACTGTGCAGCTGAGGTATGTGGTTGCATTGTGTCTCCATCTACCAGTAAATACACATCGCGATGCAGTGTTCATTTTGACAGCAAATTTTAATTTTGTCTTAGTAACAGTTTTTTTGGGGGGTTTTTTGTGACTAAAACGCAACTTAGCTTTAGTCCAGTGGTTCCCAAACTGGGAGGGGTACTTGAACACCTCTCAGGAGGTACACAGAAAAAAAATGTTTTTTTCTCATCAATCAATGATAATTTGTGGCACAACTCTTTAAAATTCACCAAAAGGTGAAATTTAAATTCTAAAATGAACAAAACATTAGAAATAAATAGGCCTAAATTCAAGGTTAATGTTAGACGGACACAGGAAAACATTTAGATGAGCCTGCAGACAGAAATAAATAATGTATAACATGAGCCAAGGGGTACTTGTGATGAATAAAATAAAGGCAAAGGGGTACATGGGGCAATAAAGTTTGGGAAACACTGTTTTAGTCCAAATTTAATTCTGTTAGAATCTAGTTTTAGTCAACGAAATGGCATTAAGATTTTAGTCGACTAAATCTGTTACAGATATACTGCGGTTGACTAAAATATAAAGCCGAGTTTATGTATTTTTTAAGATTCAATTACCATTTATTGACATGATATGGGACTGTATTGTTTGTAAACAGAATTTTTAAACATTGGACGTGATGTTAAACTGCTTTTGTGCCACAAGATTGTCGTCTCATGAGGTTTACCATTTGAGAGAGGTGTGAAAGCTGTGTCTCACAAATGGGAAGGATGTAAATTTGGGACGAATCATCAGTAGTGTTCCTTTGAATCGGGGTGTTTCGGCATTTTTAACACTAGACATCCTCATCAAAGGTGGCCAACTACAGGGTGATCAAGCCTGACCTTGCGTCCCATAACTGTTTCTCACTCTCTCTTATGTGCAGCTTTGGGCCACTTCACACTCGGTCTGTGTCCTTTGACCTTTTCCTTTGGAGTTCTCTTTAGCTGCTCTTTGATCTGCACCCCTAAGTGACAGTGACACATCCCTTTTAATTAGTGCTTTAAATCAGGGGTTCTCAACTGCTCTCACCCTGGGACCCATATTTTGTCATGGTCATTAAATCGCGACCCACTTTTTTTTGTAATTCAACCAAACAAATTCCATTTTTTCAAAAATAGCTGTTGAAAACATGCAGAAATAACTATAAATAAATTTATATATTTCCTTGTGCAACATGCATTTCACAGCATGCCTGTCAAAATCAAAATTAAAGTCCAACATGAGAGACATATTATTGACCCAGAAGAGGTCCGCGACCCACTTTTGGGTCCCGACCCACCAGTTGAGAATCACTGCTTTAAATAAATCCATGCTCATCAACCTATAGTTGAGTTTTTATTAGTTGAAGAACATATGGATTTGTTTTGATATAGATTTCATCAACATTATTTTAAATGAGTCCTTGTCTCACTTTTGTAACTTCAAAAATGTCGTCAACAAATGACAAAAAACCTTTAGTCAACAAATGTAGCAGTGCTGTAGTCATGGTGGATTTGGATGTTTTTATTGCATTTTGTTTTCATTGCATTCTGTAAACCAAGAGTGGAAGTAACTTCCATCAAAATATATTCAGAAATTGTTTATTATTAGGTTTGGAAAAGTTTGTTTCTATGCTAAAGAGGCATTTGAAGGCTGGAATACAGTTCAACACTTACGTTAAATTGGTTTGTGTTCTCCGGACTGCTTTGTTTCTTGTTGTTGACAAATGGCAGTGAGTCACTTTTATTCTCCACTGAACTTGTTTATAAAATGTGCCTCACAAAGTGTGATGAAGTGTTGCACTGACTGGCGTGCAAGGCAAAGACAATGCTTTGGTGTGAGTACAACAGTATATTAACTGCACTAAAGCCACTAATGGCTTTAAAATAAAGTGTGATCGTACTGAGCTGCAGGTGTTTTTGCGACTGTCTCTCTGAGGGTTGTGTGATGTAAGGCCTTCACCGCTTCAGGCTGTGTATTTTCATGACTGTCGCCTGCAGAGTGCTAAATGCATTGTCGTGAATTTCCCAGCGGACCTCTTTCTTTTCCCCGCGCAGATGGAGGCCTCGCTGCCTGCCGCCTGCCCTGTGTGAGGGAGTTTCTTAGGCTATTAGCGCTTCACAAACAACTGATTAATGCACTGACATTTCTTTGATTGGCATTCTAGAAACAACATGACACACAAAGAGTGAAACCTAGCATTTACCCCGCACTTCCTTTTATTGCTCCTACTTAGTCATTCAATGTCTTCCCCACTGTTTCACCCTTTTATTTTTCTCCCTGTGAATCATATTTTCCTTTCCATATTCTAGTTTTTTGGGTCCTTGCTCAGCTTTTTTGCTTTCGTTTTTAAATGTAGCCAACTTTAGCGATCTCATCAAATGAAAAAGTGCACGAAGGAGGGACGACAAATACAAAAGGAGCCCATGAATCGTTGGAAAAACCCTAAAACTGAAAAAGCACAGAAGAGTTTGAATAGGCACATTTTGTTTCTTTCTCACACTGTGGTGATGGATGTTAATGAAACAGTGCTCACTTCCAAATGTGCACGCCCACCGGGCAAGTCTGAAGAACAACCCAGGCGTCCAATCATGCCACTTCTCCATCCCTCTCAGCTCTAACTAACACTTGTATTGTGCAAGCTGAAACACAATTATTCAAGGTTTTTCAAAGACGCAAATTGGCAGCATGAACATGTATTTCTTCATATTAGATCTGTTTTTAATATTAGTGTGGAAAATAATGCCCAAATACTTTTCCCTCTGAATGGTTGATAAACAAACTCCCTAGGGGTCTAATCGTGGGTTGTTGTTGAGAGTCAGTGATTATTGATCTATTTTAAAGATGTTTATCACAAAGTCAATTTGTCAGAGGGCCAGAAAGTCTGGTGGAAAAACACAGTGCTCCTCACAATAATGCAGGCACCACAGCCATTTATTATAAAGCCTCCAAGATGAGCATTTTAAATACATCACTGGGGAACAATTAAACAAGTAAGGCTGAGGATAAATTGATGGAAAACAGGCTGAGAGGATATATAACCACATAAGGAGAACTCTAATTAAATTGACTTGATATTTAAAAAAATTAGTGCTATTGGAGTGAAGTCAGTGAAGTCTACGACTAAACTTGTGTTCGAAATCGCATACTAGAGTACTACTCACACTAAGTCTGACGTCAAAACGATTAGATAGTATGCAAAGATTGAGTATGCGAGAAACACCCAGATGTATAGGTGTTGAAAAAAAAATCAATTCCGCGATATATCGTGATATTGCGTCGCGCGATTCTTGGATCGATTCAAAATGCATCCATGTCATTACTTATTTTTAAATTTATTTTAAATGCATTTATTTATTTTTATCTTTATTTAACCAGGAAAGTCTTTTCCACTGCAGGAGACATTGTAACTGCACAATGAAGTGCTCTGAAACCTGGGCATGTTGACCAGCTTGTGTTTTTTCAATAAAATCTAAAAAGAAAATACAAACTTTCTGTATTTATTTGTTGTTCAAGGAATATACCTCAGTTAAGTTGCACTAAAGTCAAATGTTTTGAGTGTAAAATAGGCCAATAAACTATATTTCATACATAATGTTCTCATGAAGGTGTACACATTTACAGATTAGTTGTTTCTTAAGTCATATATTTAAAAAAAAAAAAATCGTATCATGACCTATGTATGGGGCTATGAATCGTATTGTCAGATGCCAGGCGATACACACCCCTACCTGGATGTATACTATATCGGGGCTTTTTCCAAGTATGCATAGTGGGCACACTAGTCATACTCAACCGCCCCATGATGCATTGCAAGCAGAATGTAAAATCGTCCTGGGATCAATTTCAAGCTAAAAATCAAACATCCCCTTTTCAAAATAAAAGCATGTCTTGTCGTCTATCATTATTTTTTTTTAACACTTTTGTAAACAGGACTCTTGTTTTGAAGTTAACCTGAAGTTTCGTCTGTATCACTTTCTCGCTTAAAATGCTTTCAGAACTTTTAAAGGTGGAGAATCAACGTAGATTGTTAGTCTCAGTGTTTTTTAGTTTTTTGTTGCAGGTTCGAAATGCATCTTGGCAATTTTCAAACTATTCTTCAGTGGGAACGCTCATCTTTGGTCATCATCCTAATCTTACTAATCGTATATAGTAAACAGTGTTTACTCAATGCGTTTGTAGTGTATAGTACGGAGTGTGCCATTTCAATCACAGCCTCGACTTGTGTTCTTTCCATCCACTAATAACTGAGACTTTATTAATCTGGGCGTTCACGGCTGACTGCAGGGCCGAATATTCACCCAAACACAATGTGAAGGACTACTTAATAATTTGGCAATCGTGCACCAAAGAGAAGAATAAACTATCACCTGAAATAAAGATGGAGTAACTCGAAAATGCTAGCTCTTGACTGGCTTTTCATAATTTTAATCATCTCCAAACACTGTACTTAGAGATTGTAATCAACCTTAATAGCCTCAACCAGTGATGACTATGATTTACTTCTTTACCATTAAGACTGATAATAGGAGTTTACTACATAGAGAATAGCTGAATGTATTATACACAGCCAGCTTGCTTTCTTCCTCTTCTCAGGTCATAAAACTGTCTGTCTGTGAAATACGTTGAGGACTATCTTTCAAGCAGAACTTCATGAGCCACTAAAGTTTATGTCTCCCTGCAACAAAACAACTTCTTTCTTTAAGGTAACCTACTGTATTTTTTGTATCATACTCAGACATGCATTGACGCCCCAACAGCCCAATAAGAAACCCCAACAAACCTTATACAGTACACGTTCTCTGTTAGATTGTGGGAGAAATATGTGAATAAAAGTCCTTTGTTTGACACATGACATTACATTAACTTATTCAAACTAGTCAGAATAAACTGCCACAAAACACATTTCTTGGAATGATAGTTTTAACTAAAAACCATGAGCTGATGAGAGAATTTGAGCTGCATTCAGTGCCCTTCCTGTCAGGACTTTGGGTTGATTTTTGAGCCATTTTTGTCAAATGTCACATTGAAAATCCCACAACCTAAAATAGCAGCCACATGCTGGGGCTCGTATCTCTCTCTACTTGACAGAGGGCTGTCGCAGGCATGCATTCCTCATGCAGAGTGTTGTGGGCTTTTTTTTTTTTTTCTTTTACCAGGATATAAACACACAGGGTCGTCACAGTATGATGTGTACTCTTTAGATGGGATGGCAGATGATCAACAGCATGAGCATGGAGAGGTGGTGAGAAGGATGATTGTGGCGGGGGGTGGGGGGGTGAAAAAAGAGGAGAATGAGTGGTTCAGGTGAAAGTGTGAAGCAGGACTATCTTTACCTATGATAGCCCCAGCACATTATGATGCAATGTGAACAGTGAAGTGGAAACATTGCTGAGTTAAATTGATGGATATGTCATTAGGTACTACATTAACTTCACATTAAAATATGCCAAAGACATATTTTTTTCCAATGGAAAAAGATCAGAAGGATTAATGAGTCCATTTCATCCACTGGAGATTATTGAAGTCGAGCTAATGCTTTTTTCAATGAGTTAAATTAAAGTTAAAGTTATTATTATGTAAATGCATGTAAAGGTAAGTCTATAATGTGTAAAATCTAAACATAATTCTCCTTTATTCAATAATTATGATTTATAGGAAGTGATTGTGTGCCCAAGTTTAGGAAATGAGATTCGTGGGCACTGAAATATTTGTTGTAAATTATGATTTTTTTTTTTTTTTTTAATCTCCAAGAACAAATTTACAATCTATAATAACACTAAAGCCACAATAATGTCCCAGTGATTATTACCATATGCCTTTTAGTAAATTATGGGATTGTAACCATGCTCACCTCTAAACTAATCTGTACAGCTGTACAATTGCAGACATTGAAAAACCTTAGCAATTATTTACTGAAGTTGTTCCCTTACTTAAATAAAAGGAAAAAAGTACTAAAAGTACTAAATGTACTTAAGTAAAAAGTAATACAAATGTCCCTTCAATAATAAGACAGGGTTTTTAAACCATGAAGTTCCATATCTTTAATTTTCTTAAGAACTTGTAGAACAGTGCTACATGGAGAAAAAAAGTTAAATCTGTTACATTTGAACACCTGGAGAATTTAGCACTCATAATAAATACAATTTGTAAGTAAAATGTGTCAAAAAAAAAAAAAGTGCAAATGATCAATAAAACCCAGAGTATTTTTAAGAACTTGTAGAAAACTGCTAAATGGAAATGAATTAAATCTGTTAATCTTTATCAACACCGGGATAATTTAGCACTCATTATAGATGAAATTTGTAAATAAAATGTTAGCTTCGCGGTTGTCGGTTTGTATCATTTTACGTCGTGACGTCATCGTAACGAGCTCATTTTTAAAATGTAAGGAGGAGAAATTACAGATATTTGCTTAAAAAAGGAGTAAAATAAGTAAAAGGTCGCCAAAAAAATAAATAGTCAAATGAAGTTCAGATACCAAAAAAAACTACTTAAAGGCACACTGTGTAACTTTTGGCCACTAGGGGCGCTAGACCTGTACCTATCACGTCAAGCACCCCTAGTGGCCACAAGCGCTGCAGCACTGTTGCAATTATCAACAAACTGTCAGTCGGGCCAGCCTCCCTTGTCTTTTGATTGTGTATGCAGACAGTAGTTGACCTGGAACTTCGGAATAAGGATTGGCTCTAAGGGCTGGGTCGATCAGGCTGGAGGAGCAGCCTTCGCCCTCCTCTCCTCGCCGCCAGAGGCCCGGCACTCGGCCCTCCTTGCCACATCGGTGGTGTTCCCCTTCTACTCCCTGGCCTCGCCGCCGTTGTCGGCCCCCTTCGCCGGGGGTCGGCAAGGTGGCCGGGATCGGAGGAGATGAGGGACGGGCGACCCGGCGTGCGCGGGGCGGTGTCCGGCGTCGGATTGGAAGGCGGGTCGGTGGAGGGGGCTGGGTCTCGGCAGCGTCTATTTAGCCTTTTTGCTTGCCTCGGCCATGACCAGAACTCAAACAGGCGGAAAAATATAACAAAATCCTTAGCTCTATGAGTATATCAGAGCCTGTGGTCACGTGTCTGCCATAAAGTGATACGTTCTCCAGGCATTCTCCAGGTCACATGACCTGACCAAAGACGGTTCGTCTTTCCAAACTCACATGGTCCGTATTTCAAGAGGGAAGCCCCGCTCGGGAGCATTGATACTGTCAAGCGCTGTTTATTGGCCTGAGGAATCATTACATAAATGTTACACTTGTTTGTCGAAAATCACTGATCAGGACATAAAGAGACACATTTTCACTTGATTGTTTCTAGTTTATTAGTTTGAGTCTTAAAGATCTCTCTTTTCAAACCCAACTGATTATATTTTATTTGACATTTGATGGCAAAAAATGTAAATACTTTATTCAGAATATCCTGCACTCATTTTGGGGTACATCTCAACAAACACACAAATACCTTCTTGGCACAATCTCTGTATGAGAGCCTGCAAACAGGTTTTCCTATCAGTAAAAAAACATCCTTTTTGAAGCTTTTTTAAAAATGTTAAACTGGACATCTTGATGTAATGTTATGTGACAAATAATTTCGTTTAAAAGCATTGTTTCGGTCCATTCTAGGACTGAATAAAAGGATGCAGCAATGGGTAAAATAGAAAGTTGTAATGAGCCTCAGCATTTACAATGTCACCACAACTGGAACACAACCTTGGGGAAGAATTCCAGCACAAAGTCTGCAGAAGTCTATGTATAAAAATATAGTTTTTAATGTTTTGTGCTCAAACTAGCAATTCAAATCAATCTACAGTGAAAATGAAATCATGACAGTTAACATCTTTGGTGTTACGTTGAAAAATGAAATGCATCAATGGCAAAAGGAAGTGTAAGGAATTAGAAAATACATGAGGAAATGTAAAGTTCGATTTGGTTAATAGGTTTTATACACACATCAAATGTTTGTAAGGAAATCTTCTTACCTGCTAGAGTCTTATAATCAAGCAGATCAAACAAAACAATGGCCACCGCTGACCAGGTGATGACCAGAGCCACAATCAGTAGCCAGGCCATCGGTGAAGTAAAGGTTTCAACAAGTTCGTCCAAAAACGACTTGTGACTAGGGCGAGATGGAGCGACACCTTCTCCAACGCTGCTTGGACTGCTCATTGTTGTGGAGGACTGAGGACAGAAAAACAATATTTTTATAGTACATTTAAATTTTATTGTTCATGTTTGACAAGATTCATTTTCCAGCCTAGTTTAAAGTGACATCTTGCCATAAATATTCATAGTGGTCTCAACGTTGTCATTGTGCTGTTCTTAAAGCTGATATCCGGAGTTTCTGAGAAACGTATTGATGTCCCGACCTAAACAGCTCCACTTCCTCCTACTGCCTCTGTCAATCTACCAGAAGCCACGCCTCTACTTTTCTGCACGCGCATTGCGGGCAAGGTCGCATCGGGCCGCATTGATATAGATCTATCATTTTTACCTGTTCGCTGTTGTGATGTGTGGCCTTGTTTCCGTGCACGGTTCCACATTCACTTTGATTGACAGTCTTAAAAACAGGAAGTCGAAGCCTATTGGCTGGGCGACCACAGCGCTTGTTTCCATTTGTATAGGGGTCTATAGAACGAAGGAGGGACTTGTATACATTAATGTATATGAATGACCAATGGCAGTAGACCAGAGTATAAGACTAGGTATTTTTTCCTCATTTCAAAAGAATCATACATAAACATAGATTTCTCAGAAACTGATGAAAGGCTGATTTAGCAACATTACATCTCAGGTAGAAGCTTGTAGGCTTGATCCAAAGTGTGTGGTTTTCTCTTATCGTCAATAGGTTTTTGGTTTATTTGAGACATCCTGGGACGTGGAATTTGAATGTAAACCGACCATACGATGTTTGTTAAATATTTTAATAGTACACATGTAAATATGCCACTGTTTTTGTCATGTTTTTAACTGTGAATTAAAAAAAAAAAAAAAAAAGACAAAAAGGAAAAACCACCGCAAGACGATACAATAGATACAGCAAATCAAAACACAACATTGACAATCAAAAACCAAACAGAAATTAAAATGAAAACCAAAGTAAATTGGAATTCACTCAAAACATAATTTTATAATTATTTTGAAATAGCAGGGTTTCAACCTTTTAAATAGTGCATGAACTGCCAAATGCG
Organism: Gouania willdenowi; assembly: GCF_900634775.1. NCBI lineage: Eukaryota > Metazoa > Chordata > Actinopteri > Blenniiformes > Gobiesocidae > Gouania > Gouania willdenowi. Next base: position 16,757,534 of record NC_041066.1, read on the forward strand.
TATGCTGAAAGGATCCGAAAGGATCCGGCACTGACAGTGCACTGTCAAAAATGCTTATTTAAAAGAAAAGTAGGATAAATTAAAGTTATGTTAAAAGCAATAAATTAAAATAGTAGAATTTGGAAAGAGAAACCACATGGCCTTATTTTTAAGTGCCCTTGATTATAAGTCCTTTTAGGGTCTTTGCTATACATTACGTGCATTAGATTTCCTTTATATGAAAATATCTGTAATTTACTTTGGCGTTTACTGAATAGAAACTCAATATTATTCTGCCATCTTGGCCGTGACTTAAGAGCATGGATAATGTTCTTAGCCAGCAGCATTCCACCTCTTTGTTGACTGTTTGAATTACCTTGTAATAATTTGTTGTTTTCTGCCAATAAAGTTTGGCAATTTGACGGTGCACCGTTCCTGGGAGAATTTGACAATGTAAAGTGATTTAATGAGTGAAGCATGATAAAAAACATCATAATCTTGTCATTTCCAAACACTGCACACCTTCTAGCACTTCAAGGACGGAAATCGAAACAAACCTTCTTGTTAGTTTTTATCATTATTGACGAGTATTTTCAGTTTCCACTGCTTCCTCTTGAACATTAATGAAATCACACAGCCCCTGTGGTCCGATCACAGATGCTGAAACTGTAGTTTTGCAACGTCTCGACTATCGATGACCTCATCATTCAAAGCACCACTATCAGTAAATCAATAGAAAAACAGTTGCTAGGCTGCGTCAGGGGTTTCACAACAAAGCTTTTTCATTACCAGGACATTTGGGAGTATTTCCCCACGCCACGGTTGAAGCTGAACAACGCAGCGGGAAGCCAGGGAGATGTTTTGTCAAACCTGAATGAGACGCACGATTATAGCTATGATGGTGGTTCATAATATTGATATCCCACACATAGATTCTACTTTCAATTGGGGCGGAAAATTCTTTGTGAAACTGGGATACTAGTTTTAAATTATTTCTGAATGAAAAGAGCTGGAGAATGAGAAACTGAAGAGATAATGGGTTGCATTTCGAAGATAAAATACCTTAGTAGTGTTTGGCAAAGAGTCGTAATGTGTGTGCATTTGTGCATCTTACCGTACATACTTTAGTTAGAGCTTAAAAACTGACACATTAGATGGTTTGAGCTCTTTCTTTCCAAATAAAAAAATCTACTGATGGTTCCCTTAAGATGTACAGTATGTGTCGTATATTTGGCCCATACCTTGCTCACTGGACAGGATGGCCATAAAATACAAAGGATGAGTTCGAAATTGCATACTACACACTACACAATACACACTCAATGAGTACATACTGTCTACTATTAGTTACTATTAGTGTGGTTAGGATGGACCGTTCCCACTGACGTATACTTCCAAGGTTTCCCAAGACGCATTTTGAATGACAAAAAGCGTAAGCACACTGAGGCTAAATATCTACGTTAATTCTCTAGTTTTGAAAGTCCTGAAAGCATTTTAAACAAGAAAGGGACCAAGTAGAATATCAACATGTGCTCACTTGATCTATAAAACTTGCAAAAACACATTTCACGCCGATATTTTGAAGACTTTCGGAAATTGTGCCATTGTGTCGCTGACTTGTTTATTGAAAACTTCAATAAACAAGAGTTTTATTTGCAAAAAGGTTAAAAAAACTAATGGAAGACTAGAAGAGATGCTTTTATTTTGAAATGGGGATGTTTGATTTTTAGCTTGAAGCCGGTCCCAGTATGATTTTACATTTCGCTCCCAAATGCATCATTGAGTATGACTCGTGTGCCCACTGTGCATACTTTAAAAATGTCCCTTTATAGTATACATTCAAGTATTTTTCATGTATTACCATAATCTTTGCATACTGTCCAATGTGAAGGCAGTATATACTAATTTTGGCTTCAGACTTAGTATGAGTAGTATGTTAGTATGACATTTCAAACACGGCATACATGTATGTCTGCTGTCTCTTTGGTCGGTACCTCGCTCACTGCACAGGATCTGTAATAGTAGGCCAAAATCTGACCTTTTCTGATTGCTTATATTTCAACAACAAACAGCAAAAGGAGGTTACCATATTCCATCCCACACAGCCTCATGCATGTGTGTGTGTGTGTGTGTGTGTGTGATACAAAGAAAGCAGCTCATTGATTAGTTGAACAGTCTCTAGGTTTATATGTGTCATTTCAGAGGTAGAGCTAAAAGTGGCTGTTTACGAATGCGATATAAAAGCTGACCATTGATTAGGTGAAGCCTTGGCAACAGTTGGCCCGACCAACGTATTGATCCACTGCCGCCTCACAGTTATTACAATAACAATCAAAATATCCTCCAGTTGTTTGAATAGATGTGTCCTGATCCTATAAGTGTGCTCACTGTAGACCAGTGGTTCTCAAATGTTTATGGCTCAAGTACCCACTTTCTCCTAATTATGAATACTAGTACCCTTGTTGTCCGACTAGAATATTTTGCTCAGAATTCTGTTAAAAAATATCTATAAAGCGTATTGATGGAATGAATGAGCGATAACACAGTGGAATGAAACAGTATTTAGCGCCTCTTAAAATATATTTATTTCTAAAGTTTCTTTCATTTACGGTCATTTCCCTCCTGATGTGGAACCAAGAAATTTCATTTTCAGTTCATGTTCTAATCAAGATCATTTCTGTCATAATTTTGGTAATTTTATTGTCTGTTCTTTTTAGTATTCAGTATATTTCTATCTTTTATGTGTTTTTGTGTTGTTGTTTTTGTGTGTTGTTTCAATTATTCTCTCAGTGTGTTTTTAGTGCCGTTTGGTTGTTTTTTAAGTCATTTTGTACGTTTTTCTGTTTTTTTTTTGTTTTTTTGTGATCTTGTGCTTTTAGTGTGTCTTTGTTGTCATTTTGTGTATATTGTTGTTGTTTGTCTGTTCTTTTTATTATTCAATATATTTTTCTCCTATTTTGTGTGTTTTTGTTGCGAGTTTCTGGTAATATTTAGTATGATTATCATTTTTAACTAAAAATAAACATTATAAATCCCATATTTTTAATGCTTTCATTTATGAATGTATCTCTGTGTGTTTCAAGTGTCGTTTGCTTGTTTCTTGTGTCGTTTTGTACGTTTGATCTTGTGTGTTTTTCTCTCATTTAGTGTGTCTTTGTTGTCATTTTGTGTATTTTGTCTGTTCTTTTTTTATTATACAATACATGTTTATCTTGTTTTGTGTGTTTTTGTTGCAATTTTGTGAGTTGCTGGTAATATTTAGTATGATTATCATTTTTAACTAAAAGATCAACATTATAAATCCCATATTTGTAATGCTTTCATTTATAAATGTTTCTCTACGTGTTTTTGGTGTCATTTGCTTGTTTTTTCATGTTTTCTGTTCTTTTTTGTGTATTTTGTTGTGATCTTTTGTGTTTTTCTCTCATTTAGTGTGTCTTTGTTTATATTTTGTATGTTGCTGGTAATAATAAGTATTTTTCTCTATTAGTGTGTGTGTTTTTGGTGTCCTTTTGTGTATTTTGTTGTTGTCTGTCTGTTCTTTTTTATTATTCAGTATATTTTTCTCTTATTTTTTGTGTTTTTGTTGTCATTTTGTGAGTTGCTGGTAATATTTAGTAGGATGTAACTAGAAATAAACATTATAAACCCCCATATTTTTATGCTTTTATTTGTTAATTTTCCTCTCTCTCTCTCTCTCTCAAGTACCACCTGTAGTGCCATCGTGTACCCCCTACCCCCATTTCTCTCTGATGTTTGTGAACAAAAGTCTGTCCTCCACTTTAATACATATGACCTGGCCCACCTGTTGTTACTGTCCAGTGCAGAAATGATCACACGTGCACAAATGCAACAACTGCTGCTGCCTCACCTCCACAGCAAAGAGATGAACAGAATTAGAAGCACGTGGGAGACGCTGCTCAGCGGTGTTTGAGGACAAATGAAAGGCGACAACAGCCTGAGTGAATTTATGGGTCTGATCGATGTTCAAAGTGCAGTGATTAGCTGAGTTAATAAAGCATCGCTGATAAGTGTGAATTTCTCTTATCACTGCATCAAAAATTACAGCTTTAAGAGAATAAAAGGTTAAAAAAGGGAGCTATTTCATGACCTACGATGTGATTTTTAATCTATTAATAATGGTAGTGTCACAGGCAGGATTTTTAGTTCTTTTAGTTCACACGTGTCACACTCAAGGCCCGGGGGCCAAATCTGGCATTCAATTCAGCCCACGGCAGCAAGCAAATAAGTCAGAGAAGCCATTAAATATTGTGTAACTGACCAATTAATTCAGATTTCTCCAAATTAATACATACATTAAATGAAACTGAAGTGTATCAAAACAACACAATATTAGGACTTACATTTATCTAGGTGTATATCACATGATGGCAGTCATTTTTAAGCTCAAACTATTAAAAGAACTCTCAATTTTTCCCAAATCCTGCAATTTTCTTTAAATTATTCCACAAAATGTCCTCAAATTACAGAAATTTGTCACAAAATCTAATTAATTGAAAGTAAAGGTCCTGCAGGGTCTGATATCTGTTTATTTTTTGCTTTGATATCAGTGCGGTACATATACTACGTGGAAGTGCAAAGCAGCGCATTATAATGATTAAATTACTAATTTTTCCGCCTAAAATCTGCGATCCACTTAAGATAAACTGCTCCATATTTGGCCCCTGAACTAAAACAAGTTTGACACCCCTGTTTTAGTTCTTACAGTATCTATTATTGGCTGATGGTTTTAATTTTACTTTGTTTTATTTTATCTTTTCTATCATATGTTCTGTTTTCCTCAAATTTCCCGTTTTTAATTTCAAGCTTTATTTCATCATTCATTGTCTTTTTATACTGTCTTTATTATTTGTAAAGCACTTTGTAACCTTGTTTTTGAAAAGTGCTTTATTCTATAAATACATTTTATTAATACTGTTATTAATATTATAGAAATTGTCTTAATATTGCAGGTGGAATTGAGGAGGAAAAACACAATACACTGATGTTAATTCTAACATTACATTAAAATGTCAATAAATTCAAAATGATTTATTGCCAAGTTATTTTAGTCAAATATTCCTCTTGGTTACATTATAGAAAAATACCAAAGAAGAAACACAAATGCCATTTTTAACATGCAATATCAATATATGCTTATATATACTGTAGATCTGAAAGAACCAGAGCTTGTACGACAAAAATAGTTTTCAATATTGGCTGCAAAATGGAAATATCTAATGTACTATTCTCATATGGGGATGTTTATACAAGATAATGATGGATAGCACACTTTGAACTCACCACTATTAGATATTCATACTAATGATAGAAAAGAAAAACTTAAAGATTTCAATAGCAACCAAATTAAAACATTTATAAAATAGATTTTTTTCCCCCCAAGTACCTCAGTTTCTGAGCTGGCTGGATGCACGCTGATAAACTTTGGTCCTTCAAAGGCTGTGGAGAGGTAGGGTTACCATGGAAACAATCATGTAACACCTTGGTTAAACCCTATTTGGCCCCAGTTGATTGTGAGAGAATACGAATCCGAGGCTGCACTCAAATCCAACTCCAAAACGTGCACAACAATTGTCTTAAGCCGGATCACAGCAGGTCCAAAAACACTCTTCACCACAGGAGAAAATGGAAATCCACTATATTACTTCTGGTTCTGAGAGGTTTCTTTTACAGACCAAGACTTGAGTAAATGGTCCAGGGTTCTAGGTTTCACCCTGCCCCCATGTAGTGTTAAAATAGGAAGGGACAGAAGTTGAAGGAGGGCGGGGAGCAGAGAGGCAGGGAGAGGAAAGAAAATCATGACACTGGTGAAAAATGGGGGAGAAAGAAGGTAGAAAAGAATGGGAAATAACCGTAGTGAAACCATAAAGGTGCATATTCATCATGTGGAAGTTATGCATGCAACAGATGATATTTCATTATTTCTTCTACCTTTAAGAAGCATTATTTCTTCATCTTTTTGCTCACCTGCTTTGACTCATGCACTGCTATATTGTCGGACCATTACATTTATTCAAGCTACATCGATTTTATTTTTAGTATGATTTACAGGACTGTCGAGAACAGCCAAACATTCGCTCCGTCCTTGATAAAAACTTAGAAAATCAAATAATCCGTCCTTGCAACTTCTGATTCTTTTTCTTTTTTTTCTTCTTCTTCTTCTGTATTTATTTATTTATTTGTTCAACTCTAGAACCAAAACTTCCCTTGAAATACCCAATGGTTACACATCAGAGGTCAAGGTAAGAATATGTATTAAACTTATTTAAACTTATTTGAGCTTTGACGGAACAACTTTTTAGACATGTGTGTGTGTGTGTGTGTGTCCATGTGTCAGAGCTGTGAGAAGGAGTAACCCGACCCCCACACATGCCCTACAGAGGGCTCTGCACAGCACAGGTTATATTTGGCACTACAGACAGCAGCTGCTGGTAACTGTGCTTGAAATGTGGAATGTAGGGCGCGCACACACACACACACACACACACACACACACACTAGGCTACATTTGGGCACATTCAACATTTATTTTATTATTTATTATATTATTTTATTCAAAGACTGTATTGGAAATATTGGTACAAATATGAACATTTTGAAGTAATGCATTAAATTTTCAGGGAAATTCAAGTTATTGATTAAAACTGATGGAAAACATATCCTGTAAGTAGGGTTTATTACCAGCTACTGTAGCACCAGGGGTGGACTGGCCATCTGGCATACCAGGCATCATCCCAGTGGGTCATCAACCCAAAGTGGGACGGTTTTCTTATTCGGTTTTTTTTTTTTTACGACCGAGTGGAGGCAGACATGGTATCAGGTGGCCAAAAATGGTCTAAAAGTAGCAAAAACGTGGCAAGAAAAGAGTGAAAAGTGACTAAATCGAGTGGCCAAAAAATGGGCAAATAAAGTGAAACCAGGTGGTATTTAATGGCTTAAATGGGCAAAATGATTCAATTACTCATGTGCTGGTGAGTTGAGAAGGATGTAATAAACTATAGCACCATGCAGCCATAAATCATACAAATGGTTTATTATTATTATTATTATTATTATTATTATTATTAATAATAATATTTTTAAACCTTTGGATGCATATGAAGGTTAAAAAAGGTTGGGTTTCTCTTGATGTCTTTTATTCTGAGGATCTTTTTAGGAAATATCTCATGATATAACAGCATAATATTGATGATACTGTATCAATAATTATAAATACTCAATTATCTATGACTTTCCAAGAATAAATATGTGCAGTATCAATGTTAAACAGTGTGCTTTTCCCCCCCAAATGTATTCATGTCAAATGTATGTCCATGTTAAACCAGGGTTTGTTTTGTGCTCCTTGTGCTTTTTCTGGTATTTTCTTTTATAATGCCTCTTGTTTTCTGCAGGGTTTTTGCATTTAATGGTGAACGTTTCGCTTTGCTTTCGATTTTTGTCCGCCTTCCACAATTGTCACATGCTGTAATGTACATGTCACTGATCAATTCCTCTCCCTACCAAGCTGCTCGACCTGAGTTTTGTCGCGTTTCTTGTGATTAAAAGTCGGTGGCATCCTTAGCTCAGTGTTGGCTCTTCTGCTGCAGCTGTTGGATGTGTGGGCAGTAGCAGTGCATGTCCATTCCTCTCCTGTGCCTGCTTTATTGTGTCCTCTGGTTAGTTTTTGCACCATTTAATTAGAAACTATTATTTTAGGCATTAAAAAATAGCAGATAAAACCAGATTAAATCAATTTACGGGGTCCATGTCCATGTCCTGTATCCAGGGTTGAGGTCAATTATAATTGTAATTGCATGATTGATAATTAATTACAATTATGACATAATTATAATTATATTTTGAATATATATATTGCTGTTGTAACCATAATTGAATTGTAAGTGAGTTTAAATAATTGACTTAAAATTGTCAATTACAATTTAATTATACGCAACCCAGGGCAACCATGTTATAGGTCTATGGCTTAAATATGCATATTTACAATTATTAAAATGTGTTTTACATCATGTTTACTTAAATCTAAGGTTATACCGACAGAAAAAAAGGCTCAAACGCCCACAACAAAAATATGAATACCAATATTTCCATTGATTAGGAAGCCTAACAAGGCAACCAATAGATGAAAAACAAATTACATGATAGATAATGTTTTGTGTGTAAGACCTGTCAAAACTGACCAGTTATCATAACAAGAGACGCTAACAGAAAGCTAACACAAGTTAGGTTCGGGTTATTTATTTCAGGATCATTAATTGTAATTGAACTCTAGAAATTGAGAACTAAATGTAATTTACTTTCAGGGGAAAAAATTATAATTGTATTATAGTTGTAATTTGAAAAAAAACAAAAAAAAAACGTTTGCCTGTATTTGTTTTACGTACATTAGGGTTCTGATGTGCATGAGCATATCTGCAATTCTGAGTATCACTAATATGTAAAAAAACATGCAAGTCCATCCACTTTAATACATACAGTTCATTCTCTATCAATGTTTCCCAATAAAAAAAATCTTACTTGAATCTACTTCCTGCTTCAAATCTGAAACGCGGAGAGAAAAATAACAACCAACAACCAAACCTGTTGTTGTTGTTATCTGCAGATGTTTAAATGCATGTATAGTATACAACGAATAACATCCAACAGTCTTTATCACACTTGTTTGCTGTTAACTTGTTTTATTTATTTATTTATTTATTTTTTTTTTAAGCCATGTCGTTGTCAATTCATCATAGTCACTTTATGCACAAACAAACTCACACACCCACGAGACATGTTGTGATGTAATCAACCATCCACAGTTATTCTGATGAAACTAACAGCAATCAATGGGCACAACACCCTCCGCCACATTGTGTGTGTGTGTGTGTGTGTGTGTGTGTGTGGCTTTCTTTCTGATTTATTAACTGTTATGCACAAAATCCAACTTGCATTTCAGTCATTAGTGACCAATAAAGTGAAATGACATGTATGACAACATAAACTTTCACAGCCCGAGTTTAAAATGCATTGTTCAATCAAATACCTACTCTATTATTTAGTCTCTTCTTATGACTGTGACTGTAATAAAAGCTGAAGGCTACATTTATGTGCATTATGTGACAAGTACCTTTTTAAAGAGCAAATGTCATTTAAATATAGCAGATAAAAAACATCATTAGAATAATAATAAAAAAAAATTAAAAAAATGACTTTAGTTTACCGTACTTTACTGCACCTAATTAGTTTTAGCCTGAAAATGTGGCCATCTGTGCAGCGATCTAACAGCCACACTACATAACTGTGACAGTATTTGACTGATCATGACAACAAGCTGCCATCTGATTGGTTGAGTTTCATTGCGCTTTAATGAAACACCACAGTCCAAGGTTATCTTCTCTTTACTGAAAGTCTGCCATTATCGTATCCCTAAATGTGTATATAATTTCACATCACAACCCAACGCACTGACTGTGTGAGTAACGCATTACAAAAGTAACGAGTTACTGTAATATATTCCTTTTTTTCAGTAACGCAGTAATATAATGCATGACTGAAACAATGTATTACTCGTTACAATCTCAGTAACGCAAGTTAAATGCAGATTTGAATGAGAATCCACTGATATTCCAATAGAAAACGAAAAAAAAGAGTGAAAAAATTCTACCCCGTTTCTGTGGCGTAGAAGAAGAAACGTCGCACCGACCTCCTTCCTGCAGAGCAAACCGTTGCTATAGCGACCGCACAGCTAAACCATAACGCATGGCCAACTCCCACTATTTCAAATTCATTAATTCATACTAAATTATATATGAACATTAAGGCTTTCTTTTGTGTTTTTCTTTAATAGATGGATTTTTGTCTCAATATTTTTTTTAATTTATTGAACAGGACATTTGGTTGTGCTCTGGTCTTAAGTTATTCTATTATTTAGACATAATGTTTTTGTTTAAGTTATACAAACTTATTTGGTATTCCGCCTTTTTGAGTCTAAGGCGTATTTCATCTCATTAAAAATATATTTACAGTTACATTTTACGTGTCATTTGTTTTATGATAGCTGATTGAATGATGTTTTTGTTAGCCCATATTTAGCCATTGTTTTGCAAATGTTGCACATTTTAAAGAACTGGTTATATGTTTATTTTTTTTAAATAAGAAGATGTTTAAGTGCTGATGACTGATTTATCATTACATAAATGTGGCATTAGCTAAAAGTAACTGAAAGTAGTGTAACTTATATTTTGGAGCATTTATATTTGTGATTGTGTATTTGATAATTAATTACAATTATGGCATAATTATAATTGTCATTTTTTAAAAAAACAATTTAAAAAAAAATTACTTTGTAATTGTAATTGACATGACAATTATTTCACTGAAACTTTTTGTTCTTGTCACAGAAAACAGGCCTTGAAAAAGTTGGTATGAAGTATTTTATGAAAGGATTTACTGTATTTAGTATAAGGTTAATTAATACAAGGATATTGGCTATGCCTTAAAGAAACAATAAAGTAATAAAATTTTACATCAACAATTATAATATAACTTTTTTCCATTTTTTCCTCTTTTTTCTCTCTTTGTTTTTTTTCTTCCCCTTTTTTTTTTTCTGTATTAGAACTTTAATAATTGACAACGTAATTGTAATTGATTTTAAGGGGATAAAACAATAATTGTAATTTAATTATAATTGAGAAAAATCCGTTTTTATGCCTGTAACTAGTAATACATAATGTATTACAATTTTAGATTAACTTAAAGTAGTGTAACGCAGTTATATTTTGGAGATGGTCATATTATAATACAAATATGTTGTGTTTTTATGCCTGTAACTAGTAATACATAATGTATTACAATTTTAGAGTAACTTAAAGTAGTGTAACGCAGTTATATTTTGGAGATGGTCATATTGTAATACAAATATGTTGTGTTTTTATGCCTGTAAATAGTAATACATAATGTATTACAATTTTAGAGCACTTTTTCTTGCTACTTGTCACATTCTTTCCTCCCGCTCTCCTTCCCATCTGACCTTGCTTCCTGCTTTGTCTGTTTTTCCTGGTTCTGTACTTTGTTTCTTCTTTTGGGAACTCGGTTCATGATCTGCTTTTTCCCCCCTCACCTCTCCTTATGTTGTTTTCCCATTTTTCATCTAAATACGGGGCGCCTCCTATGCCCTTGATGACCCACAGTCTCCCATGTTATTTGTTACTGTTCTTCCATGTTCTCTTGAGGATACTGAAATTTGTGTAAAGCACTTTGTGGTTTATTTTTACCTGTGAAAAGCGTAGATGACTTACTCACTTACTTGCCCAACCCCACACAGAGAGACATTTTTTCTCCACTTGTCAAAGTGTGAGTGAGACACGAGATGAACCCATATTCTAATGTTACAATCAATTTGCAGAGCAGAGGCTTGTGCAATTACCACCCAAGCCTGTGGCATGTTAACCTGTTAGCGGAGAGCAGACAGAGGACAGCGAGGACGCGAAGGCTCTTATTAAAACAGATGTCCCGGATACCACAGCCATACATCACACCTATTTGTCTGCCTGCTTGTAACACTCTGTGCCCCTTCATTACTGTCTGACTCTTTCACCTTTCCCCCCTCCCTCTCTTCACTCTCCTCTCTGCCTGTTTGTCCTTTTTTCACCCTCACCTTCTGATCTTTTGTATCTTTTCCTTAATTTCTTTTTCTGTCCTTCCCCTTCTTTCCTCAGACTGGTCAACTCGCTCTTCTCGCCATTTAACCCCCTACTTCCATCCCTCGTTCTTTCTTCTCTCATGGGGTCAATTCTAGTTGTAATTCCGTAATTGATAATTAATAACATACATACAACATAATTATTGTGATTTTTTATTTTTTTAAATCTGTTGCTGTCCTAATTGACTTAATTGTAATTGCAATGAGAATTTTATAAAAATGGTCAAATACAATTTAACGCAAAACTGGGAAACCATGTTACAGTTCTATGTACAGTAATACACATATGTAATTAACAATTATTAAAATATGTTTCATATCAAGCTTTCCCACATTTTACCATTTGAAAAAAAAAAAACAACACAATAAGGCCACACCAGAAATATTAAAACCTATATTTTTCATTGATTAAGAAGCCTATCAAGGTAACCAATAGATAGGATAATAAATCAGAAGATAGATATTTGTTTTTAGTGTATTTTACAGCTGATTTAGGACACGTTATCATAAGAGATGCTAACAGAAAGCTAACACAATAGGATGGTTAAGTTTTATTAGGTTATTTGTTTCAGGCTCAGTAATTGTGATTAATTGGAACTAGTACAGTGCTCATCGGAAGTATGTATTCATATAGTAGGAGGAGCTTAAGTAGAGTTGTCAATTATGGCCAAATGAGTATGTGTTTGAAAGTTAAATGTCTAAAAAGGTGTACATACTCTGTAGTGTTATAAATGGGTTTTATTTGCGGGTGCAAATTAAAATAGTGTGTGATTTCCCTGGTTTAATTCATTAAGACATGATAAACTGATAAAGTTTGCACCAATGCGGTGGTTTAGGTAGAATCTGATAACACATTAATTTGTACAAGTAAAACTATTTATTTAGTATTTAACATTTCTTAGTGAAGGGGTGCTTATCATCTAAGGTTAGTAATTAATATACAAACAGATGTACACGTCAGTAAGTGTGCGTGTGAGTGTGAGTGTATAACGGACAGTGACGTGCAGTCAGGGTAGGCAAGGTAGGCAGTGCATCCAAGGGTGAATTGATATTTTGATTATTTGTTTTAATTTTAAAATAATAATAAATTATTTATTTTTCAATTTCCGATAGCCTACAGTACCTATAAATTTAAAAGTGTCAGCATTTTGTGCTTTTCATATCCCACATCGCTAAACATCGCTGTTTCCTAACCGCTGTAAGGCAGGAGGAGGCCACACCCCTTCTCAAAAGCACGTTGCTGCTCTGCCTCTATTCCCATAGCGTGTTTTTATGTGTTTGCGCATGCGCAGTCAGTTCCTCCACCCGTGTTGATTCCGCGATGATTTCAAAATAAAATGAAAATAAACATTTTGAAACGTAGTCGCCAAAATAATGGATGCACACACTCGGCGTACGTGCAAGCTGTCAAAAAAGTTTCAGGTCAAACAGACACAGCGTCGGGGAGAGATCCGCTCCACAAACACACACGCAGTACTTCCTTGCTTTTATAGATTAATTGAACTTTAGTAGTTGAGAATGTCATTGTAATTGACTTTCTGAGGATAAAAAATTATTGAAATGTAATTGTAATTGAAAAAATGCTGGTCATTATTTTTGTAATTGAATTGGAATTGAACATGGGTAATTAAAAATGTAATTGTCACTGAAAAATGTAATTGACTCCAACCCTGAATGCATCTCTATTCGGATCCACTTTTACTCAATGTTTTTCTTTGCACACGCACACAACACTTCTTATTAAATTAGTAATAGTGTCACCATGTGTCCTCCCAGGAGGTGAATAGAATAGAATAGAATAGAATAAAACAAAATAGGCTGCTAAAATAACCCAAAGAAGAAAAAAAACGAAGAAGTCACATAAAGAAAAAAATATTTTACATCCCAAAAAAGAGTCAAGTTCACAGACCTGGGTACCACACTGGAGTGCATCCAATAAACACACCCATATTGACATATGCAAACACCAACACATGTACACACACACAGTGAGAAATCTCAAAAACATTGTTGGCAGAAACTAACGGGACAGATGGAAAAACAGCAGAACCAGAGAGGAAGTGGAAATTAAAGTCACAGTGTCAGAATAATTAATTAGTGCTGTGGGGATAACAATACGTAACTTTGACGCTTACCGACAGAATTGTTATCCATCAAAGGAATGGCATAAGTCTACACAAGTGTCTCTATTGTTTATTCAGAAGCCATTTAGCCTTTGGAGGATACATTAGATCATGAGAATACTAAATCACACACATATATCTAGGTTATATTAGTCGGTACTGTTAAGGATGGATTATCTTGTTCCAGGTTGCTGTATAATTCTTTGGTAATGACCAAAATAGGAAAACATTCATTGCAAATGACCGTAATAATATTCATCAACAAGGTGGATGAATTCAGGTTCCCAAAGTGGGGTACGGGTACCCCCAGGGTTACGTAAATTGTCAAATGTGGTACGTGAATAGAAAATAAAACAACATTGGAAACTAGAATATAAATCAATCAGCATTTTCCAAAATAAGACACTTTCTCAATAAAAATGCCAGTAAGCTAATTAATTAAATAAATCAAACAAGCGATAATTCTGAAAAGGATTTTTAATTGTGTGCTTAATAGGGCTGGGCAAAAAAATTGATTTAATCGATTTATCAAATTTGTAGATACAAACAATTTTTATTTTGAAAAATAGAGTTTAAAAAAAATAAAAAAATTTAATAATTTTTTAAATTTTTTTTTAACTTTATTACTTTTTTCCCACCACAGTTCTTTTTGGACTTTTAAGCGTTCCGTCTTTGTGGGTTACCGTATCGTGATGTGAGCTAACCCCTCTTTGTTTACATGTGTTTACCGCTTGAGTAGGCTATATGTGTGCCACAGGCACGTTTAATGTTTTATTCGCACTATGCTGAGATGCTAAGGGAAGAGTTTATTTTTTTTTTGTTGTAATGTTATATGTTATGAAATATGTAGTTATCTGATTTCTTAATCAGAAAATTTAAGCTACTGTGAAGGCGCTGTTGCACTTTTGCTTAAACCTAGGTTAAAGCTTGAAATTGTTGAGTGACAGAGCCTCATTTACTTTTTGGGATTGTTCTATGCATTTTAACTCTTAAGGACAATCACAGCAATAAAGTTGCACTTTTGACAATATATCTGATGTCTGCAGATATTTTTAAGTGCATTAAAAAAATTAATAATCAAAAATTGAATCAAAACTCAAATTTTTCTTTAAAAAATCTGATTTATTTATTTATTTATTTATTTTTGGCAAAATCCCCCAGCCCTCGTGCTTACAGATTCTTCTTCTTTTTTAAAATTATAAATTATTCAGGAAGATAGGTAAAACTCGGTGATAAATTTCACTGTAGGGCTACATTGTATTTTATATTGTTTTTTTAAGTGGGCAGGAGCAGGGGGTACATGGCTTCAGGCTAACCTGTGAAAAGTTTGGGAACCTTCGGATTAAAGAATTGACAGCATTAGAGAGATAACTTATGGTGCTAAAATATCCAGGGTGGTTTCCAAGTATAGAGCTGCTGCTCCTCCGTATGGAGCCACCAGGTGAGGATCTAGAATAGATCTTTAGTGATGTGATAAAAGCCACGGGATTGTCTCAGAGGAGCTTGTGAACAGGTTTTTCTGCCAAGCCTGAAATAAAGTATCATCGTAGAAGTATTGCTGTTCATCTCCAATTCATGATTCCCCAACAAACACGTTGAAAACAGTTTTATTTTTCTTTTAACATCACTTTAAAAGTTGTTTTAAAAGACATCCTCTAGTAGAGATAATGAGCTGTGGGTTTAAACAGTTTTGAAATAGGTTAGTATTATAAATATGGTATATACATAATCTAAACCAAACCTAAAAAATAGATAGATAGATAGATAGATAGATAGATAGATAGATAGATTGACTTAGTCGGTCTTTTTTAGAGCTTTTAACTTATGGAACAAATTGCCTATGGACCTGAAAGACAGGTCAACTTTACGCAGATTTAAAACATTTTTCAAATCGTATTTTTACCTATATCTTAATGTATATATCATGTATTTTTTTAATGTATTTGTATTGAAAATGTGTCTTGATGTACCTTTTTTTGTAATTTTTCTGTGTATTTTTTAACTGTCTTTAATTTTTTCTTAATTTGTTCTTATACAGTATGTATTTATTTATTTATTTATTATTTTTTTTATGGACCCCAGGAAGATTAGCAATCACAGTGGAAGCTAATGGGGATCGAATGAACAAATAGATAGATAGATAGATAGATAGATAGATAGATAGATAGATAGATAGATAGATAGATAGATAGATACCATAGATAAATACTTTTATACTTCTTGATAAGGCAAGGCAAATTTATTTGTATAGTGCATTTCATACACAAGGCAACTGAATGTGTTTTACATGATCAAAAAGTGGAACAGAAACCATTCAACAGCTTAAAATCAATATAAGGACATTAAAGTCAGCAAAAAAAAATCATTAACAAACATATTACATCACCAACAATGTTCTCAATCTGAACATTTAATTTACAATTGTTTTTCTTTTTTACATACTGTAAAACTAAATCATTTTTAAAATGATTAAAAACAAATCTTTTGTTAAAGGTTCCTCCCCTTCTTCATTGTGATATTCAATCTCCTTAGTTTCCTGCAGGTATAATAATGTTTATTCAAAACCAGCACATCACATAATGTGGTAGCTGGACTTCCACCTTGTGATTTAAATGACACATTTGACCCCCTTGATATATATATATATATATATATATATATATATATATATAAAAAAACACTGCTTTGGTGGAATTGCACTCCTGTGAGTTCCTACCATCAGATCTTCACCTATAACAGCTGCAGTCTGCACGACCATAATGTGCTTTTACACACATTTACTGTAAGGTCACATTAATATCGAAAAAACAAAATGCTTCTTCAAACAAATAACAGGGATAAAAACCAATTTGGATCATTGTTGCTTTTGTTTTGTTGTTTAACGCAGGAACGTATTAAAGTGTTGTTGCTTTTTCTTTGCAGGAGGTTGTAAAACAGCAGACGTATACCTACGCTCTCACTGTCTCTGCTTATTTGGAATCCTTGTCGTGGTTTTAACGTCCTAATGGAAGGTGAGTAGAAAAGACTTTCACTGCTTTGTGAGAAGGTTGAATTAATAAACCTGCATTGTTGTGAGTGAAATAAATAGAAAGGACTTGTGGACACAAAGGAAAGGCTTGGTACCTGTTTTTTTTGTTTTATCTCCACAAACCTTCTGTTTTATTGTCACCCACTGTCCCCACAGGCAGCGCTTGGCCATCAGAATTGTTGTCTGCCAACTATAATCTTTTTGTCATTATCGCCATAGAAAGAAATATGTCTCGGCTGTTTGAAGGAAATGAAAACAACCTTTAACTTTGAAATAACCGGTCTGTTGTAAAGTGCAGGTTGTGTATTTCATCACTCTCTCACCGGCTTCTTTCACGACGGGGTGTTAGGGCCGCATTAAAATAAAAACAAATCTGAGCACTACGAGATTAAAGTCGTAATATTTCGAGAATGAAGCTGAATTTTAATGCGAATAAAGCTGTACTCTTAAAAAAAAAAAAAACCTGTAAAATCTCTGACAGACTCAAATTTCAACAAAATATATAATTTTCATTACAACTCTAGGCAACTCTGAGTTGTACTCTCCCACCCTAACTCCCTCTCCCCCGTTCCCTTCCCTCTCACCAAGGTGTAACACTGTCCTCTATTTTTATTGCAGTGAAATGTGAGTCAGTGAGGTTAATTTTCTTTAAAAATATAAACATAACGTTCCCGCACTTGAAAACCCTCAGCCTGACATCTGAAAAATCCTCAAAATATGAACTGTCACGAAAAATAATTTACATTGATTTATTGTGACCAAGCTAAGCACTTCAGGGAATTCATAGTTGGAAATGGTTCATCCATTACGTTTATAATACCGGTAGAGGAATAAAACGTAATTAAATATGATTACTCACCTGTTTATGCATAGAATTTTATTACGTGGTAGTTTCCGTGACAAACACAAAGATAAAAATGTTGCCACTAATCAAGAGCCCTGAGTGAATGTCACCTTACAGCACGGTATCAATGGTTCACCTCCTTTCCTTCTGAAAAATCAGTCCACGATAAAGTTTTTTCAAAATCCTCAAAAATGCTGTTTTTTCACCAAAAATCGACCAACCAGAATTATATTTTCATTACCTGGACTCCTCCCATTAGTACCAATGTTTTGATGTGAGAATGGTTGCTGGGTATTGCATTAAGATACCTACACCACTCTACACACACAGACAGACAGACGGACGGACGGACGGACGACAAACTAATATAGATATATACATATATATATATATATATATATATATATATATATATATATATATATATATATATATATATATATATATATATATATATATATATATATATATACATATATATATATATATATATATATATATATATATATATATTATAGCCTTCGGCCGAGGATAAAAATCCCCAAACACAAAAAAAATCAAATATTATCAACATATTTTATCTACAAACTACTGATATAAATGAGTATCATTAGTGCTGTGCAAAACTGTACGTCTTTACTTTAGTTTAAAGTGATTGTGTTTTAGCTTTTATGACTTCATCTTTCCAAGTCCGAGTAATTAAAATTCCCATCATGCATTGTAAGCCGGTGGCTATTGGCAGCAATGTGAAGCTGCAAAACAGATTAGATAATTATGTACAGTACAGTATATGGTGCATGCAGAAGGTGTGCTGTGGGACAAAAAAAGGTTAAATAATATTGCAATGTTCCACAATAAAGACATTTTTGAATGACTATGTTTTATCAATTTATGATCAATATTTCTGATTGTTTATTGTCGGCTTCTCTTGTGATTTTGTCCTGATTGCAGCACTTTTTTGGCAGGTTTGTAGTGTTGTTAGTCTCACAGATGAAATGTGATAAAAATGCTGATTATTCTTTCAATCATTACCAAAATCAAAGGTTACCATCATTAAAAATAACTGTACCCAAACCCCCCCCCCCTTCCATTGTCCTACCCTGACTCCCTCTTTCCTGTTCTCTTCCCCCTCACCTAGGTGTAACACTGCCCTTTCTTTTTATACTCTCCCTTTAATAAAGTGTTTCTTAATCTTCCTTAGGGAGGGCTGGTGATGGTCACAATTATGCAATAAAATAAATTTGTGTATTTAATTGTAATAAAAAAATAAATAAAAAAACCATGTATAGTGTTGACCTTCGACAGCATGTGCAGACAAGATAAATACAAAAACCAAGTGTATGAATAATAAAACATTACTATTGGTTTCACCAATTTATTATATGTTTTTTATTGAAATACATATAAAATTGGCAATTTTTGGAGCCTTTTGTGTGCATTCAAATCCATTATTTTTTAGAAACCTTGCCATTCTACCAACCTCACTGCGCTGGTGTTATTGTGAGAACTGTAGACTTATTGAAATTTTTATGAACTGCGTGCATTTAATGCCCTCACGGTTTAATGGCTTTGTACTTTATCAATAAGACAGAACGAGTGTGTCAACCTGTCACTCTCACCGCAGCGTGCAGCAGCTCCTGCAGCGAGATCCATCAGCTCAACACTTTGTGCTTCCTCATTTCTCTGCTCAAATATACACTTTTCCTCCAGTTTTTGTTTCAAATCAAGACTTTTTTTTTTCTTCCTACCGTTATCATTTTAGTCTTTCTTTGTTAGCTTTTGCTGCCTTGCCCTTTCTGTTATTTACCCACTAGCTGTCCTCATGCTCATATGAACACATATCTGGCTTCTCTTCATTCTCAATTTTACAAGGTGTGAAGGGTCCACATGAGCCCTTTGTGCTTCAATCACAATCTCATTTTCCAACTGTCATCGCTCTGCAGTTTGATTGTTCTCAGATAGGAGGAGGCGTAATGTGTCAAAGTAGTGTGTGTGTGTGTGTGTGTGTGTGTGTGCACTAAAACAGTCTTCTAGCATCTGGTCCATCTAGACAGATAAAGCCAACACCTGCTATCTCACTATCTGAAGAAGGTGTTGCCTATGTCTTATAACGTTCTTTTATCGCTGCTATTTTTATCCTCATAATCAGTTTTTATTTTTATCTATGTCACAATCAAATTTATATGTGCTTACGTGCTATGCTAGATGCAGCCAAGCAGCTTCTCTTAGGAGACAAAAAGAGAGCAAAATGTGTTAAAAGCATCTACTTTCTTGTCCATATTTTAACTGGTCAGTTGGATTATATTGACTTTCTCGATTGGTCTTTAAATGTTGTGACTTCATCATGTTTATTAATATGTGAAGGAACAATGTCCATGTCTGCCCCACAACAATTGTGGGGGCTTGTACAGGACAGTGCATACATCAGATAACAAGGTAAGTGCTGAAATGTATGGGGGCACCGACTGTAAAGCTACACATGATAAAGTAAACAGCAACTTTTTTGCAATATTTAGCAACAAACCGCGTTTGCAAAATGTGATTTTTTTTCTTCTAATGTTACTTTTGACCAGAATTACAGCAATTCTTGTGAAATTTGTCATATTTTTTCTCGTAAAAATATAATGTCAGTTAAATATAAATTTTACATTTGAATAGAAATGTTAAATCTACATCTAAATGTTAAATGCTAAATCTAAAAGGTAAATTTGCATTTTATTTAAATATTTAGTTTCACCCGTGACATTTAGATTTGACATTTAAGATTTTTATTTAACATTAACATTTAAATTTAAATTTTAAGATTTAGATTTAGATTTAGATTTAGATTTAAGATTTAGATTTAACATTTAAATTCAACATTGACATGTTTTACGAGAAAAAAAAATAATCACAAATTTTACAAATATTGCTGTAAATCTGGTCAAAAGTAACAAAGAAATTCACATACGTTTTCTAAATGTGGTTTGTTGCTAAATGTTGCATAACGTTACTGTTTTTTTTAGCATGCGCAACTTTACAATTGACGCCCCATAGAAATGTTCTTCTTAATACTTAAACTATAAGAAAGAGTGCCTTAGTCATTGATGTTGGACTAGATGAATTGACTATTTCAAAATTGATGGGTGATAAATTTTAATACAGAGGAGACAAAGTTAAGTATGTGGGAGGACTTATAGTTTATAACAAATGGCTGGAATAAACAGTATGGTTTAATTGTAAATTTAAATAGAATTCGGCATTTTTGAAATTTCTAATCCACCCAAAAATCTTATTTTTATTTTGAAGGCTGTTATTTAAGCATATAGAACATTAACCTAGAGGTCAGTGGCATCTTTAGGCCTAAAATATTCTTAAGCCACTCACCTTTAATTGAAGTTGTTTGGAACGCTGCTAGATACAACCTATAGATTTTATTACTAAAAGCTGTTTAAAAGATGCAGAAAACGCCCCAAACTAGACATTTTATTACCTGCATGAATAAAAACAACTTTTTGCTTTCATCGATCTGATTTATTTGCCTCTAAAAATGCTTCAAAACTGTCCAAAGGATAGAAAACTGCATAACTCGACAATAAACACCCAGACTGTGCATCAAGATACTTCATCGTCTCGTCATACACCTGCTTTTTCCTGTACATGGTCACGTGGGAGGCCACGTAACTTGCTCTTTCTTGTGCAAAATGTTGGCATGCGCGTTAATTTTATTTGACGGATTTGATGGATTTCACATTTTCGATGCGATTGGTCATTTGTCCACCTGATCACCAGAGGTTTATTTCTTATCGGCCAGAGCTTTTCAGACACAAAGATGTTTGTCGAACATTGACCGTGTTTGGTGCATTTTACCAATGAAATGATGTGAATGTAGAGGGAAAATAGGCAAAGAAAGGCTGTCTGTATCAAGCAGGAAGTTGATATTGATTGAGGGACGTCTAATGTAAGATGATAAACCATATAGACGGTTGAACGGGTGGATGCGTCGACATGTGGCCTTGGGGTATCAAGTATTATACATGGGCTTGTCACTCAAGATTAGAGGCCTAATTAAACTCCTGTCCCACTGTGTGGTGAATGTGGGTGTGTTTGTGCATAACCGTTTGTTTGTGTGCACCTGAATATGTGTGTGTGTGTGTGTGTGTGTGTGTGTGTGTGTGAGGGCTAGGCTCTGGCAGAGATTGATGGTAAGGGGAAAGCCGGCCATTATGTTCTATAGCCAAAGCAGTGATAGCCTCTCCACCTCTGTGTCTGTTTAAGCTGCTGGCCATTTTATAGGCGTGGCACTGGTGACCCCGCCCCCCCTCGCCCCCAACAACATACGCATTGAGTTTTCTCTTTAAATTTAGAAACAAACAGCTTCTTTATCAGCCATTTTGATGCAAAGCAGATAAACAAAAATAAAGGTAATTTATAAAATGAACCAATCACCAACTAAAGGTTGTTGTTTTGTTTTGTTTTTTCACACTTTTGATGAAATTCTTGCGCTTCTTCCAATTGCAGCCCTCATCACCAGCTGTGAAAGGCATTTCAAGCGTTCTTTAGGGAAATTAAGAAACGAGGATAAAATAATAATCTAGAAACACAAGGCAGGACAACCCGCTGAGAGGGAAAGCTGTCCAAGTGTGATAATAATAATAATAATAATGGTGGTGGTGGAAGGACACAGCCATGAGCAGCTGCTAACCGACCAAAGCAGCGTCTCTCTCTGTCTGTTTGTGTGAGTGAAAAAGCTCCACCGCTCCCTGCTGAGCAGAACATCAGCCCCGTCAAGCCACACACACATCCGGAGGGCGAACCTTCACAATAAAAGCCTGAAATCTTCTAGGAAGTTGAAACGGAAAAGCACAACTGTCAAACATCTTACAAGATGACTTGTCTTTAACATTATTGTGCCTTAGTTTTAACATGTTGACTTTTAAATTAGTTGACATTATTTACTACAAATTTCCTAAGATAACATTTAAAGCATTTAATAAAGCAGTAGTTCCCAAACTTTTAGTGTCCAAGTCACACCAAAGGACAAGTAAAAATCTGAAGGCACACCTATTGTGCAAAATAGCCTTTATAACACGTGTTATCACTCATGTCTTGTACAATATCTGTAAATGTGCACAATTATTTACTAATGCCAAATAAAATGTGACAAAGACAACTATATTACTCATGAAATATGTATTAATGAAATATATATAAAAAAAGGTATAGAGTTTGCCTCTGTATTATGCCGGCTTGGGCGGCGCCCTGTGACCCGGGCTCTGCGGTGTGGCTGGGCCCTTTGGTGGTGGTGGAGGGGGGCTGTCTTGGGCTCATTGCGCGGGCGGCATCAAGGAAAGGCGATCTGGCATGCTCTGAGGTGCTCGGTCGGTGCACCTGTCGGCCGGCGGGGCAACTTGCAGCGTCCCCTTGGTACCCTAGGTGGCTATGGGTGTGGTCGTCGTCCCTGGGGGCGCTGCTCTCGGTGCTACTTCCGTTCTGGGTCCTTCTGGCCTGAGGTCCGGTCCCTGCTGGGCTAGGGCCTGCCCATTTGGCGCGGCTCTGGCCGTCTGCTGGGCGTGGGGTCAGTGGCGGGATGCGCTGGGTGCTCGGCTGCTTGGGGCTTCCTCGGATGTGTGCGTGGGGGACGGTGGCTGCTTCCTGGCCTGGGATCTCGGGGGCGCCTGGGGGGCTGCTCGGCCATGGGGGGTCACCTGAGGCTCCTTGGCCCCCACTCCTTCTGCTGGCCTGGCTGCATCTGTGGGCCCGGGGCAGTTCCTGGGTTTGCGGTAGCGGTGTTTGCACATATACTGGTCTACGATGCACTGGCACGCCTTGGGATGTGGGATAAAACTCATACTGGGCATAACTTTAGACACGTTGATTCCAAATACCTGCTTTAGGTGCTACCACTCACTCATTCCCCCTGTCCACAACCACTAACTTTATAGCTAAGCTTCACACACAGACTGGGTTGATTACACAACATAATAAGCACAATATATTCTACAACTTCACATCTCACTCTCACTGTAAAATAATCTATTCTTCCCCAAACTTTCTGTTTCCTACCTTGAGTCTCTCCTCCCTGCTCCCTTTCCCCTCCCCCTCCACCTAGGTGTAACACTGCTCTCCCTTTTTATATCCTCCCTATAATAAAAGGTATCTTACCCTTCCTTAGGGAAGGCTAGTGATGGTCACAATTAAGCAATAAAATAAATCAATTTATTTTATTGCAATAACAAAACATGCACTGCTGTCTCATAATGATTGCACTTCTTGTAGTGTTGACCTTTGACAGCACGTGCAGACAAGTAAAAAAAAAAATGAAATTAGTGCATACAAAGTAGTAAATGAAAAAATAATTATTTTGTGTAGTTGAATATTGCAATAATGTTAGAAAAAAGTCCTGGGGCACACCGTTTGGGAACCACTGCAGTACTTTTTCAATAATACATTTTTAACCCATTTTGTTGAAAATATGTCGCGATTGGGATAAATTATTTTACTCTTTAAAATGTGAGAACCACTGCTTTAAATGGAGGATAATCTGTGGTAATTGAGCAATAGTCCGTACTAAACACGGCTCGGTAATGCGTGTTTTAGCTGATATCCGCAGTTTCTGAGAAATCTATGTTTATGTATGATTATTTTGAAATGCAAAAAAATACCTAACTAGTCTTTTACTATGGTCTACTGCTGGTGGTCATTCATATACATTAATGTATATAAGTCCCTCCTTCGTCCTATAGACCCCTATACAAATGGAAACAATTGCCGACTGCGCCCAGCCAATAGGCTTCGACTTCCTGCTTTTGAGACTGTCAATCAAAGTGAATGTGGAACTGTGCACGGAAACAAGGCCACACGTCACAACAATAAACAGATAAATATGATTTTGGCTCTTACCTGACCCATAGACCTATAACAATGCGACCCAATGCGACTTTGTTATGTTCCGTGATGCGCGTGAAGAAAAGTAGAGGCGTGGCTTCTGGTAGATTGGCAGAGGAAGTGGAGCTGTTTAGGGCGGGACATTGAGACGTTTCTCAGAAACTCCGGTGTCACTGTGTGAGTTTACCTTGTGCTGAGATCGATTATGAGCACGTGCACTACCGGAAAAATTATTTATGCTACTTCCACTTAGCTTTTTTTCTACTTCCGACGTGCTGAGATTAAAAATTTGATTTCAAAGCTATGGTTCAAAGCTAATATTATTTGACGAGTGCTGAATGGCTCCTTTTCTTGGGGAAAAACGTGCAACTGCTCAATATACAAGGAAGGGCGAAATTATAATGTATTCTATGCAGTTTTTTTATTATTACATGTATTGAGTTTGTATTAAACAAATGGTTTTATAATTTATTCAATGCAGTTTTTTTTTTTCCTATTATTACTTGTATTCTGTTTGGATAAAAATAAGGCACATGTTGGAAAAAAAAAACATGATTATAATAAAACTCCATACGAAAAGAAATAATTTATTTTCCAAAAAGACATGATTGTTAATTGATAACCACTGGATTTTATTTTGAAATCAGCTCCTCACCAGAGTCCCGTGCAGCGTCACGTGTGGCTTGACTGTAGCCAGGCGGGAGACGCCCCCCTCTCTCTCTCTCTCTCTCTCTCTCTCTCTCTCTCTCTCTCTCTCTCTCTCTCTCTCCATCCTGGTTCCCATTGTCTCCTCTCTTCATTTCTTAAAGACGAGCCTGAGACGACACACTAAAGTTGGCTTTTTTCTCCTTCCATCGCCACTTGGACACTTACGACAATCCTTTTTTTTCTTTTTTTTTTTTTTTTAAATTATTATTTTTATCCACTTGGTCCTTCTTTGATGTATGTTGTATTTTTTCAGTGTGTGATTTAATAAGCGCAGTTTAAAAAAAAAACAACAAAAAAAAACGTGTTTGTTGTGACGGGTGAGGCAGGGAAATAACCAGGGGAGGACCGACCACTTGTCTTGTGTTTTGGACCTGAATGGGAGATGATGATCCGGATGAACATGTCTTTTTTAGTGCTGATATAATCTCACAGAGGCTCCTGGAACTGGACGATCCCCAGCAACATTTTCCTCTTTTAATCCCCGTATTCCCCACACGGACCGGGGGAGGGAGAGATCTGTAACCGGGGCTGTGTGTGTGATGCTGCCGCTTCGTGCCCATCACTTCCCCTGAGGCTCCTCTGTCACTTTTTCTCCTCCTTAACAGAAAATTAGCCCGTGCAAGTGAAAGTGATGCCTAATCGGATTAATCATTAAGAGATTTCTATCTGGACGGATGATCCCAGCAGCATCCACTCTGTATCTTTATCTCTGTGTTGGGCTCTCATGTGGTCCACGTCGAGAAGGATGCAGTTGTTCATTGTGGTCCAATGATGATGTTTGGGCAGGGGGATTGTGATGGACTAGATAGTTTATTATTCTTCATAATAATGTTGTGTTAAACACTCTGTCAGATGGACTTCAAAAAGAAGACTTGGATCTTTCCCAATGCCAACCCAGACTTTCCATCCTTGATGAAGTCAGTGCCATTCACTCCCCAGAGCTCCACACTGTAAGGGGCTGTGCTGCTCTCTCTGGCCCGGCAAAGAGCTGTTGAACCCGGGGCTGCCAGCCAGCCATCAAGCCCTCCTTGAAGGAGAGTTTTTTGGAGCTATTGATCCACGTGGAGGACTAGAGAAAAGGAGGAGGACATCATGGGGTGCTGCAGTGGCAGGTGCACCTTGGCCTTCATCTGTGGCATGCAGCTGGTAAGTGTTGAGAATTGAGATTACTATTGATCCGGTGTGAGAGGAGAGAGAGAGCAGATCAATCACAGGGAAGAGCTGTTTTCCCTCTGTGAAATGGAGCGAGGTCTCAACAAACAAACGGACAAACAAGTAATCGTGCGTGGACATGGGAAGATATCACACACTGTGGTCAAAGTGGGTGGATACATGGGTGGGAGAAGAGAGATTACCTAAAGATAACAATCAGAGGATAAAGATTTCTAAGAGAGCCATGCAGATCCGATACTGGGTTTTTTTAAAAAAAGCTGATATCCGATTGGCAGATATTGGCCGATTTATGAAACAAGAACATTGATATACACATGATACTGTGCATGAATAAAAATAAGCAACTTTATATAATACTGTCAACATAAAGGCAAACTTGTGCAAACTGTATTTCCGGAATACAACCTATAAAAGAAATCGACCGAATAATTGGCTAGGCTGTCGACCGATATCGATTAATTGATGATAGCTAAATTCGGCAGCACTAATTAGTTGTTCAGTTGTGTGATTGAACCAGATTGGGTCGTGTTCTAATTTCTATACGGTCCAGATTTAAAAAAGGTGATGAATAATTTGAATATGATTTCCGTGACATAGAGTGATTCGAGATATGTGACAGACCGTTGGGGGGATGGAAGTGACGGATGGAGGCGGTGAAAAGAATGAGATGTAGGTGGGTGTTTAACACAAGCACATGACACATCGTTAGCCTCGTAGCGTAACTACAAACCTTGTCATGTGACTTAAGGAAAAAGGCGATGAGGGTCAATATATATGGATACGTGTGCAAACAGAGAGAGCTAGGAAAGTATTTAGTTGAACTCAACGAACTGGCAGCCTAAGAGTGCAGATTTCTTTCTTTCATCACTAACTGTGTCTGCAGACTAGAGTCAGACATGAGGACCAAAGGGAGGGAGGGATGGGTGTGGAAATGTCTTCTGGGAATTGTAAGGAATTGCCAAATTGTTAGCTTGTTTCAATCTTTAACAAGAAATGAAAGGCCAATGAGGAAAAACATCATTCGGCAAACCTGATGTTTTTTCACCTTGTGCTCTCTGGAAGCCGTGCTCATGCAAATATGGAGTGAAACATTTATTTTTTCCAGAGATTTCACCACAGATGAAACAGAAGAATCCTAACCTGAAGCTGCACATAAACACATCACAACATTTGCATTAATGTTCCCCAGTTTCTCTAATGCTGAGGTTCTCAACCTGGGGAGCAAATCAGACCAAAAACACAGAGATGCAGATATATGCCTGTGTTGTTGTTTGGGTTCGTAGCTGTGAATGGAGTTAAACATGTTTATTTAGCAGAAGCAATAACCACATGCTGTTGTTTGTGGTGACTCAATTGTGTGGGCAGACTGACTGATTGAAACAAGCATCACAGGCCAACTTCACGTTTTTATCTCTTAACTTGTTTTTTTTTCCCCCTTTCAAACTAAGACCATTTTCTGACCCGCTTGCTACGTCTTTCAGGATCAGTGATTTGTTGCCTCAAATGTGATTATTTTAGACAGGTTTTGTTCAGTTTATCTTGCTGCTAAAACATGTTGTGCATGTTACTGTGTCCATCTTTTTTTTTTTCCTTGCCAGTGTTTCTAATAATATATAATCCACCTACATCCATCTTATAATATAGTCAGTACCTCCGACGACCACATTATCAACATTCATGTTAGCGTTTAGAATAATGACCAATCTGAGCATTAACACAAGAAAAAAGAATGAGTTTAGTCTTTGTAGTCCTCTTGTGTGGGTTTTCTTGAGTTTTTAGACATTTTGTATGGTTTTGAATTCATTTTCTCTATTTTCTTGTCAATAATGCAAATTTTTGTTGACTTTTTGTGCATTTGTTGAGTGTATTTTTGTTATATTTTGCATTATTGTTGTTTTTTTGTGTATTTTTCTGTCATTTTGTGCAATTGCGTTGGCATTTTGTGTGTCTTTGAAGTCTTTTTTGTACAAGTTGTTGTTTTTGTAGTCATTTTGTGTTTAAGTGGTTGTTTAGTGTGTCTTTGTTATCATTTTTGTCTACTTTTGTTGACATTTCGTGCATTTTACTGTCATTTTCTGTGATTCTGGAGTTTTGTGTACTCGGTTGGGCTTCATATAACTTCCAACTTCAGAATATGTGGTTGTTTCAGTTTTTGCAACAAAAACAAAAAATCCTAAAATAAATAAATGTCACTTATCATTAGTTGTGGTTAAGATTATAGGAGGATATGTTTAATGTATGGGGCGCAGATTGTAATGTTGCGCATGCTAAAATAAACAGCAACTTTTCCCAACATTTAGCAACATTTAAAAAACGAATGGGAATTTTTAAATCTTACTTTTGACCAGATTTACTATTTAATATTTGTGAAATTTGTGAAAAAAACAATTCTTGTAAAATATAATGTTGATGTTAAATATAATGTTAAATGTTATGTTTGAATCTAAATTCTGAATCTTAAATCAAAATGTTAAATGTTAAATCTAAATGTCACGGGTGAAACTAAATATTTAGCTATTATTCTAATTCACCTGACGTACCAAACTAAAATCTCATTTAGATTTCACATTTAGCATTTAGATTTAACATTTGTATTTAAATTTAACATTAACATTTAACAATGAGAAAAGTTAAATATCCCAAATTTCACAAATATTGCTGTAAATCTGGTCAAAAGTAACATTAAAAAATGAAATAAAAAATTGTTCATATTAATTTGCAGCTTTATGTTGTTTTTACTCAAAACTAAACCTTGCGTGTATATTCAGCCTAGCAGAGAGAGACGTGATTTGATCCATAACCCTTTGCTCTACGGTTTAGTGATTCAATGCTTATACATCACTTCATCTAAAGACTTCCATCCACAGATGTAAGCCTCGGATGCAGCTACTCAACTCTCCACATGCTGCAATTGAGCTAATCTGATGATGACACAACAGAATCTGTCACTTCTGGGTAGGAAATTGAAGATATTGGCAGAAAGTGTACCTGCGTATCCGTTGATCCCACGCTGTGATTTTAATGACCTTTAGCTTTATGGATGTGTTGCTGGTGCTCCCAGTGGCTTGCACTTTGTCATAATACCACTAACAACCTATCATGGTCTCATGCTTTGGTTTATTTTGCTCCTGAGAGCAACCTATTCTTTCACTATTGTCTGCATTTCTGCTATAGATCAGAAGTGGGCAACCTTTATCATAGCGGGGTCACAAAAAAGTTGTTTTCTGATCTGAGGGCCACATTATCAACATTCACGTCTGCATTTAAAATAATGACCAATCTGAGCATTAATACAGGGAATACAGGTGTCATATATTGTTTTTTGTGGTTGTTTTGTGTCATTTCTTTGTCATTTTGTGCTTTATGTTGTTGTTTTGTTTGTTTTTACTGTTGTTTTTTGTGTGTTTGAAGTCATTTGGCGTATTTTACTCTATTACCTTTGTTTTTTGTCATATTGTGATTTTGGAGAAATTTTTGGTGTATTTGTTTTCTGTGTTTTTGTTGTTGTTTTGTAATTTTATAATTTTTCTCTCATTAAGGGCTTATGTTACGAAGTGAGATTACCTCTAATAGCACTAACTTCCAGGTTTTATTCAGTGTGTGCTGGACTATGAAGCTCGCTAGCGTCTTATGGAGCAAAAATCACCATGGTAACTTATGCTGAACGGCTAGCCTGGTCGGTTTTGTTGTGGCTAGGATCTTACCGAGTGCTAAAGCCCCGCCTCTTGACCAATCAGTTCTCTTAGAAAGGTAGCTGTCCAATAAAAGGTGATGTGTGAACAGGAGAGAGAATATTTAGACATCGATGCAATCCTTTCATTTACCGATGGCATCATTTAGAAGATTTATATCTCATGGACTGATCTATAGTCAGCTGATGAAGCCTGTGTCTCGGTATCTGCAGATGGGTGAAGTCAGTGTGTGTGATAAATAGGTCTACTTGAATAGAAAAATGTGTGTGCTGTAATAAAATGAAACTGAGCGCTGTCCGTTTATCATCCAATGGATTAATATCATAATAAATAATCTCACGCTTTATGCATTAACAGTGTCAGCAGCTTCCTGCCTGGGTTCTTTCATTCCTGACTTTTCTGTAACAACAGTGTTGTTTTTGGTCTGAATTATGGATTTGAAGTGTTCATCATTTTAAACTTAAGCTGAACACCTAACCTGGTCGGGACCAAGTTATGAAGTGGATCAGAGCGAGTATAAAAGCTCCGCCTCTGTTCCATCATTGTAAAAAACGGTTGCTATGCCAAGTTCTCCATTGATTGGTCAGACGCTGCAATCTCCACCCCTTTTAGGTGAACGTGCTGAAAACACTTGGCTTAAATTAGCGTGTTGTTATCGACCGTCGTAGGACAGCTTCTCTTTGACAGAGGCCGCACAACATTGGAACAAAGGCCACCAGTTGCCTCTGTCTGCTATAGATGCTTGGATTTATACACCTGGAGGACTACCCTCACTTAACTCTTGATTCATATGAAACAAAACATTTGTTATATTCATATTCTCTATTTGTATGCAATTACTTGATATATATGTAGGTGTGAGTACAAGAATGTGGTTAGTTTCTCTTTGTTATTAATGCTGTTGTTTTATTGTTTCTTTTGTTGAAGCAATAATACTATGTATCGGTCACAATATCTGCAGCTACACAACAGAGAAAACAGAAAGAAAGATTCTTCTGCAGATATCCCAGGAAATGCAGATTAGTGCATGAGCCGGAAGCAGAGCAGAGGTTTAGACAAAGTGCTGTAACCCATCACAAAATGAATCCCCACATTTGTTCAAATAACACAGATTTAGGAGGTTGTTGTTGAAGATCTTACAGAAGAATGTCCACTATGTGTGTGTGCAGGAACAGAGGACATACTGGAACGTAGCAATGTGCATTACCACAAATGCATAAATAAACATGTGAAAGTTGCTGTATACATTAAGCATGCAAACTGAGGACTTATTGTCATGTTGAGAAAAGACTTTGTTAGCGGAGGAATGAAGGCTTGTGTGTTTGGAACAAAAGGGTGATACAGAATTTGACTTATTGCTTTTTGAAAGAAAATATATTAGTCTTTTAAATATTACAAGATTAATAATATTATTATATCTTAATATAGTGTGTGTGTTTGTGCGAGTAAGACTTACACAGAGAGTCATTTGTCTAACGCCGTGGAGCTAGTGCTATGGCTATGCTTTTGTTGGGTCTTTTTCTTAAGAATTCTACATTTTGATGGTGCTTCGAGATGACTATTGTTGTAATTTGCACTATACAGTATAAATCAAGTTGCATTGAATTGAATATTCCATGCTATAGTAAACAACATGCGTTACTGTTGTAGTAGCTAGCTTAGCCAGCTAACCTCACCTCTAGCTCAGCTTAAAATCCAATGATTCTCGCTCTCTGTCTCACTAATTTACACAGATAAAGCACCCTTGTGTTGGAAACCATGTTATGACCAAAAAAGAAGTCAATTGGACACACTTATGTGTAATTTTTACATCGATTTAAGGCCTCTCAATGGTTCCTGCTAGTGCTACTACCGCTAACCGCATTGCCCACAGCTCTGATTGTTAAAGCAGCCTCATTGACCACAAATTAAACGACAGGCCTTTTCTCTGGCTGAGACCCTCTGCTGGATGTAATTGTTTTTGCTGTGTGAGTTTTCCTTCTCAACAGCCAAGCCCTGCAGAGAAGAAAACAATACCGGCGAGTGTGTCCTATGTAGTGGAACTGACGTCTTATGCAAGTCTTAACAGTGGTTTTTCTCCTGCTTCATTAGCCAGGGTAATTGCTAAGAGGTGATGTCACTGTAGGCGAAAGCACAGATCAATGGTCCTGGTTGGTGATACGTCTGCTTCTGCTGACGTCACCATATTCTAACAGGAAGCTTCCTGAAATGAGTGTGTGTTTATTCATTGAGTGTTAGAAAACGTTAGTGTTGCGTCTGCTCTGTCAACAAACTTAATTACGTTCTTAAATGTCATGGCACTTTGACTCCTGGATCTGCAGACTCATTTTCAGATTGAGGTCTTCTACAATCGTTGCATGCTGTGGCTTCTCTACATCAGTGGTTCTCAAACTTTATTTTTGGCTCAAGTACCCCTTTTTCTTATTCCTGAATCCATGTACCCCCCTTTGTCCGACTACGACATTTTGCTTAGAAAACTATTTAAAAACAATTATAGAACATAGTGATGGAATGAACGAGTGAGAACACGCATTTTATAGAATCTCATTTTGTAAAAAGGTGGAAAGAAACACTATTTAGTGCAGTGGTTCCCAACCTTTATGGGATCGTGACCCATTTTGATATTAAAGATTTAAAGCGACACAAAGACATTTTTTTTCCAGAATTAATTTTGATCATATTTGAGTTTGTATTTTGCTGCATTTTAGTTTAACTAGATATTAGGGATGTAAAGATTAATCGTGAGGCAGTTAAAAATCGATTCAAAGGTGTTACGGTTCATATCGATGCACATTAAATTTCAGAGTATCGAAATTGAATTGAAAATATATATATATATATATATATATTTTTTTTTTTTTTTTACAGCAAATGGCGCTATCTATTTCGAATTAATTAAATTTAAATTAAATTTTCGATTTTGAACTCACCCCCATGTTTTAAATCAGAAATGGAAGCATTTTGGCTTCCCAAAGACAAAATGAAAAAGGTGAGAAAGAAAGAACATGTGAAATCCAAGGCAAGAGGGACAGAGAGGAAAGGGAGAAACAAGAGAGAGAGAGAGAGAGAATGAAAGCCACATTTAGTTTATTTATATTGTTTTGTTGATATGGGATTTGTTTTAAAGTCCAATTGTTATGGCACAAAATACATTTTCAGTTGCACTTTTAAAAAGAAAAGGAACTATTATGCAGTTTTGCATAGTTCAGTCACCATTTGTCAACAGTCTCATTTTGTAAAATAAATAAAATAATTTGTATCATGAACCCAGTATTATGAATCGAATCGTATCGGGAGTTGAGTGAATCGTTACATCCCTACTAGACATAGTATAGTATAGTATAGTATAGTATAGTATAGTATAGTATAGTATAGTATAGTATAGTATAGAATTACAGTTGTTTATTATTGTGTGTTGTAATTAATTTCAGGTGACCCCACATGGGGTCCTGACCCCAAGGTTGAAAAACACTGATTTAGTGGGTCCTGAATAGATTTATTTCTATAGTTTTTATTATTTTCGTCCATATCCCTTCTGGGGTGGGGCCATAACTGACACTTTATATGTTCATTCCCCCCCTCTCTCTCTCAGGTACCCCCTGTAGTGCCTTTGAATACCCCCATTTGAGAAACACTGCTTTACATTATCGTAGATCTTTTGTTGGTTTTAGTTGTGATTTGAAAACGTACAACCAGGTGTTTAAGATTCATGGCTACATGTGATAGTTTGATACAGAGCTGGCCCTGTACGGGAACCCTTTAATTTAGATTCACCAAAGGTCAGATTTGGCTGAGATTAATCAATCTTTGAGTCTCAAACACAAATTTTTATCATGGACATTTTACCGTCTTTGGTTATTTAGTTTAGTCTCTGGAGGAAATTTCTAGAAGAGACGCAGGTACCGGCCAACAGATTGCATCACTCACTCTGACAGTCTTAAAAGGCTGCAGGTGGCAGTTTGGCAGCTTCATCGTAATCCACTTTACGTTCAGCATCTGACAGATTAGGCATGAAAAGTGGTTTGATGATTTATTCTGATTGACTCAGAATTTAAAGCTTAATGTATTCTTATTTACCTTTCCAGGCTAGACCCTCTCTAGGGTGTCCTAACGTCTCAGTCAGTCTTTCTATTATTTAAAGGGACAGCTCATCAAGACCTACCATTGCAAATAAGAATCAGCAAATGATAATGATATTAATGATGATAATTAGGGCAGGGACAATGTGCTTTTGTACCGATTGCAGTTTATCACAATACCTGGGTGCCGATTCTATTTATATTGAAATTGATTCATTATGTGTTGCAATTTGATTTTAATTTAATTATCCAAAAACTTAAGTGAAATCATACACTTCAAGACACAATATATGAGTCATAATGCACTGCACTACATGATATATGTAAGATATGGGAAAATAAATAAATACATTGATAAATAAAATAAAATGTAATGATTCTGTGGAAAATTATCAGATTTTTTTACATTGTCAACATTTTTTTTTTTAAATTGATACATCTTAAATCACTGTTTTTTTCCATCTCTAATAATAATAATATTGTCAAAGTCAGTGATTCTCAACTGGTGGGTTGGAACCCAAAAGTGGGTCGCGGACCTATACTGAGTGGGTCACGAACAGCTGGTCAAAAACAAATAAATACTTAAAGTCTCTCATGTTGGACTTGTCTTTTATTTTGAAAGAAACTTTTCTTTTGACAGGCATGCTGTAAAATGCATGTTGCACAGGAAAATATATAGATTGATGTTTTTAAAAAGATTATACGTTTTCAACAGCTAATTTTGAACAACTCAATTTTGTTGTTTGAATTCTAAAAAAAAAGAAGTGTGTCGCGATTTAATGACCGTAGCAAAATGTGGGTCCCAGGGTGAGACCAGTTGAGAACACCTGGTCTAAGGGACTTTTCTTTGACACCCACTGGGGTCAATCGTGAACAATGTTTTAGGTGCCCCTGCCATAAAGTTTGCTAGGCTAAGGTAGAGAAAAGTTCATGTGTACCAAGCCATAACCTTGAACACGACAAATGGCTAAGGAGGCTAAATCACGTTAACAAATGTAATAACTCCACTGGTTGAGGAAAGCCCAAAGCAAGAGCGATCCTCATTTTAATCAGGCCTTTGGGGTCAAAAAGCAGTGGGATGAGTTTTGCGTTTACTTAAAAATGTTTCGAGATGCTACTGAAAACCTTGAATTGTGATCTTGTTATCTCGTCACCAACTGTGCGGTTTATGGACAGTAAAAGCAGATATTTTAACACATTTGGGCCAAACCAAAAGGACAGAATAATTTGACCTCTGCCAATTTTTATTATGTCTCCTATAGGAAAGAAATCTGTTATTGTGGCGACCATGGCTCAGGTCTTCTGATTGAGAGGTTGGGGGTTCCATCCCAGTCTATGCGTCGAAGTGTCCTTGGGCAAGACACTGAACCCTAAGTTGCTCCCATTGGTTGACCAGTGCCTTGCATGGCAGCTCAGTCCCATTGGTGTGTGAATGAGTTGATATTATAAAGCGCTTTGGTACTGCTTCAGTGTGGGCATGAAAGCGCTAGGTCCATTTGCTTTTGTAAAGTATGCAGATGCTATTGCATACTCGGCAAGATCTCATGGGCAGAACGCCTCTCACTGGTCGCCACGTCCCTACCTGAGTATTGACGAAAAGAGAATTTTCAACAACAAAGAGCCTTTTTTTCCTGCATGCCAAAAATCTGCTGAAATGAAGCTGAGGGAACTCTCAAAAACATAAAAAAAAAAATGCAATTCTATTCAAACTGATGGAGGCTAGGGAATAAAATATTTTGGTATCATTGCCTGAAGAGTCCTTCACATTTCAAAGTTAGCTCATCAGGAACTCGCAGCCTGCCTGTGGGGATGGTTTTTACTCGTCTTTGTTGTTGCATCACTTCATAACACCAACAAGATGTTTGAGTGAAAGTGATGACTGAATAATCCAGTGGTTTGATCTGTAACAGACTTTTACTGTGACCTCCCAATGGCTCATCATGGGGTTGATGGTGATGGTGCTAATGTTGATGGGACGCTAATGATCTCATCATTGTCAGTGTTCATTGAATAGAGCCAATGGAGTTCAATTACAGCCTTGTAATCTCAGTCATCCAGTGGAGGGCACAATAACTAAATAAGATGATCATTGTTTATCTAATGGAGAGGGGAAAATGCTGTTGTAGTAAATATGCAGATATGTAAATTTGAGCAGATTTTCAATTGCATAGTTCTGTTGATAATAACGCTTTTAGTTAAGCAGAATAATTTCCCTGCGGGGGAATTAGCTGGACGTAAAGTGGCCATAGGCTTTCCGTGACTGTTTGTCTGAGGCTAAATAGATTACCTTTTCAAAGGTGTGAAAGAATGTAGAAATTGTTTCTCTGCATGTTCCTATCATTTGTGTATTGCCTGATTGTAAGGCGATCATTTGAATGCATAGAATACAAGACAGTAGAATGTATTTGAAGTGAAGGAAACATGATGTATTTTGAACACGTTTAAAGTTCTGTTCACACTCTCAGTAGAACTGGCAGATATTGTGTGTCCAAAATCAGTATCACCGTCTTTGTATTGTAAGTGCATTTGAATTGCCGTATCACCAAGCTTGCACTGTTGATAATTTCTAAGTGACTCCACTCAAAGAGTGTTTTGATGTGAAATAAGGTCCTACTAACAAGCATAGTCTAAAGATGTCCTTCCTCTTTGCAGCACATCGTTGAGATAAAAAAACCTCTCTTATCTTTTATGTTCAACACTGCTTTCAACAAGGGCCACACGCAATGTCTGTGGCTATAGATTTTCTGTCTCTCTCTTTTTAAATGGTATTTGTCAGTCTCTTTTTTGCTTTTTTGTTGATATTTTATTGTATTATTTTCATCTGAACATGGGTCTCTTTTCAGAGCACACACACTGAACAAAAACATTTCTTTGGCTGTTGTTGATGAGGTACTTTCATTATGCCGTCTCTCTCCAACCTTGGACCTAAAACCTTGTAGACAAGATCTGTTGTGATTGAGCATAGGAAGGGAATGTAGCCACCTTAAAGCTGCAGTTTGTAAGTTTTTTTTGGTTTTATTTGGTCAAAAATCATAGTCATCTTATTATATTGTATTGCATTTTGTAATCCAAAGTGTTCTTCTGATGAGCTGTTTTAAGCATTACTATTGGCTGCTCGAGTTGCTCGTCAAAACTGAAGGCACGTTCTGGTCTTCTGGATCTGAGAATAGGGACAGTCACTTGGCATTATATTCCAGCTGAAGTCTCCAATGCGGCTTTTGGCACAGCGGTTACACGGCAAAGCAAGAGGAAAAAGGAAGACCAAGGTGGAGAAGCAACAGAATAAAGGCACAAACGTGTTCGCGGAGTCGGTGTGTGCAGCGAACAGCGAGCGATCCGCTTTCAGTCAGCGCAGTCCGCCTCGAGTCAGAGAGAGAGAGAGTGAGAACAGACGGAATAAATAGCTTATTAAAAATGAATTAAGGTGGAAAGAACAGAGCCATTTCATCTGCGGTGTGGACGGAGTGTGTCTGCTCCGATCGGCTGCTGCTCGACTGCTTGTGTTTGAGCAGCAGCTGTGACTCTGACCTTCTTACTGTCCTCGTGGCAGCGAGTGATACGTGCTTTCATGTCTCTAAAACATAAAAAAAAAACCTCTCCAATAGCACAAGGTAAAGTTCCTACATTTGTTACTAGTCTTTATGGAGAAAACAGTTGCAAATAGTTCCACAGTGTGCTCGTGCACACGAGTTTTGGGAGGGGAGGGGGGCGCGTGGACCGCCTCACGATTCTACAAACCCCAGCTTTAATAGGAGATCATTTGACGGATGTCATTGCGTGATAAGTGCTCTTTGCAGATTGATAGTGTTGTATCCAAGACCAAGACTTGCCCCAGACCAGAATACGTCAAGACAAAGATCAATACTTTTTGAAGTGGAGACAGAGTCAGGACCAAGACAATCAAAATTAAATTTGAAAACCATGACAAGGTTGAATAGTTAAAGAGCATTCTGTCTTTATTTATTTATTCATTTTTATTTGACAGACAAAACAAGGTGTCTGCAACTCTTTCAACATGTAAAAATCGCAAATCTAGACACATTTTGTTCAACTAAATTCTTGCCAAAAATAAATAGATATAAATCCTTGTATGTATGTAAAAGTCACTGAGAAGTCCAGAATGATTTGAAATATCTAATAATAAGATGTTTTTTGTCAGGTGAATGGGGTCTAATGTAAGTGTTCAAAGGTAATTTTGACTAGAAATAAAATGGACATGTGTGACTTTTCGCAGGTCTCTGACATATAAAGCAATCAGCGAGCTAACACTAAATGTTTTAAGTCAATTTACAACATGAATTATTAGGAACAGTTCCAAATGCTGCCCATCACATCAATGAAGTTGAAGAATATCAGTTCAGATTAGTTCTGCTGGTCCTTCTGTCCACTAACCCCAACCAGTCACAGCAGATGACTGCCACCTCTGAACCTGGTTCTGCTGGACATTTCTTCTTGTCAAAGGGAGTTGTTTCTTCCCACTGTTGCTAAATGCTTTTTCATGTGGATCTTGTTGGGTTTTTTCTTTGTTATTATGCATTTTATATTTTGATAAGCACATTGAGATGACTGTTGTAAATTGTGCTATACATGTATAAAATTGAATTGAAATTCAATTGAATCAGTGCTGGTCTCGATGGAAAATCCCAAGTCTGGCCAGTCTGAGACCGAGATAAGATTGAGACTTTAAGAATATGGTGTCAAGACCAAGACCAAGACCAAGACCAAGACCGGTCTCAAGTACTACAAGACTACTCATTGGCATTTTAAAACACCTTTTGTCATACATGTGTTAACATGTTTATTGTTGTGTCAGCACTGGTAAAAAACCTATTCTTGTGTTTAAGGGCTCAGCTAAGAAGCTAGTGATGAAACGTATCTTAGTAAATACACCCTTTCCCTTGATCATTTTAATGTTCCCATAATATGAAAACGTAAAGAATGCTTCTTTACAGCTCAGGAATTTTCAGTACTTAGCTATCAACACAAAATTAATCAATGCCACCTGAAACACCCTGTTTAAAGAAGAACCGATTACTTAACAGCAGCCACAGTCTTTAGTTATTAAATGAACTGTCTCCAGTAATTTATTAAACATTTTCTATGCACTTCATACTTTATCTGTATTGTTCAGACCCCAATACAGCGGTCCAATCAACTTGTATCAGGAAGCCCTGATTAAGTTTCTTGTAGCGTACAAGGACTATTTCTCCTGCTAGAATCATATCTACAGTGGTTGAACTCTGCTGGAATAATTACTCTGCTATTGACAGTCGGGTTCTTTTCGAGCTCTCGGGGCTCCGTGCTCCATGCTGTGATGCACTTTATCTGAGGTCACACAATGTATCTGCTCTAGTCTTGTTGGAAAGGACTTTTAATTACTCAGCTTGAGCTTTTTAAGGCCACAAACTGTTTCTCATTATTTCGGCGTTGACGTTTGTTGTTCGGACTCCATTATTTGATGCTTCCCAAATCAGCAGAAGAAGTACTTTTCTGGGCAGGTAGTCTGTTACCTTAGACAGAGTCTGAAAACTTAAGATTTAACGAAACAGGAGCCCTCTTGTTTGATGCCACCGTGTAAAAGATATTCTACCATGAGGCTTTTATTACAAAGATGTTCTTTCAGAATAATAATATAGCTCCTCAGTGTTCTCTTCAATTTTGTGATGGTTTGTGAAAAACTAAAAAGTTTGGCTGTAATTATAGCAGGACTTGACCTCAGGGAAAGGTTCCTGTTGTTACAACCACAAATGCATCAGTTTTATGTGTTCATTCACACTTCAGTGGCCAGCAATTACCCTTGGCAGAGTCATTCTTCTATTATCTATAAACATATGCAGAAAAAGGAATAAAAGTCCTATTAATTCGAAGGTCAAAGTACATGAAATTGGTAAGTTATCTCTCACTACGTTAATGTTTTCCCATTGAACGTACAGTCAAACCTTTGGCTTGATTCTTGGGGATTACTGTAGATTTAGAGCTGAGATGGGTAACTTCCCACAAAAATATGATTGTCTGATCCAAGGGCCACATTATCAACATTTATGTTAGCAAGTAAAATAATGACCAATCTGAGCGTTAATACAGGAAAAAACAAAGAGTTTTGTCTTCGTAGTCCTTTTGTGTGGGTTTTCTTAGTGTTTTTTTTTTTTTTTTTGGACCTTTCGTGTGTTTTTGAATTCATTTTGTCTATTTACTTGTCAATTTATCAATTTTGTTGTTGGCTTTTTGTGTGTTTTTTGAGTAGTTATGTGTGTTTTGTGTTATTTTGGTCTCTTTTTTGCAGTTTTCTGTCACTTTGTAAATTTTTCTGTCATTTTGCGCAATTTCGTTGACATTTTATGTGTCTTTGAAGTCCTTTTGTACATGTTGTTATTTTTGTAGTCATTTTGTGTTGAAGTGGGTGTTCAGTGTGTCTTTGCTATCATTTTGTGTACTTTTGTTGACATTTTGTGCATTTTGCTGTTGTTTTTTTTTTGTTCCTGGAGTTTGTGTGTTATGTTGTACTTCATATAATTTCCTGAATTACAATTTTGTCTTGGGGGCCGCACAAAATTAGACCCAGGGCCACATATGGCCCCCGGGCCGCCTGTTGCCCATGTCTGATTTATAGGGTAAATTTTTTAAGCCTAGCCAACAGTAATGCTTTTACTCATAGTAACATGTTGTGCTCATTTAAAGATAAGCTTGATGGTTTTCTACATGAGTTATGCTGTGACCTAATATGTGAACCTCTTGTGGAATTCTTCATCATGTTTGCGTCTCTTTGTGACATTATGTTCTACGCCTAAATGCATTTTGAGCAGAATCCAAGCAAAGAAATGCTTTTGATAAATTCTTTGCTTTAGACTTAAATTTCCAAATATCTCACAAAGCACCAGCTGCACTTGGAGCTCCACACTTGAGGGGAATTTCCCGCTTTCAACATTTAATGTAAAATAAACTTGCGCCCTTATTCTCACTGAAATTGTAGCATGTCTTTTTTTTTTTTAAAAGCATTTCATGTCTGTGAAAAAGGGGCAATGAATGCAAAGGGCAATCTTCCTGTTCAGTTATAAAAGGGGACTTAATCTTTATTTGTCCACTGCTTGGCTGAGACTCTGCGCTGAAAACATACACAGTTGATTTATTTGTGCAATAATCTCTGGGATATGGAATAAAAAAAAAGTTAAATCACATCAACTGTAAATATTATTTGCTGGGTTATGACCCTGCCACGACTGTTTACTGATGCGGGAAACATTATTTGATGAAATAAAAAATAAAAAATTGGTGGCTCTTTTCCAATTCGCTTCAAACGATTTACCAAAAACATAAAAAAAACAAAAAAAAGATGTGACTTGGCAATTATGGGTTTAAAAAAACATCCCTCGATGTTGATTTTCTTTTTTCATGTTTTCTGAGGGGAGGTTGCTGTGTTTTGTATCTTTAGTCGTGTTAACAGTTGAACAAAGTAGATGTCAGATCCTTTTATCGGTTTTCCTTTTAAAAACTGAAGAAAGAGCTTCAAGGCTATAATTGAGAACTGAAACTATTCTATTTGTGCGTATCCAAGCAACATAACATCAAAACATACTGGATTTGAACACTTCAAGTTGACTGATTGTGCTTCCTACTGCCACCTATTGACATAAAGTAAATGTATTCTACCTATGCTAAAGACACTGATGCTAATTTGTTTCAAAAATAATGGCAGCGATAAAAGCAATTAGACATCAAACTATAGAGAAATTCACACAGTTAGGTAAACATGGTTACCAGAGTCACCAAGAGATGACCATGGCTCTTTTTTATTGATTTGAGCTTAATTTTATCCAGTTTAAATTTGCCTTCATCCCAGTTCTGAGCACATCTTTAAATAATTAAATGCTGCATATTCTACATCAGGGGTGTCAAACTCATTTTAGTTCAGGGGCCGAATATAAAGTCGTCTGATCTCAAGTGGGCCACAGATTTATGGTGGGAAAACAAGCAATTTCTACATTAATTTCTCCAAGTTTGCACTTAAACGTATAAATTATACATAAAGAATGTAAGGCGCCAACCATGTCCAAGCAGTACGTGACAGATATCAGTCCCTGCAGGATTTCCTTTTTTAAATTTCATTGATTTTGTGACAAATTTTTATTGAATTTTGGGAAATTATGTCAAATGATTTCAGGGCAGTTGAACAATTTGAAATTTAAAATGACTACAGTCGTGTGATAAAAGCAAGGGGAAAATTGCCATCCTACAAAATATTGTGGAGTTTCATGGAATTTGTGTATTTAGAAGTGCTGAGATGTCTACAACTGAATTATTTGGTAATTTACACAATCGTTATTCTATTTTTGACTTCTTTTACCTTTTCCAGCGGGTCGAAGAAGATGGTCTCAAGCAGTGTTTCTCAAATGGGGGTACGCGGTGGCACTACAGGGGGTACTTGAGAGAGAAAGAAGATAATTAACAAATGAAAGCATCAAAATATCCCCGCGACCCTGTTAAACGGGAATAAGCGGGTAAGAAAATGGATGGATGGATGGAAGCATCAAAATATGGGTTTTAAAATGTTAATTTTTAGTTAAAAATGATTATCATACTAAATATTACCGACAACTCACAAAATGACAGCAAAAATACTCAAAATAAGAGAAAAATATATTAAATACCACACCAAAAAAATGCTTACTATTACCAACAACAAAGACACACTGAATGAGAGGAAAACATGCGCTACCACTACAAAATACACAAAAAATAATGGAGAAATATGCAAAACGACATAAACAACCAAACGATACCAAAAAACACAGACACTGAGAGAGGATTTCTAAAATAATACCAACAACAACACAAAACTGACAACAAAAACACACAGAATAAGAGAAAAATATACAGAATAATAAAAAGAACAGACAAACAACA
This sequence comes from Gouania willdenowi, assembly GCF_900634775.1. Taxonomy (NCBI): domain Eukaryota; kingdom Metazoa; phylum Chordata; class Actinopteri; order Blenniiformes; family Gobiesocidae; genus Gouania; species Gouania willdenowi. Next base: position 16,800,629 of record NC_041066.1, read on the forward strand.
ACAAAACACACAAAATGATCCTGATTAGAACATGAACTGATAATACAAGAATCAGTTTTAGTCAGTGTTGGGTAAGTTACTCTAAACTTGTAATATGATTATATTACTAGTTACTGGGATAAAAATTTAATATATTTGTATTACAATATCACTGTTTTTTTTTAAACGTAACTGAGTTACTTGGAGTTACTTTTGGTCCAGAACACTAATTATATCACACTGATAGTGTTCAAATAACATCGGTCTAAGTTTTGTTTCAAATACTCTTCAAAAGCTCTTTTTTGTTCCCCATAAGTTATATTTAACTATAATAATAATCTTTTTTCCCCCTCAAATAATTGCAAACAGTGAGAAAACAAAACAAATATGCACTTAAATTAAATATGCATGTAACTTGAGTTACTTTAAATGTAACTAGTGATATGTTATCACTTTTCACTTTTGTAATGAGTTACACTACTGAGTTACTTCAAATAGGAAAATATTACTGTAATATATTACAAAAATAACCAATTAATCCCAACACTGGTCTTAGTCTCACATCAGGAGGGCTGTAAATGATAAAAAACGATGCGATTCTTTAAAATGTGTGTTATAACTCATTCATTCCATCATTATGCTCTGTTGTTGTTTTTTCACAGAATTCTGAGCAAAATGTTCTAGTCAGACATAAGTTGGAGAAAGGGGGGTACTTGAGTCAAAAAGGTTTGAGAACCACTGGTCCAAAGGGCCGGATTTGGCTTCGTACCTTGAGTTTGACGCGTGTGTTCTACATCAACATTTAATAGCCTCAGCAATGGAGAGCAATACATGGAACAGATCAGATTGTGTATCAATGGAGCTGAAAGCTGCTTGTGTATATACTTGTGTTTGGTCAAATGCTGCCGCCTCAATAGTTTCCTGTTGTGTCTTCGTGCCATTCGTCGTGTGTTCATTGCTTGTTTTCTCTCCAGTTCGTGTTTCTCACACGTTGTTGTTACCCCCCTAAAGGTGGAACACTCGTATTGTTTCCGAGATTCAATCCTTTTGGTGTAGTTGTTGCTTTTGTTATTGCCAAGATTGCAGATATTCTGCCTTCACAGACGTTTGGATCTCATTACATCAAAGGAGTGCTCGGATTGTCATGGTTAGTGGCTACAAAGCAGTGCTTTGAGCTTCATTATTACACATAGTCATGAGATGGGAGGAAAAAAGCTGTTTTTTTTAAGGGATGATTCTGTTGTTTCAGTGAGTTTAATTGTTTTTAGAAGGTTGTCAGGTGATGATGGTTAAATGAAACTCCGGTAACTCTAGCGACTCTTTCCCCATAGACTACCAAAGTACTTCTGATGAAGCAGCAAGACTTTATTAATATTTCATAAATGTGAAATAATAAAACAATCATGTAGACAAATTTTAGAGCTTTGATATTTCTCCTGATTTATTTATTTCGTTGTCATTGGCGTCTTAAGATCACATTACTCCTTCATTTTTCTTTATCTGAACCAGTGGTTCCCAAACAGGGGTATGTGTACCCCTAGGGGTACAGGAGCACATTGCAGGGGCCACTTTGAAAGATTTAACAATTGATTTAAAAATAATTATAAATATGTTATGGTTTCATTTATTCAGACAACTTTTTTCAGGAAGTTTACTTTGATCTGCTGACGTGTTTTGACTGCCGACTGCCATTCTTCTTCAGAGGCCTAATAATTCCAGCAAGGTCATTTTGTCTTTTTCAATAATATGTTATGGTTACTTTTGAAATTATCAACATATTATTAAAAAAAAAAGAGAAAATGAACTTGCATGCATTTTTAACAGTACTATTGCTCAATAAAATACTGTATTTTCTTGTAATTTATTGAAACAGGATAATTTTATGCTGTAGAGGCCATTTTATCACACCTCTGACAATAGGAGACAATAAATAGCTACATTTACAAAGGAGACCTTAGTTACTTATTATTAAAGTTGCATGGTATTTGTTTATTTTATTTTTAATTCCACTTTAAATTCCACTTATTGTTTTGAATTTGTAGATCAATGTTTGAGACACATTTTAGAGTTTAGGAGCGTCCGCTGTTCCACAAATGAAAAAGCTCATGAAATGATGGAGATGGTACTTATGATATGAAGAGGGGGTACACATTATTTGACAAAAATGAAAAAGGGGTACACGGAAAAGAAAAGTTTGGGAACCACTGGTCTTAACTTTTTCCTCCTTCTTCTTTGCAGCTTATTGGCACAAACTCTCTCCTACTATTTTTGTTGCTCAGAGAGCTGCATGTGAAACAATGATAATGCATTTTTTATTCAGCCGGTACTGTCTTTGTGTATGTGTATCTGGGTGTGTGGTGATGAGGAAGTCAAGGCTAGAGGTAGTGAAGATATGGAGCGATGGGAGGAAAACTGGGGGGCGTTAATAAAATACTATATACTAGTTTTGATCAATATCAAGGTGAAGAAATTGACATTTCGAAAAGTGGAAAAAATGCTGAAGGAAATGAGTTAGATAAACTAAGAAAAGGCAGATGATGACAAGAGGGCACCAATTTGCATATAGGAAAATATACATGGTTAATACATGAATTGGTGTAAAATATTGTAGTTGAACGAGCCTGTAACGGTGGGTTTGATGATGTTTTATACTTAATATTCTAAAGGCAAACATAAGACACTTGAAATGTGCTGAGAGCTGCTCAAATTAGAGAAGAAATAGAAGAAAGTAAATTCCAGGGTCAATCTTTTCTGCTTGGACTTCTAAAACACTACCGACCTACTTACCAGTTAGCACTAGTACCATTACATCCAGGAATCTGACTGAAATATTCATATTTTTATTTTACATATGGATACATAGGCAGAGTTAAAACGTTAGAGGTTTTACCTTTTCAATACTTTTGTCAGCCTTTATTCATAAAGTAGAGAACTAAAATATAATTAACACTGGTAAGTCATTGACTTTTATTAACAGTAAGTTATAGTTTTAATTCAAAAATATAGAATCAACAATTTCTCTGAAAGAAAATGTATTTTGATCAATGTTTGTAGCGATGGATTTTACAAATGTCAAAGAGACCATTTGACCAGATTTACAGCAATATTTGTGAAGTTTGTGATATTTACTTTTCTCGTAAAAATATAATGTCAACGTTAAAACTAAATGTTAAATATTAAATCTAAATCTTAAACTGAAATGTTAGATCTGAATTGAAATCTTAGCGCTAGATCTACAAGTTAAAAAATAAATCTAAATGATATATCTAAATGTTACATTTAAATATAATGGTTAAATCTTAATGCTAAATGTTAAATCTAGATATTAAATGTTAAATCTACTGTAAATGTTAAATCTAAATCTAAATGTTACATTTAAATATTAATGTTAAATCTAAATGCTAAATGTTGAATCTAAATATTAAATGATAAATCTAAATATTAAATGTTAAATATAAATGTTAAATGTAAATGTTAAATGTAAAACTTAAATGTTTAATTTAAATGTTAAATGTTAAATATAAATGTTGAATCTAAATTTAAATGTTACATTTACATATAAATGTTACATTTAAATCTAAATGTTAAATCTAAATGCTAAATGTTGAATCTAAACATTAAATGTTAAATATTGCATCTAAATCAAAATAATCTTAAATTTTATGTTAAATTTAAATATTAAATGTTAAATCTAAATGTTAAATCTAAATGTTAAATCTAAATCTAAATATTCAATATTAAATCTAAATGTTAAATGTAAAACTTAAATGTTTAATCTAAATATTAAATGTTTAATCTTAATATTAAATATTAAATCTAAATGTTACGGGTGAAACTGAATAAATAAAAATAAAAAGTAAACAACACAATTTCACAACCATTGCTGTAATTCTGTTCAACATGAAAAAATTCACATGTGTTACTTTACAATCGACGCCCTCATATTACCCTTTATTTTATTACTAACCAATAGAAAAACTCCACAGTGTTATTGGAGGTGAAACAAATGATCACATGAGGCAGATGTCATGCAGAAAACGATGAGGGACTTAATGTTATTGGATGGTTGTTGTCTGCTCATGGTAGGCATGACCTTTATTGATTTAGCTTCTTTCCTTCTCCCACCACATGTTCACCGTCAGCTCAACCTAATGTTGGGAGGTTTGATGCGTCAGTGATCTTTTAACCTGACTGACTCCATCTGCTCAAAAAAAAAGAAGAAGTCTGGATTTCTCAATCCATAAATCATCAATAAATGTGTTTTAATCAGTATTTTTCATGCAGTAATTCACCAGAAGACAATGAACACATGTTCAATGTCTTCCAAACACACTCCGCTTTCTTGTGCTGAGTGAATTTATTGCCTCCAGGAAGGCACACGGCCAGTTAAGGAGGATTTAGTCCATCATCGCACAAAAGACATTTTTTATTTAGATTTAGTCAACCCAACGCACAGTATTATGTTTTGAAAAACAGACATTTTTCTCCCTCTGTAACCTTAAATCTATTCCCGGTTTCATTTTATTTTTATTTTTACTTTTTGGAGCTCAGTGCAGCGACACAACAGATGGTGCTTAATATTTTGCGCGCAGTCAAAGGTAGGTAGCAGCGCTGTGACTAATGGGAGGATTTGGAAAGCACACATTGTGTGAAACACCTTTAACAATGTGGATATACAAAGTGAAATGTTGTCATCATTAAAACATAATATAATATTCAGGTTTCACTCTATTACAGTCAGTCAAGCGCATCTTATTTGATACACTTGATCACAATAACAAATGGATAAAACAGCAACAACAATATTAGATCGGTCTTTGATACTAAAGTGTAATACAATTTTTTTTTCCTTTGATTTTGCGGTATGAACTGAAAATTAAATATTGATTCTTAAACTATCGATTTTTGTGATATACATACTCATTTTGTTCTCAATAAAGTCTTGCCAGAAAAGACGATTCAGGGTTAAAGTGGCTATTCAGCATGATACCAACATTCCCTTTTTATCTCTGGATGGACAGCACGTGTGAGTGAGCCTGGACGTACTTCGTGCTCTGTGTTGCAGCAGCTGTTAAACACACTGTAGAATAATAGAATAATCATGTTTGAACCTCTAGGAGCTTCTTTTCTAAAGCTTTTTCTGCAGATTGTATTAAGTTAGTGGGTGGGGGCGGGGCCAATTTGCTCCTTGGGAAAAAGACTGATAGTTATAAAAGAAATAAGGAAAGGAGTGACTCTTAAAACCAATTTTTAGTGCAAAATTTTAGTGCAAAATAAGCTTCAAAATAATGCTTGATGTTATTCTATATATATATATATATAAGAAAATATCAATAAATATGACTATTACGGGATGTTTTCCAGAAATGATGCTATTATAACTATCCTACATTGGATTCTTTTGTCTCCATGCTACGTGTGACGCACACAGACCCACAACACGTAGGTTGAGTCCCTTTTTGTGTAAAATTATGTAAATTGTGACTTCTTTCTTCTGCTTTTTTGTGTTTTTTTCAATGCACATAAAGGAAATAAACATGTGTATACAAAAAACATTTGTAATTGCAACTATTTCTGGTAGAAATGCTGTAATTTCTGGGGAAATTCCCGGCGTGCCAATACTTTCGTCCTTTGCATCAAACCAACTATTTCTCTAAAGGGAAACATTTTCGAGCTAAATGTTTCCAAGTCAGAATTGCAAACAATTATCTTTTATTGATAAAAGCTATCCATAAACATTCTCTACAACTAAACTTGACATAATATGACTAGAAAAAGCCCTTTTTTGGGGGTCTATAAAAGAAGATATTAAACAGTGATACAGATGTTTGCAACTGTTTGGCTTGAATAGTCAGTATTTTGGCTAAAGTATAAAAACACATGTTAAATGAATTATTTTTCTGCACAAGAACATAGATTATCCTTAGTTTTGATACATGGATCACATAAATAGATCCACTGGGTTTCTTGTGTGCACTTCAAGCCTGTTTGTGTTTGACTTTGGCTTGTTGCCCCGTGCGCTAATCTAATGTTGACATTAACGGTTTGTTAATAAAAGAGATGTTTACCACGAAAAACAAACGTAAATATGTCATTTGTATGAGGAAAAACACAGGTTTTAATGAATGTTTTGCCGATACTGATACTAGTTGCGAGGGGGGCTCCGATATGGCACTAAAAGGCTGGTATCAGTATCGGCAAGTACTAACTATTAACACGCCGATGCCATTTATAGCATCGAACTCTTCTTCAAATGCAGCGCCTTGAGTTTTTCTCTCTCCCGACTCTCACTGCTGCCCTGACTCCTGATCACAGAAACACGTATGGTCACGTGTCCAGTGCATGCCGAGGCAAACTATCACTATTGGCCCGGAGCTGCCGCTCTGAACCAATCGCGTGGCTGTTGCCGAAAAACAAATGAACGTTTCTACACACCAGAGAAAATGTTGGCGATTTCGAGGACCTGATTCTTGGCAAAAAACAGGTCATATCTTTTTTTAAACACGGCAGTATCGGAATGTATCCGTATCCACCGATACTATGCAACTGGGTATAGGTCGGGACCAGTGTTTGGAATAACGACGTTTATGTAACGCCGTTTGTTTTTCAGTAACGGGGTAATCTAGCTAATTACTTTTTACGCCGTTACAACATCGTTATCGTTACTGAACGTTAAATGCGGCGCGTTACATGCGTTGATTGAATAAAATGTTATACGAAAGTATCCCCGGCTTCTGACTCAGCTGTTGTGAGGAGACGGGTGAAAACAAGGTGAGCGATTATGATTGGCTATGGCGACGTGCCAGCACATGCGACACACACACACGCACACACACACACACACACACACACACACACACACACACACACACACACACACACACACACACACACACACACACACACACACACACACACACACACACTTTGCGTTTTTAATAGTAACGCAAATAGTTACTTTCCTTGGTAATGAGTTACTTTTATTATAGAGTAATTGAGTTACTAACGCAGTTACTTTTTTGAACAAGTAGTGAGTAACTATAACTAATTACGTTTTTAAAGTAACGTTCCCAACACTTGTCGGGACAAAAAAGGCTATCGAAACAACTCTGGTTTTAACTGTGGTGTTTTGTGTCGGGCTCGGATATAAATAACTGAACTTTCGAGTTCGGTTTTGCAAAAAATGCACCTCGATCCGCACTCTAGCTCCAATACCTCTGCGCATGCCTCCGCGGAACCAAGCAGTCGTTTGGCCCACCGTGCTGTATTCTTCTTCTACTTCCTAATTTTCTCCAAGTCGTCGAGAACACGCATTAGAGTCATTTGACGCAGGGCTGCTCAATTAAACAAAATTTGATTACGATTTCGATTATTACACCCAACGATTACAAAAATAATATAATTGGGAAAAACAATTAATAAAAAAAAAAAGTTAAAAAATTATTATTATTATTATTATTTTAAATATGTTTTATTCGCTAAATAAAACAAACCCACTATTCCGGACATCTACAATTAATAAAGCTTGTCACACACATGGTATTAATACTAACTTTGAGTTGTTTAATCCACGCACATGCAAGCTCCTCCCCTTTGCCCCGCCCCTCTCAAAGCCAAAGCTAGCCTACAGACCAACACAAGGAAAGTTGTTGCTAGTGGTCTTGAAACATGGCTGCAGAAACGAAGCAAAAACACTGTTTAAACAATTATCTCACATGGGAACACTTTGGGTTTGATGATCAAGACCTAGAGCAAAGATACATCACGTGTAAGAAGTGTTTTGGTTTGTCCAAAAGTGAACATACTTGATTTTAGTGTTTGAAGGATTTTATTTACGTTTAAAGAATATATTTCATGTTGTTTTTGTACAAAAAATAAGTAGGTTTTTGGTTGACAAATAATTATTTGAATAATGGTGATTTCAATAATAAGGACAAATAATCGTGATTATTATTTTTTCTATAATCGAGCGGCCCTATTTTGACGTCACGTGTGGGCCCATTCTTCTCGGCTTTGAACGCTTCATCACCCATCAGCATTAAAACACTTCAAATCACAAGTCAGTCTTAGGAATGAAAGAATATTGCATAAGTAGCCTTGTTTCCTTATTACAGTTGTGCTGTGATTTGTCGCCAGAATGAAACAAAAGTCCATAGTTTTAAACGCCTTAGCCTCTCCCTGTTTGGTGCATTAAAAATAGCAGCACACACAAGTGTTCTGACAGCGGCTTTCTTATCTATGATGGGTCACACTCGCCCTGCTGCCTGTCAAGGTCTTCTGTCACCTCACCTACAGTTGCCATTATTTTTGCTCTATAAATATATTTCATTTGGCTCCTTGCTCTTAAATGCACACAGAAAATCATAAGTAAACACACACACACACACACACACTGCCTTATGTGGAGGACACTGTACAGCCAAGCATGCACTCACTGAGTCGGGGCTACTTAGAATATAAATCCTCTCCTTAGCACGGTGCTCAATGAGGCACAAATAAAGAAGGGTTGTGTTTCAAAGCGCTTGAAATGAAGATGGTATTGTGGGGAGCGAAGAATGAGCTTTTTATCTTTAGCTGTAATCATTTTTTCACCCTCCACCTCTCATCCCTCTCTCCTAGTCCTTCTCAGTATGAATTGATTTAGTCTTATTACCTTACACACCTGCCCTCTAGTTTGACTGCACTTTTAGCTCCCTGTCACACACACACAGATCCTTGTCTTACCTACCTGTACCTGCTCTATATGCCTCTCCTTTCCCTCTCCTCTCTGTCTCACACACACACACACACACACACACAAACACACACACAGACGGAGTAATCAGATCCACCAATCGCTTGTATTTTTGAACACTGCAGCTGAAGTGAGACACTGATGTGGTGTCAGCTTTCAGGACGTCTCCGTATCATCATATCAGTCAGACTACAGTTACTAAAATAGAAGCACAGCACACTATATATATTCAAACAGTGTGATGGCAGCAGTGCTCAGCAAGTGCGTTAGTGTCAAAAAAGCTAAAAAAAAAAAAAGAATCATGAGTCAGCATTTTTCAACATTTAGATTCATTAAGAGAGTATCATTATTATGTTGTAATGACTAAGGAAGTATTCAGTGGATTTTACAAGTGACGGTTGAATCCGGCTGTGTCCAACTCAACGCGCGAGGGTCAAATTTGGTCCACCAGAGACTCCGCCTTGGCCCGCGACTCCACTTTGTTTATTTTAGTGGTAAAACACAAGAAAAACACCATAAAGTTCAGTTTGAGATATCTCAGTTGCTCCATATTCACAACATTAAAGATGTATACAGGAAATTAATTGCCAGAACTCTTTCTCTCTTTTTTTTTTTTTCAGAAACCGTACAATTTTACCCAAATAATTCCTCAAATGAGATTAAAACTTTTTAAATAAAAAGGTTCACAAATTTTAAGACTTTTGAAGCAAGAGTTCCAAAAGTTACACATTCTTTTTAAAAAATTTTTTTTTTTTCACAAAATGTTTTTTTTTTTTAAAGTTACAAATTCTGTGAGTTAATGTTGTAAGAGAATTATAGACATTTCTAAATCCAAGCTCGAGTACAGAAATGTAAAGATTGCTCTTTTGCCCCCTTACAATCCATATTTTTCTAATCTAGCCCACTTGAAATTAAACTTAATCGTGTTAATTGTGTTTATCGCATAATTTCTCCGTTTAAAAAGTAAGTAAACTTTATTTATGTAGCGTCACAAAGTGCTTTACAGTGAACACGGTGACATTCAAAAGAATAAAATACACAATCGTAAAAGCAGCTCTATTGGCTCTCTTTTTTTTTAAGTGTTGATCGATGGATAAAACATTAAACAAACCAATGTTTCTAAATTGCCTTTGTTGGTAATTTTTTTAATTATTTTTTTTTGTATTCATTAACCAGCTCGGCTGTAATTACTGTTTTGAACTGAATCAACCAGTGACTCTGGCATTTCTCTCATCTGCATTATTTTATTAATACTTATTGTCTCATATTACAATCAAATTAAACAACTTTTTAACTCATTAATTTATTTATTTTTTTTCCTTTGTGTTCAGCTTTTGCTTCATCAAAGACAAAATTGTTAAATAAAAGTGTCATTCCTTTAAACTGTTATATAGATATATGTATATAACTGTTGACTAAATGTGTTTTGTGTTTTTATAAAGCTAAAAAAAAAAAAGTTCCTGTATTTATTTATTCTAAGTTGGAGTTTTGAATGTTAAACTGGTTAAATGATCCCATATAGACGATTGATTATTATTATTACGGCGCTTGAGGCGATAATGCATTTTTCCCCCATTATTGGCTATAGATGTATGAAGTTTTTATGCCTTCCTAATCTACGCTGTTATATTTTATGGTAACATGAAGATGGATAGAATGAGTTTTCATATCAAATCAGCATCTATTTATACAACACATACAGTTTTATTTTATTTTATGCATAAAGACCATCCAGCTTTTTCCTCCCCAACTTTGTTCTTAATGAAGATTAGTGCTCCCCCAGCAAAGTGCTGGTTAGTATACTCCTCACGTCCATTCACGCTGACACAGCAAATTTGACGTTTTTTTTTTTTTCTCTAAATAACATAACGAAAAAACAACAACAAAAAAAGCAGCAGCAGCCAGAGCAAACATTAACTGAAAGTGAATCACTCCCCCTGGAAAGCGACATAATCATTCACCGACTCTGATGAAAGCCCGCCAATATCATCTGCTAATCTTTAGGCCTTTTTTGCAGCAGGGACCTTGATTGATTGAAATAAAGGGAGACGATGCGTAATACCGACACTGTCAGCTGTCCAATCCCCAGAAAGGATTTTATGATTGATGGAGGGCGGTAGCATTCAGAACTCTCACACCTCGGCACTGCACTCTCAGCACTTACAGTGATTACATCTGTGTGCGTGTGTGTGTGTGTGTGCGTGTGTGTGTGTGTGTGACCCAGAAAAGAGCAGTTTTGGAGCAAGTCTGCATGTTTTTGGTTGATAGCAGTTGCAAACATCTGTCAGATTTAATGCATTACCACCTGTGTAAAACGTTTGCTGCATTGTGTGTGTGTGTGTGTGTGTGTGTGTGTGTGTGTGTGTCCGTGTGTGTGTGTGTGTGCCAGCTGTGAACATTTGGGTATAGAAGGAGGGGGCCGAGTGAAGGACAAGCGAGGATGGAGTAGAAAGGGATAGATGGAGGAAGGTGTGCATCAGGGACTGAGAGATGCACAGGATGTAGGAAGTCCATGTTTTAATGTTTACCTGGTTTGGTTCAATGAACAGGTGGAAACAGGAGAAGATTGATTACGACACACATTTTAGAATAAAAAGGCATAGAAAGAGTCAAACAATGGGTAATCTTGCGAAGAAATGTTGCACAGCAGATGTTCTTGATTTGGTGTTTATCAGATGTTTACATCTTACCGTCACTTTTTCTCTTACTTCAGAAACTTTCCATGTTTTATTTTTAGCAGCAAGACGCTCACAAAGGCCTATTATAGAGAGGAACAATTGTATTTGTCACACACAGAAAAAGTTTCCAGTACCCTGCTTTCAAAGCAGCGGTTTTCAACCTTGTGGTCAGGACCCCATTTGGGGTCGCGAGACACAGGGAAGGGGTCACCAGATGCCTTCAGGAAACTAAGAATATTGTTTTAACAATTTGAGCCCATTTTTGCCTATGTTTACCCTTTTTCTGCAACTACACCAAACCTATTTTCATCACTTATTCTTGCCATATTTTTGTTCTTTTTAATGGATTTTTGCAACATTACTCACAATTCTGCCATTTCTTCATCAAAATTCAATGCCTTTTCTGCACATTTTTTTGGCACTTATTAACCATTTTCACCTCTTTTCTTACCTAAAATCTCATATGTTGACCCATTATTGTTACTTTTAACCTCTTTTTAATTTTTTTTAAATGTATTTATTTTTTTACCATATTTCATGCTATTTTTTGCCAATTAACCACATTCACCATTTCGCATGCCCATTATTTGCCACTTTAAACGAACTGTTACGATATTGACTTTCAACCCTTTTTTTAAACCACCTTTTCTGTCTGTTTTTGTCCACTCTTCTAATTTGCAACTTTTAAACAACTTCTGTGGTTTTCAAAACCCCATCACCACCTTTTCCACCATTTTTGGTCACTTTTAACCCATTTTATTTCTGACCAAAAACGAGGATTTACATCTTTAAGATGACTATACACTACGACGCAAATAATAATAAACTTCCTGGATAACAGTGGATATTATTCAAAAAATAAATACATGTAATTATAACAGATTCATAGAACAATGGACCATCATTTTTGCTGACTTTATGGATGGGCCCCAAAAATCTCTCCCACATGACTGTTCTTCAATGTTCATGATGTGTTCAACCACCTTCAGCTACAGTGGGGGTCTCCAGTCCCTGGCACATTTATTTTGAGGGGTCACGGGCTGAAAAGGTTGAGAACCACTTGGTTAACTCTGACTCAATTACCACATGTCTGTTTAATTAATGTGCATTGTCCCTTTTAAATAATCAATACATTCAAATAAATGTGACTGTACTGTAATTATGCATTAAAGCTGGAGACAATATATCGTGGGACAAGATCCTGTGATATTAAAATGCCACGAGATGCATCGTCAAAGGTATGAGGGTATCGCGACGGGGTGGGAGGGGTTAGATAAACAAAACAACAACAATCCACATGATCTGCTACTGAGGAGTTTTTCATCAAACTCAGCTCAGGGTTAGGTCCAGGTTTAACCTGAGAGTCTGACTCCGTTAAGCTGGATTCTAACTGGAACGTCTGTTTAATCAACGAGAAAACACCTTGGTTACCACAGTAACAAAGTCCGTGATTCAAACCTGCTCCCGACCAGGTTTAAGCTTGGCTGAGCTGGGGAGCTCCAAGCTGAGAAGAATTTGATGAAATGGGAAAATCAAGCGTGGTCACTGACGTCTTGGGTACACCAGCTTTAAACAGTAAGCCTGGCTCTACTAAGAACACTTTGATAAAATATCCCCAATATTGTCATGGTTTGTTTTTAGTTTTCACATTCCAAATGAGTTAAAAAAGATCATACCCAAAGTAGGTCTGTAAGTATGTCCAGAGTTAAAATCAAATGGTTATTTTTGGTCTGTATAGCATCGTCCCATCATCGACTATTGTATCATAAATTCAGCGTTTTAAATGAAATGGTATATTATCAGTTATGTGTCGACACTGCCCTGTGGACCTGTGTTGGTTCTTTTTTGTTCCACATATGTGTGAGTGTGTGATTGAATGTGCAGCAGATCTTAGTGTGGAGACTTTTCCTCCCAGAACATTCAGGAGGACACACACAGCAGGATAGGTCAGATGCTGTGTGACTAATGTGCCTTTGTGTGAGTAACTATTCCTGTCAGGTCACCACCACCACCACCAGCAGCAGCAACACAGTTACTGTACCTGCTTTTCTGACACTCCAGAAGGACTTTTCTTGAAGCTCAGCTCTAATTACTGTGCGTCACAGGCATCATGAGCATGTTTTATTTTTATTCACACCAATGTTGTGAAGCAACACTATGTTTGAGTCCTGCAATTGAATTCCAGAATGCAACAGTTTGTGACAAAGCAACACTAGCCCATGCTTTGAGGCATTTGTATGCTTTCTGTATCTGGCATTCATCATGCTCAACCTAAACTGATGAATACATTATGGTTTGCGGCTTCTGTAGCCTAAATGACTTATAGTACTGGTAATCCATTCATTTGCAGCATGCCCAGAAAATATTACGGTACATACTGTACCACTTTAGAGATTGCATGTTATTTTCAGTGCTTTAAATATGTTGAAATGCAGTTGACATGACGCAGCAAGATAATGGTGAATGTTAATTTTATAAACTTTTATCAAATGAAGAGAAACACTCTTCCTGTCCTACATTTTTTTCATTCTTATGATTTCTTAGAAGACAAACATTTATTTCTCGCATATTATTTAATATGATTAAGTATATGTTTTGCTAAGCACTCTAAACTTCAGTTTTTTTGTTCTAAATAGTCATTTTATAAGTGTTTTCTTTTTACCGTTGAGCACAGCATTTTGTTATGAGCAAGATTTACGAAAGCATGCTGTTTCTGTTGTTGAGTAGGTGATCAAAAATACATTATTTATGTTTGTCATTTTCAAAATAGCATGAAAGTTAAAAGTTTTTTTTTTGCCGACATTCATGCTCGTATAGATTTTAAGGTGTTGAATGTTTTCTGTTGCACTTTTTGATCATGTAAAGCACATTGAGTTGCCTTGCGTATGAAATGCGCTATACAAATACATTTGCCTTGCCTTGCCTTAAAAGATAGCTTATATTAAAATATTATACCTGCCTTTGAACGTGTATTTTTTAAAGACAAGTTACCAAATTAATCGATCCTTGCAGCTTTTTTTTTTTTTTTTTTTTTTTTAAAAAAACTTTAAATAAACAAGTACTTTCAAGTTTATTTCAAAGATCTATTGAACATGTAGGCTACAGTAGTCAAATTATTTAAATGCTGTCTGATGTTGTTGTTGTGCTTGTGAAGTGTTGTACTTAATATGGTCGTTGTGAATTCATTTTATTTACAAGTATATTGCAGTATTTAAAAGAAACAATGTAAAGAATAATGAAGCTACTTTAAAAAAAACACAATAAAATACAACAGTGTGATTAATCATTGATAATAATTGGAATTATTAAAGCCACCGTGTCGAGCTCTTTGTATAATGCAACGAAAAAGCCTGTCGCTTCAAATAGAAAACAGGTTCATTTTAAATTAGCGAAGTTTAACTTTCCACAGCTCCTACCTTAAGTGGCATCTCTGTGAAACACAGACACCATTAGGTTAATGAAGAACAAGCAAGTATACAAACGAGCAGAAACACTTTGCTCTCTGTCTGTGAGGAAATCTGTAGAGACTTGGAGCTTTCGCGCTGCACAGACGGTCAATGCTAAATTGACTTATTCTTCCAAGGATAGAAAGCAATAGCTTTAAAATGTTTTTTTTTTAAGCTCAAGTGGCTCAATGAAACAAACCTTTTGTATTGTCATGGCAGGTTAATCACATGTGACAACTTACTAACAGCACAACTGTTGGAAAATCCATCATATACTTACACACAATGATATATTACCTGGGTTTAATATAGAAAAGGAAAATAATATCAATCCATCTTCTCTTTGTGCTTATCGTGGTAAAATAGATTTTCAAGTATATGTTAACCGAGGCATGTTGACAGTACATTACCTTGTCAATATGGAATCTGAGAGAAAACCTATCGATAACAAGGTATTGACTGGTGCTTAAGTGACATACTTAGCTGAATATCATGTTTTCTTTGCTGCTTTATTATGAGTGGTGATTTATTACTTTAGTTCAATGCTGTAAAAATCAATCAAACTTTACAAGCCGCAGGGAAACGTCACTGTAGTAGCCTTCGGTTATTTGTAGTGGCCACATTTCACGATGTACGTGAATTTATAGGTTAAACAAACAGGTAATTGAATAAAACTTAACACATATTCATCAATAACAAAAAATAGGTGTTTGCTGCCTCTAATATGAAATCCATACTGTAATAAGTGCAAGAGTGATCTGAATTCATCCAACAGTCAATGAGTGAAGACTAGTAGCTACATTTTGTCTCTAAATGAACCACTTCACTTGTACCAAGATACAGCAGCTCCACTGTACAGTTATAGCCTTCTACGCTCATGTAATCTTTTATATTCAATTTAATATCAACAGGTTTTCATTAAAAAAAATACATCTGTCTGTGTGGCTAGTTAGTTAGCTACTGCATCGCTATCCAGCTAGCTACTGGATAGTTCACTAGCCAGTACCTATATTGCATTGGTTAGTCTGTTTCAACCTTCATTAATGGCTAAATTGTGTTTATCTGATATCAACCAGGAAATGTTTTTTTTTGACTGTGTGACAAATACATTTGAAATCTATCTGTCTGTGTGGCTAGTTTGCTTGCTAGCGAGCTAGCTACCCGGTACCTATCTTGCACTGGTTATTTGTAATTTGACGCTCGCTTAATCTGTTTCAACTTTCATTTGTGTTGATCTGAAATCAGCCAGGAAAAGTGTTTTTTGACTGTGTGACAAATACATTTCAAATCCATCTGTCTGTGTGGCTAGCTAGCTAGCTAGCTAGCTAGCTACCTGGTACCTAACTTGCATTGCATTTTTTTTGTAATTTGACGCTCGCTTAGTCTGTTTCAACCTTCATTAGTGCTTACGGTAATTTGTGTTGATATGATATCAACCAGGAAACATTTTTGGACTAGAAACCAGAGCATTGTGTGTTAGCTCAGTGATGTAAATTCCATATTAACCTGGGCTACAAACCCATGGTTTTCTTGCTGTGAACTCGCAATTAAAGATGCGCGATGTTATCTGGCAATATTAGCCATAAAATCTAAAATAAGTTCACATCGGTATCGGTTTTTTCACAGATGTTGAAGCGCCGTTTGTTTGAGACGACATCGTAAAAGCAAATATTGAATAGAATAGAATAGAATACAGTCCTTTTATTGTCATTGCACAAGTACAACGAAATTGCCCATGCCCCTCCCATCAACATTCCACTTCAAAGATTCAAGCCAAACAGACACAATCATTATGAAAACAACATAAGGTACCATAAATTATGGCCTTTTTTTTCCCATTACTAAAGTTGAATATAATTATATTTTCCACAGATGATGTACATTTGTGGAATGCATCCCTATTGGATATTAGCAAAAAGCTAATAGGGAACATCTCTAAAAGCAATTCTACCTTCTGTTTGATTAAGCGACCCGTTGCCTTAACCTGTAAGAGGTAGTGAATTTAGTGCGTAACTCACCTTTGTTGGCGGAAGTATGATTTACCTTGACCTTGAATGTAAGTAGGTCTTATGTAAAAATGGCTATCTTTAGCCACAAGCAGCAGGCATGTAGCTTTATGATCAGAATTCTGTCCAAACCTCTGAATTCACAACCGCATTAATGGCTTGTGCACCGTTTCTTTTTGGGCATATCTGTACCATAAACACACAGTCAAGCTTTTATTTCCACCTGCATCGAGGCTGGCTGTTCTGTGGATGTGCTCCACTGACACTGAATGGGCGATCAGGAATGCAACCTCAGAGATGGCAGCTGGAGTAATATTATGGAAATATGAACACATTTTCTGCTTCATAAGAAGGCAGAAGGAAATAAAGTACGGGCGTCATTGAAGCAAGGGGCGCTGTGAGCACAATGAAGCTCATTTAAATAAGACGACAAAGATGGCCGGCAGTTCTTTGTCAGCTGGGACACCACAGGTTCTTTTCATGTTTCCCACTCAGCCCAGTACACACTGGTAATTTAATTCTGGCCTTAAACCATGGCACAACACTATCTGCAGACTCGCTGAGAGGCACAGATGTATTTCAGGGCACAGCTTGGGTTTTACCTGGCTTCTTCTTCTAAGATAAATCAAACATGCAAATCACACTCTTTCATGTCTTCGTTCTAATATTTACTTTTCCCTTTTACCCAACGCGCACACAGACACATTTCACTGGTTTCATTCGTCTCCCGTGAGGTTATGGAGAGAGCTGGAGAGGCTACTATAGTCAGCTGGTGTGTGTGTGTATACTGTGTTTGTGTGTATTTGTGTTGTCTTAATGTTTCTCCACCCGCTGGGTGTCCATCTGTGGGTTTATCTGGTATCATTTCCACTCCTCCTCCTCCTCTCGCTCCTGTGGAGGTTTAGAAAAAAATACCCAATATACTAAAGACACATTGTGATAAGACTAAACCTGACAAAAAACGCTTTAAAACACAAAGACATGAATGCACACATGTATTTAACACACACACGGCTGTGAAATAAGAGCCTTTGGGTGCAGCAGCAGTGCCTGCTAATACTTCCTATTTATCGTGAAGTCGTTGAACTGAGCAGCGTGCAAACACACACAGTGCATGAGAAGTGACGAGACAAGGAAAATAGGAACATAACAGTGCAAGAGGCAAAAGGGAGAGATATCAAGAGGATAGAAGGATCATAAATGGAATGAAAGAAGGGAGGCACAAAAGAAGAAGTTCTTGGAAAATAAAGAAGAGTGAAGGGAGACGGGTGAAGGCACTGGGAGGGAGGTGATGTGGGGGTGGGGGTGGGGGGGGAGGAAAGATAAAGGCGGAGGAAGAAGGCAATAAGCAAAAGAAGCTGAGAGCCATTAGGGAGCACGAGAGAAGCAGGAGAAGCTTTGCACAAATTGTTTAACTGCCTACATCTGTCTAAACTCCCTTTAGCTTTACTGCTACAAGTTCTTACGTGTACAACAATAACATTTTCCCTTCTCAGACTTAAACATTTGAATAATTTATCTCCAAAAACTGGATTTCGCAACCCTACGTGATTTTTTCTTTAAACAAGTCGTAAAATTCCAATCGGCTCGTGTAAGTCGGGGTCATCTCTTCTCCGTCTCTTCGGCTACTTCCATACGGCTGACTTCAGGCCACTTTAGATCAAAGTGGAGAAGCAGCTAAAACATACTGAGACAAATCTGCACATTTGCCCTGTTATTATTCCCTTAGGATAATGTCAGCAAATCTTCAGTCTGGTCATGCATTGAGGCAAACTCTCTGAATAAAAAGCCTTTTAAATGCAAGCTGTAAGCTAAGAAATGCTAGGACATGTTTTATTTATTTATTTTTACCTTGTGTGCACATGCTGTCGATGGTCAACAGTACATGGAGTGCAATCTTTTTATGACAGCTATGAATGTTTTATTATTGCAATGAAACAAAATAACATTTGTTTTATTGCTTATTTGTCACCATCACCAAGAAGAAAAATATCATTAAAGGGAACGATATAAAAAGAAAGGGCAGTGTAACACATGGTTTGCCAGGGGGGGACAAAAGAAAAAAATGGAATTAAATTTATATTAATGAGGTGATAAAGCGCTATATATAAAATCAAGTCCATTTACCATTTACCATTTACATAGAGTAAGAAGAAGAACCAACCTAAAATCCCAAAAGTTTGGAACCATTTTATTGAAAACGAACTCCAAAAAATTGCTTGTATTTTTCAAAGAGCAAAAAATTAATGTATGTATATTTTGTACAGTTAATGTGTTTTATTGCACCTAAAATATTTGTATATTATGTAAATTATATTAAGAATTCTATTTTGCATTTGGGAAAATTGTAATGAAAACTTTTGACTATGGGGGGGACAGGGAAGAGGGAGTTAGGGTGGGACAATGGAAGGAAAGGTTGACAAACAGCTATTTTGGTTGTACTGAAAGTATAATGACATGGACATGTTTCCTGTGAAGACTGCAGGTTTGAATAATAAGACATGGAATATCATTGAAAAATATGAGAAGGCATGAGAAATACAACAAAAATGGAGAATCAAACATGCAGGCAGCAAATGATAAGACACAAAAGATGCACATCACATATTTGTACAGTTTTACACAGTTTTCAATCACTTTGTCAATTGTGGAAAATGACTGTGAGGGGCTTTTATTGGTGACAACGCATTCAGCTTAGGTTCTGCAGAAAGACACACACACACACATATGGGTCAATGACATAATGACTAAATATTCTGTCCTACTGCGTTTGTTTTATTTAAAAAAAAATAGGTTTAATTGCATGAAAAAAATACCAAATAAGTAGTAACCTAGTATATATGCGCTAATGTTACTTACTAAATTACTTGTTATTCAAAGTGTAAAAAAAATCATGTGGTGTGAATGTTTGGCCATGATGAAAAAACTTTAAAATCACTCTATATCTATTCAAATTCATTTTTTGGCCTATTTTTTAAGTGAAATTATAGATTTCTATATTTATTCCCATTATAATATTCATGCAACTCTTGCCCGATGATGCCAATCTTATGAAATATGCAGTAAAATACATTAATTGACCCATTATACATGTTGCTATGTGTGCATTGAACTCCTCTGAAACTTTGTGTCCTTGTTTGGTGTGTTTAGATGTGAGTGGAGTGCACATGAGGTAATTGTGTGCACAGCATACAGACTCCACTGCTAAAAATAACCCTCATTCCATCTATATTTTGGGGCCAGGTCATGCCCATTAATTATACCTCTTATTTATTTCACCCTCTCAAGCTCATGCCATTGGCTCCGTTAAACCTCGGCCACTGAATTGTGTTATCGTTGTGCAATTAGAGGCATTTTTTTTTTGGAGCGCTTGTTAAAACAGCCGGGCCAAGAAGCACACCAAACACCAAAGGACAACACAGCAGCCTTAGAAGAGATTCTACAGGCAGACCTTCTGTTTCCCCCCCCCTCATTGTTTCTTAACAGAGAGCGTGAACGCAGGGCAGAGATGAATGAAGACAGAAGGGTGGACAGTCACACACAGAGAGGGAAGGTCTGGTGAAATACCAAACTGATTAGCTGGTGTTTCTGACATTTAAATGTTGCGTTTACATACAGAAATGTTTCCTGGGAATATTAATCATTCGGGGTGATTTGCAAGCAACTGTGAGATGGATTCACCATGGACATGCTAATGAGGACATACAATGAGAGGAAAATGTGGTGAGCATTAGGGTGGCTCACAAATTTATGTATTTATTTTTTTAACAGATCGACATTGTAAGCATCTGTTACCAAAAATGTCATCAATCGCTGCAAATTTAGCGGTTTTTCCCAATGTTGACATTTTTTCTATTTTCAAGAATAGTGTCTGAACTCTTCTAATGTTCTTACCAGGGTTGGGGTCAATTATAATGATAATCACATATTTAATAATTAATTAGAATTATGACATAATCAATTAATAATTGTAATTGTAATTTAAAAAATCTGTTGCTGTCTTAATCGTAATTAAATTGTAATTGAGTTTAGATAATTGACCTTGCAATTGCAATTGCCATGAAAATTTGATTAAGATGATCGGTTATAATTTAACACAAAACTGAGGAACCATGTTACAGTTCTATGTACAGTTCTACACATATGTAGTTAACAACTATTACGACGTGTTTCATATCAAGCTTTCCCACATTTTACCATTTCAAAATAATTAAATTGAGGGCTATATTGACACAAAAAAGGCTCAGACGCCCACACCAAAAATATTAAATTCTATATTGTCATTGATTAGGAAGCCTAACCAGGTAACCAATAGACAGGAAAGAAATTAGATGATAGATATTTGTTTTTAGTGTATTTTACAGGTGGTTTAGAACCATAAGAGATGCTAACAGAAAGCTAACACAAGAGGAAGGTTAACTTTTATTAGGGTTTTTATTTCAGACTGTGATTATTTGTAATTGAATTGCAATTGTAAAAAAATACTGGTCTCTGTAAATGAACATGGGTAATTGAAAATGTTATTGTAACTGAAAAATGTAATTGACCCCAACCATGGTTCTTACTCATTTAGTGTAAATACAGGGAGAAACTATTAGTAATGGCCATACTTATCTTTATATCGTTAAAGATTGTGATATCGGTGGAAGTTACGCATTCTGTCATTGAATGTTAAAAATTGTGCCACATTATACAGACATTATATTGGCGAAATGTTTGGTACAGATGTTCAAAATATCAATAGGAACAAGGAAAAAATGTGATTTTTGTATCATCATATTGTGATCCACCCTAGTGAGCATTCGTTCATTAATATTATTAAAACAAAATATAGAATTCAAATGTGTAATATTCTTGTCTTGTTAACAAGGTTGACATTCCCATCATGCATAGCGTTGTTTCAGAATGTTTTATGAATGATTTCCCCAAACAACAATCCTGTTTATTACTGTTAGCATCTGTTGAGTTCACATTACAGCTACAATTTGTTTTGGTGCTCAGGTGTTTATTATTCAGAATTTACCAGTAAAATGGGTTTTACCTGAAGGTGTAGAGCTCTCCTAATATGATTAGTGAATGTGGTGGCCCTGTACACACAGCATTCTGGGTATTTTTTGCTAAATGGCAAAAGCAGGGCAAGTGCCTAATTTGTTTACAGCCTGGTTTCTTCAAAAGTGAAGCTAAAGCATCAAAATGTGAGATTGTGCAAAGGCTGTAATGAAATCTGCAAGTTTAGACTCAAATTTTATGCAATGGTCCTTTTTATTATGAGTAATTTACTGACAGTCAATGTTAAAATAGTTGATCTAAATGTGGTGCAACCATGTCACATTTAGAGCTTTGGACATCACACAAGCAGAAAACGCCCTAAATAGGTCATCAGCAGTTCAGGGAATTACACACATTTAGCATATCACAGTGTTTTACCTGATTTTACAGCAAAGGGAACTGGTTATGTGTACACCAGTGTGTGTTTGCACCATGTGTTGGGACTCCAACCAACATTATGTACAGTATAGATAGCGCTGCAGTATTTTGTTCTGATATCACACTAATGGAGTGATAGATTTGTATTACAGTATTTATTTACTTTCCCCCCCGCTTGTGGGTGCTGAACCACATGGTGGTTAAAAACTGATGCAGAAATCAAGATCTCTGTCAATGTACTGACTTTTCTTATTGTCATTGTCTGCTGTTTTAAATGTATGTACAGTATGGCCTGGTAGACTGGGAAACTAAATAGCTTTTTTGGGATAAATAAAGTTGTCTAAATTTGAATATCTGGAAAAAACCAGAACAAAAATGGTATCAAGCGAATCCATGTGCTCCTTGTCTGGCAAAACATAAATAGATAAATAAAATTACAGTAAGAATGAAGTTAAACCACTGCTATGCATCTGTTTACGGGACTTCACATCCCAAAATGCAATGCGCGAAAACGGAAAACGTTTTAGAGGCGATGAAAACAAACGTTCAAGTGGCAAACACAACCTCTGTATTAAACAGTGCATTTGAAGTAACATTGCATATTTTTACCAAGTTTATGGTTGTATAGGAGTGTGACGATATCTCGATACGGCGATGTATCGCGATATTTTTTCGCACGATCGATTATTGATATGCTCGTGCTAAGTATCGATTTTTTTTATTTTATTTTATTTTATTTTATTTTTGTTTTTGTTTTTTGTTCAAAACCTTTTCTGCTTTTCACTAAAAGTGCAGGAAGGTCTTCACAGAAATGTTCTCACTGTTTGTTGAAGGAACCAATACATTGTTTACTGGAATATTTCACTATAATAGTGTCACTGGTAAGAAAGACCATATTTTTTGTTTACATAAAGCACTATTTGAGATACTTATTCTTTTACATTGGTATGTTGACACTTATTTACAGAAATGTTGCACTAAAATAGTGTTACTGTTCATAGGACACTTTTTCAATTTATTGTCTTTCAGAGATATAAAATAAAAATTGTATTTTTTCACTTAATCTTATTTTTTTTCTTGTTAGATTATCGTAGATTAATTTCTGACCAATATATCGATAATCGCAGTATCGTCATATCGCGAGATAATTGTTATCATGAGCTTTGTATCGTGGATCACATCGTATCGTGAGGTACCCAGAGGTTCCCACCCCTATGGTTGAACAATGGTTTCTAAATACCTTAAATGTTTTTCCTAAATCAGGATTTTCAAACATATTTTCTTTTAAGTGCTTACATCCATTAGTTGACCCATAGTACAGTTTTGGTATTAGTTTGGACCTTTTTCTTTTGCTATGCGTCTGAGTCACAATGGGGGTTAATATTCTTTCAATAATATCTGTCAAGAAATCCGCTCACATTTCTTCCCATTTTATCCCAAAAGTAGAATGGTGAAAGTCTATGTTTGTCTTCAAACATCCTTATGCAAGCATGTTATTATCTGGATTTAATCATCTGGGAGTACCGTCTGAAACCCTGACAATGGTTTTCAATAAAGGAGGGAAGTCATTTCAGGATCCCTATGATTCTTTTTAAGGCTCAGCTAAAAACTGCCCGCTTAGTCTTAACAACACTAAATCTCACAGGTCCTCTGATAAAGGCCTAAGGTTTTCTCCTCATTGGAGGCTCAAGAATAAAGGGGAATGCGTCTTTGAAGAGTCTCTCAGAGGACCAGGGTGGAGGAGAGCGTGGACATCAAACCTAGCTCAGACTTCAGACTTGGACTTTTTAGCTCAACAAAGGAAAAGTCTGTGATGGACTCTGGCCAAGTCTTGTGTGGATTTAGAGATTAATGTAAAAAAAAATAAAATACATATGAATATACATAGATTGTTATGATCATTGTTTTTTTTTTTTTGGTTTTCAATTGCCTTGATTGTTTGAAGTCTGGTGCTGGTGATGACATGCTGTCACACATACAGTATATCAACTTTAGTCTCACTCTGTCACTTGATAATCTTCTTCACGAGTGTCGAAACCTCAGGGTTTTCTAAAAGCTGGCTGCCACAGAAGTCGTAAGTTTAAAGTTCAGAAGATTTTTGCAGAGGAAAGACAGAAAAATCTTCTGGAGCTCCTTCTGTGAAACGAATATTGCTCACGGTCGAAACGAGGAGGACACAAAGGCTACTTTCAGACTGCAAGCCTTAATGCTCAATTCTGAGTATTTTGCTCAGATTCAATTTTTTTGTTTGGCAGTTCATATAACCTTTTAAAATGTGACCTGCCAAGCCCCAGCATTTTGTGTACAAACCAGCCCACTACATTATCACCGACACCACGTACAAGCCGTTACTAAGTCAGTAATGCTCAACATGGGGCTTTTTATGTCTTAATTTGAACTATTATTCAACCGGAAAACCTTGGAAATTTTTAACCCCTTTTTACCTATTTCCTTTGGCCATTTTACAACTTCCTTTGTTGCATTTTTGCCCCTTTTCAAAAAGTTCTGACATTTTTTTTCAAATTTTAACTCATTTTGCCAATAAATATCCCTTTTATCCAATTTTTGTCCTTTCTTAAAACATTTTGGCCACTTTTCATCCAAATAAGCTTGTTTTTGCCAATAAATACCACTTTTTTAATTTTTACCTTTTATTTTGTTCTACGTTTTGCCCTTTTTCACTATTATGTGCCACATTTTGCTCATTTAAACTACCTTTACCCATTACATACCGCCTTGTTCCTCTTTATTTGTCCATTTTTTGGGGACTCTTGACTGCTTTTGGCCTATTTTAGTCACTTTACACTCTTTTTTTGCCATGTTTTTGCCATTTTTGGACCATTTTTGACCACCTGTTACTATGTCTGCATCACTAACTCATAAAAATCAGATTTGGGCCACTTTTGACTGCAGTGTGAACCTAGCTTAACCCCTAATTTCCACCGCATCTTTAACTCTTCCGAAACCCCAACGCAGCTGATAGGTTTCCATTAAAGTCAATGTGTCATTTTTCCACCGCATCCGTAACTGCTTCATCATGCTGGAGCCCTCTGCAGCAAATACGCAGCCCTTGTATTTTTGCTGCAGCAAGTTAACAAAAATAAGCCTGTGCAGGATAGGAATCAGTGCATAGACATAATAAAATAACCGGATTATTTTCAAATTAAAATACTTCGTGTTCAAAGTGGATCGTAATTCATTAACCGAGGTTACCCCTGGTAGAGGGAAACATAGACCTTCCGGGGCCTCCATCGGGCCCATTTCAGACTCTATCTGAATACCTAGCACATATCCAGACTCAGGGGAATAAAACCTGTCCACTGATACACAGTTTCCACCAAACGGAAGAAAAAAAAATTTGGCCTGAAAATTGCCATTTTTGGCTCTAGCTGGCACAATTCCGACTCTATCTAAAAACCAAGCACATATTCGGACTTGGGGGAACCAGACCTTTTCATGAATACAACGTTTGGCTCGATCCGAGCATTTTATAATTGTATTTCACAGATAAAGTAAATATTGCATTTATCCATGGTTGAATCACATGTATATATCGCGCGATTACAGGTGAATTAGCGGGATCTTCTGAGTTCTTGCTGCAAAACCGGAGACGGTGGGGATCGCCGGTCAGCAGATTGCGTTGCAGTTACACAGCGGAGCAGTTTCGGAGCAGATACGCATCCAGTGGAAATCCAGAAATTAATTTGAGGACGTATGAGCTGTTAGCAAAGCAATAAGGGAAACACCAACACCAGCTCTCATGGATATGATTATTTCTTATTATTAAGCTTGAAAATTGGAAATTAGACTTTATTGGAGGAAGTTTCACCTGCGATCACCTTTTGTCTCATTCCATCACTGTTCATCACACACTCCCTACCGCTTTCTGCTCCCTACGTCCTTTCATCTGTTTCCTCCTCCGTCCTTCTTCTCTCGCTCTCTCTCTGATGCCTAAGTAGCCACAAATGGTCCCTAATAGCCTCCAATGGAGATGAATTGATCGTAGTGTGAACTCGATCGATGGGAGATTGCATTTTCTGTACACGGTGGGACGCTGTGCAAGCAGGCAGCCTTAATTAGGTTAACAGTAAACCATGATCGTGTCTGGGATTTATTCGGAGTTTAAAGTTTACAATAATCATCACGGAATCTGTAAAAGAAAAGTTGAAAGTTGTTCAAATAAATTTGGCATTTACACACTTCAGCTTCTTCTCCTTTCTTTGCCCTTTGTCCTTTCCCCCTTAAATTCTCTCGCTCGCTTTTTTTCTATGACATGATGAGTAGCAGAATTTAATCAGCAGTTTTTTAAAGGTCAAAGCCAGGTAAAAACTCTCTGCCACGTGTGCTAGAGAAAGGAGAGGGCTAGAGATGGAAACACTTTATGATAAAAAGGTTGGAGATGGAGAGACAGTGAGAAAGGGAACATGGCATGAGACAAGAAGAGGAGACGGAGGGTGGTGCATTAAAGGAGGGAAATAACGGAGGAGGCCAATGAGGTAATTTGCTCTTTTATGACACAACAGATCTGGTAACAGATGAATACATATTAAATATGTAGGAGAGGAGAGGAGCGAGTGCAGGGGGTGATAATGAGAGGAGGAACGACGCTGGGAGCAAATGAGAAGATGGCAGTGAGGGAAAAAGGCGGTCAGGACTGGAGGGGAGAGAAGGTAGGATGGAGGAAGTGCAGGTGCACGAGATGAGACGCTTTCATTTTCCTTCACCCCGTCTCATCTCGTCCTCAATGCTCAGTGACGGTGGGATTTTAATCAGCTCTCCATCTCATGGTGCCCCCTCATCACATCCCTGTCGTGTCTCTCTGTCCCTCACCGTCTGATTCTCTCTCCTGTTTGTCTGTTCAGGATGACGAGACGCTTTTATCACGGCGGGGTCTCATAATGGTCACACAGAGCAGATGCCTTCGTCTCTAAAGCAATAAGAAGTCTTTGATAACTCCCTATCATTGGTTATCAAACAAACCTAAATCTTTCCCAAACTCACTGTAGAATCCATGTTCATCTGCTGCCGCTTTTATCTGTTATTTGTTTTTGTCAGTCTAACAAGAAAATATACTGTATATAATACGACTGAAACGGGCAGAAGCAAACGTGCTTATATGCCCAACATAAATGATAACATTCATGTTACTTTTTCCAATAATAAACACAAAAGAAATGCAAGCATTTAACAAGAACATTTGAGTTGACTTTTTTCAAATAAGGCAAAAAAAAAAATCATGTTAAGTAAGAAAGACTATAATTTAGAGTTATTTGGACACTATTAACACTTGTAGTTTTGTTAAGTAAGAACAGACCATATTCATTAAGTGTACAATAACTATTCTTGTGGTACTACTACCATATAAAGTCCATGCTACTACTACTGATAACCAACAATACTGAGGTTATTGAGGGAAACCTCTTATAGTTAATGGCTTACTGGTTGTATAACAAGGCCATGCAGAATAAGCATGCTAATAAGCAACTCATTAATGGTGAATAGGTGTACCTTAATATAAAGATGGTACCAAAAAAAAAAAAAAAAAAAAAATATATATATATAAAAGACTTTCCTGGTTAAATAAAGGTAAAAAATTGATATGGATGCATTTTGAATCGATCCGTAATATTGCGATATATCCACGAATTGATTTTTAATATATATATATATATATATTATATATACACACAACATTTTCCAAAAGACACAAACACATTTCTAATGCTTCACATAATTCTCTAAAATATATTGTGACATTTTCTTTTTTAAATTAATTAATGTGTCAGTCATTTTTATTTCTTTATCAATATTATTCCACAAATTAACCCCAAGAACAGACAGACATATTTGTTTAAACTTCTAATCTTGGTTTTGTTAATATATTTGCTAATACATAGTTAAATTGATCTCTTAGGCTGTATTTGCTGGTCTATGGTGAGAAGTATTTTTGAACGCCTGCATTTATGCTCTGTATTTTGTCTTCCTGCTCAGCATTTCATCCTTCTGCTGTCTTCTCCTGCGTGTATTTATACGCATCGCCAACCTCTATAGATGATCCCCTTTTTTTTCCCCGAAGTTCATTTAACAGGACTTGCGGTGTTTCGACTTCTCACCGTGATGCAGGGCACTGGAATTGTAACGCAGGGTTTGTTCGGTGTCTCTGATGAGTTGGTGAAGAAAGGCAAAATATGTTTGTGTACATTTAAATCGTGACAACCAGCCCGTAGCTCAATATCCCACCAAAATAAAACCCAGTTTATAATGAGAGGAAAATGACACATGGTATAGTGTGAACTTCATGGAGCTAGAATTTAATTTTGGTTATAGTTTCTGTTTGAAACTAGAGTAAATTTATGGCTCTACAACTCTCTCCACCATGCTGACTTGAAGGAATTGCAAATGAATATTCTAAAATATGGATCTGACTGTGTGATTTATTCCTTTTTATGACCAGGCAGCACTGTAAATAAAGTATGAAAAAACATTAAAGGAGTGAGAAGAAGAAGAAGCTAGTGAACACCTTGTCTGTCTCGAAACAGGACACTGTAAAGTTACTCTTATTTTGAAAGGGCTCAGCAAATCGGCATCGATTTTTTTTTTTGTGAGTAAATAGTGAGCATGTGATTCCTGCTGCTCTGCTTGTTAACTAGGGTTGTCACGATACTAAAATGTTCAACTCAATACCGATACTCAGGAAAATAATTGGCACTAAAAACCATTTTTGAAGCCACAGGGATGCAAACAATTTTAAAGAAATATTTTATATTAAAGAGAAAACCACAAAAATGCCATGAAAAAATGAACATAACCACAGATTAAATAATAATATATAATACAATACAAAAGAGTTGTGCAACAAGAAACTTCACCTATGATAACGAGTTTCAGGTTATCCGAGGTAGTGGGGGGGTTTAGTGTCGTATCCGGATACAACCTTATAGTATCAATACTTTTTTATACTGATACTTTTTGAATTCCGATACTTTTGACAAACGTACTTTTAATATTATATGAATTGAATTGTCACAACCATACAATCTTCCCAGAACAGCTTTGCTGACCACCAGACATGATGTATTTATATAAAATAATTATTATTATTTGCAATAATGATTGACACATTTTCTGTTATTTTTTTTGTTTTGTTCTTTCTTTCTTTCTTTTATTTATTTTTGTTTGACTTATGTAAAGTTATTGCCCTTGTTGTTGTTGTTGTTGTTGTTGTTGTTGTTGTTGTTGTTATTTTTATAACAACCATAATTATACAATTATTACTTTATGCTTTTCTATTTTCTTGCTGCTGGATGTATTCATATTATAGTGTAAAAAACACACATTTAGCTTTTATACTTTCAAGTGTTCTGCATTGTGGCAGGACTGCGTCCAAAAGCTTTTTTGTTGTATAGAAATCACAGTGAATTCTGCCTTTAGTGAAAGTACAAGAGGAATGATGGAAGAAAACAGGGAATAATGATCAGAAAAAGCAGTTTCCAATGCCATGCAGAGAATTGCACAAGCTCCCATTTGTGGTAATACGACTGTCGTAGAAAAATCCCGACGTCCCAAAGGGATTTTGTGCAGACGACAGAACAGAAGCTGTGTTACAAGCCTCACTCTTACTTACCGACTGTGCGGTCACAGAATATGACTATCATTTACAATAAATGGTGAATCTGCCCACCAGTTGCACCAGTTAGCTCAGAGGTTCAGTACGATCCTACGCCGACGTACGAGCAGAACGTGCTCCCTTATAGCACCAGTGAAGTGAACATCTCTGTCAGCAGCATCAAAGCATGAAGCAGCAGCTCCCAACGGAGCAGCTTTAGACTCCGCCCACTCACCGCTCACCTTTCATCAGCCACGTGAATGACAAAAACTGGCTGATCTGCGAACACGGATCCTACTAGATACTCCCCCATCCCTCCCTTCTCCACCCAGCGTGAAAGTTGTCAAAAAAGATGGACAATTTCACACTTCTATCCTGCCATTTGTATCAAAAACAGTGAAAAATCAGGCTTGCACGTGCGCTTTGTCTTCCGCTTGTCAGGAGCCCTGATTCACTGAGTTACAATGAAAAATGCACTAAGGCCGTGAAGGTTAGCTGTTCTGCAGCTGAGCCACGTAATGAGAATTTTACAGGGAAAAGAGGGGCATAGTGAACAGATGGTGTGGATTAGAAGTTCCCTTTTTTACTGCCAACTTTACCTACTTTGTTTAAAAAAAAAAAAAAACACAAACACACACAATTACAGTGAGAAAATATACCAGTTTGCTCAAATAGTCTTTCTTCTTTCTGTCATATTTGCTTCTTATGTGTAAATGTACTCATTTTGTAACTTAGTCTACCCTGTGAGAAGGTGTGAGTGTGAGTGTGTGTGTGTGTCCCAGCTGGAGTGAAGAGTGTTTATATTATTGGCAATGAAAAAGAGCCCCCCAGGGACGTCAGTAATGGGCTGGGAGGCCCTCTGACTTCTTATAATAGCCTTTGAATGGCCGTCTGCTCGTATGTGTGTGAGTTTGCACAACTATATGACTGTCAATGAGAGGACACACTTTATGGTAACACAATGAGGCAGACACACAAAGGAACGGTGACGGAGCCCGTCCGGCACACAAAAGGGGCTCATACTCACACGCACACACATCCTATCTCTCACACACTGAGGTGCCAGCTGAGCCCAGCGTGTCCAAAAAACAGCAGGTGCTGTCAAGTGTAAGCACAGCAGACCTGCCCTGACGTGGCTACGCACACACACATACAAAACACACACACACACACACACACACGTGCACAAACTGTATGTCTGCACACTGCACACTCGTTCAATCATAGCTTTCCTCGTTAAAGTCTCACTGCCAAATGCTTTCATTTTCTAATGGATGCTGACTGTAGATTAACCATGAAAACTGAGTAATAGCGTCTGATCCTCAGTATTTGACTACCCGTGCATACTTGCTCTTTGGTTTCATGGTTGTTGCTAATGCATTGGGATATTGGGAAGTTGGCTGTCCAAATGGAAAGAGAAGGATGAAAGTATTTCTTAAATTAGTTTGTGTAAAAAATGCAACCGTCTTTATTTTGACCATTTTTTGTTTCTCAAAGAGTGTGCGTGCGCGTGTGTGTGCGTGTGTGTGTTCATGATGTATTTAGCAGTGCCCCATCATATGCAATGCTGAGTTCATTAACTATCCCAGCATGAGGGCTCCAGTGGGTGACGGATAATCCCCCATCACCTCCGAACGCGCGCGCACGCACGCATCTGTTACCGTCAAAAACCAACAGATGAGATTTCAGCTGAAGGCTGAAGTTGTGCTAACTATATATTGTCCACATGAAATTGGTAGGGTGACCATATCCGGACATGTCCTCCATCTGGCCGGATTTTAAAAACTCATGAAAATGTCCGGGTGAATTTAAAAGACCGTAACTCCATTAGTATTTGGTCTAACAGATAAACTCCAGCAGTTTTTGAAAGCTAAAGAGTTGCTCCTTAGAGCATGTGACGGAATCAATAAATATACTGCTTTGTTTAGACGTAATGGTCAGACACGCAGCAGAGAGAAGAAAAAGACTCAAGAGGGGTTTGAAAACAAAGGATGCACTGGGAGAAACTTAGAATGTAGGAAGTTATGGGTAAAATAAGTTCACTTTCTGGATGCATCAATGTTGTTCTGCTTTTCTGTAGTTAGTCTTTCTGTGTGTACATTATTGTTTTTAGGCTTTTTAAACCTTATGGACAATAACAACTTATTTATCTACTGGTGTATATTATATTTTGCTGTTACTAGGTAGATTCAAGAAAATGTCGAGTACTTTTGGAGCATAACGAGGTTGGCCCAAGTGTAAAAGCATGCTATTGCTATTAATATAAATATGTAGTGAGAGTCACGCATCAGGATGATGAATATTTATCAAGAGTATGATAGGAAAAGGACAAAATATTTTTACTGTTTGCAGTTTTTATGGCATTTTTTTAATGCTTTTTTTTTTTATTTTTTAACTCTTACTATTTACCAGTGTTGGGAACGTTGCTTTAAAAAAGTAATGAGTTATAGTTACTCACTACTTGATCCAAAAAGTAACTGAGTCAGTAATTGAATTACTCTATAATAAAAGTAACTCATTACCAAAGAAAGTAAATATTTGCGTTACTGTTAAAAAAAAAAGTTGCTATATGTCAAAGAATTCGGATTTTTTAGATGCGTGTGTCGTTGTGAGGTGCTTCATTAAATTAGAGTTGCTTACAACAGATGTGGACAAAGTCTTCACTCCTGGATATAATCTACACTTCACATGCACGTTCTCGCCTTTGA
The DNA here is from genome assembly GCF_900634775.1 of Gouania willdenowi. Lineage (NCBI taxonomy): Eukaryota > Metazoa > Chordata > Actinopteri > Blenniiformes > Gobiesocidae > Gouania > Gouania willdenowi. The sequence continues at coordinate 16,833,213 of NC_041066.1, forward strand.
CCACAATTAATTTAAAGTAGTGTTTGTATCGCCACCTTAAAAATGCCAACTTATCATCGGACTGCTCCACGCTCGCCATCTCTGCTGCTTCATCAAATCCGTAGTGGTTGCGTGTGTGTGTGGCGCACATGTGTAAAAACACTGGCTCTGATTGGCTACCATGGAACATGACGCCGCCTTAGCCAATCATAATCGCTCACCTTGTTTTTAACCCACCTCCTCACTACAGCTGCGTATGAAGCCAGGGGTGCTTTCGGATATTCAGTCAATGCATGTAACGCACCACATTTAACGTTCAGTAACGTTAACGGCGCTGTAACGGCATAAAAAGTAATTAGTTATATTACCCCGTTACAGTTACCAAACGTCGTTATTTTAAACACTGCTATTTACAATGTCCGCCAAATGTCACATTTAACATCAAGGTTTCTAATAAAAGAGATGAAATTGAGGCATTTTGAGTTCAACCCAAAGGTCACACATGGCTTTCCTTTATTTGTGTGCATTAGAAGGTTGGGATTGCTTTTTGTAGCATTGATTCCAGTTGTGTGATTGAGACTGACATGAGTCTCTGTCTGATGTCTTCACCCACTGTGATCCTTTGATGCGCTCTGAAATGTTGGTCATTGTCGTAACTTTTACATATACTGTATTTTATTTTCTGTAATATCTTCCCTTTTTCCTCCCCTCCCCCCACACCCCTCCCAGGTCAGCGTGCTGGAGCGACAGGTGATAGACTTCCTGGGCTACCAGTGGGCTGCCATCCTGACCAACTTCCTGCACATCATCGTCGTCATCCTGGGCCTTTTTGGCACCATTCAGTTCAGACCCAGATATGTGACTGGAGTGAGTTTTACACACAGCCACGTATTACCGTACTGTATTACTCCCTCTGAATATCTAAATATATAGCAACAGCCGCTCATTAGCTAGCGCTCATCTTTTTTCATGAAATAACCAGAGCTGAATAATGATCAAGTGAAGGTTTATTAGTGGGTTTTTTTCCTTCTCTTCATACTATAAACTAGAAAGAAGTCATTTGCAGTTAGTTTTAGTTGTTCAGGCTCCCGTCATTATCAGCAATACTGTGGTAAACGCTGAGAAAGTCTTTGGAACCTCTAGAGTCGTCTAGTGAAAACGGTGAGCTTATCATATTAGAATTAATGAACCAGTCTCTACATGTACCTTAAAAAAACCCTGCAAGGTAAAGATAATGACAACGGTTATTCCATGAGGATGTTTATCATCTATAATGCATAAAGTTCTAAGTGTGTGTGTTTGGTATGGGGTAGAAATCAACTCACCAAGATTATCTGTAATTTTGCTTTGAAATGATTTAAATTCAGAGGAACTTTCATAAACAGCTGCAGGGCCTCACACAAAGTCCAGCCTTTTTGCTGGTATGATTCAGATGATAAAAGGAAATTATATCTGCTGCGCATCAATGGTCGGGCCAGACAATTCTGAGTGAATAGTAAATGTTCTAATGGACTTCGTTTAAATATAGGGCTTTTATGGCAAAGTAGGTCCAAGGTGCTTTACAATATGAGCTCATTCACACATCAGTGAGACAGAGCTGCCATGCAGGGTACGAGACGAGCATTTGGAACAACCAGGGTCATTCGGTGTCCGAGCCATGAGTGGACTTTGCCGCACAATGTGTACACTTTATTATTTATTTTAAATATCAAGACAAAACAATGCAATTCTGTGACACAATAAACCATTGAAAAAAAATACAACCTATTTAAAAAATTAGAATAATACACTTTAAAACAATACAACACCGACATGCAGGGCTTCAAATTAACACCCGCCAAATGCGGGTAAAAATTTACTTTGGCGGGTAACATTGTAGCGTTACTAGCCATTTCGGCTGGTGAAGAACGCAACAAAAACGAATACGTCTGTTTGAATCGGCAGGCTGAAGAAACAATGCTAAACATTGTTGCCAAATTGGGATGTTTTCCACCAAGAAATTTGAGATTTTTTGTGTGTGTTTAGACTTTAAAACGTAATGTGTATCTGGCAACACTGCTGGTTGTACTAATCCTACAATTCCCATGAACACTATGTCGTGACTTGTCATACAACAATTGGCTACGTGCTTACGTTAGCGTGACTGCTTTGGTTCGTTATCGAAGGAGTCAGACAGAACGATGCTGTAAAATTAGTTAGGAAAACACAAACGAACATTTGGATATATTTATCGGGTGTTGAAAAATCTAAACTGCTAAAAAAGGAAGGCTAAAAGGAAGTTTGTTTATTAAGTTATGATATTATAAAAGGTTTACTTCTCCGTCACACCCAAAGATCCATATTGCACCTTTTAGGTATTGTTACAACATTGTTTTTAAATTAAATGTATATATTTTTAGTAAAAATATATACATTTAATTAAAAAAACAACAATTTTTTTTTTTTTTTTAACCATTTTAATTTATTTCTGCAATCAACTAAACATTAATGCTTAAATCTATTCTGTGGCACTCATAATGTAGGTTTTTTTTCGCTGGAAAAAGAATTGGCTGGTGGAAAATCTGGTTGGCTGGTAATTTTGAGAATATACTAGCCATGCTGGCTGGTGATCTAAAAAGTACATTTAAAGCCCTGCCTACAGGTATCGGTGGTTTGCAGCTGACGTCACATATCCCATGATCCTCTCCGATTCGCTCGGATCCGCCATCTCTCATGTATACAGCTGCATAACAACACATCTTCAATGGCGGATTCATGTGATTTTTCCAGAAATAAAAAAGCTAGTTATTGTGGTATGATAGAGGAGTGTAGAGGGGTTGACCCCTACAGCAATTTGTGAAAATTCGAGGACGATGTAGGCATGTGGCCGAGTGTAAATTACACAGACATCGTGAACTACTTGGTACTCACGAGAAGTTTTGTAACAGGGAAACAGATGAAGGCGACAACTTTTTTGTGTCGGGATCGGTGAGGAATATTGTTGTAAAAAAACAATGCAAAGGCAGAAACAAATGTACACACACACACACACACATGTGCGGACATGCTTGGTAATATGAAGTGGAAGTGGAAGATCCTGTTATTTTAGAAACACATAAAGGCAGGCATACACTGTGCGATTTTTGGTCCATTTTGAGCGGATTTTCGACTTGTGCGACTATTTTGTGGGATCGTGCGAGTCTCTGCTAGATCGTGTGTCGCGCATCGTGTAGTATACAAGAGCAATCGTATGGTCGTAAGGATTTCAAACATGTTTGAAATCCAATGGCGACGCTTCAGAGTTCTTCTTCTTCTTCTAATTTGTACGTTGCATTTCCGGAAACTAGACCCCGACGTGTCGTGTATGAACGTACAGTGTGAGCGGTCAGATCGTGTCAGAGTGTCGGTCCCGTACAGCGTGAGAACATGCATCGTGAGCTGCGCACATTCGGGCTCTGCGTCCGAGTCGCACAGTTTGAGCTGGAGCTGAATGCAATGATTGAAAAATATTGCACAGTGTATCCCAGCCTTTACTCGTGTGTACGTGTAGCTTGTAGGTTTGATGTCCGATCTGTGCAGATTTGCGAGCCACTGTCTTTGACGTCTGCAAGTTAATCCTTTAATTTCTGGCCCTTCACACTGTTTAACCGTAGCTGAACTAAAAAACGAAACACTAGTTCGCACAGAACTCCCATTTTGCGCTTTTCTCAACGGTTACCGCCGTGTTGTGAATAAAAGTTGTCATAAAAGATGGTGGAAACTAGTGAATCAGAGAGGATCATGGGACATTTGTGACATTGGTGCAAACAATCTATAGTGCAAATGTCCTCAGGGAACAACAACAACAACAACAATGGTGCAAAATCTAAAAGCAATGCAAAACAGTGCAATCAAAAGTTACAATAAAATCTAATAGTTGTCTAATAAATATCTACTTTCCTGTTTGAATCTTAAAACCAAATAACACAATGTGCAAACAACACAATAGAATTATATAGAATAGAACAAGAATTGAAGTTGCAAATCTGAAGCACAAATAGTTGATTTGTTATGAATTTGCTACATTTTGGACTTTAGAGGCTGGCTGTAGAAGTCATGACACCTTTAGGATGATTGGCCTGTTTATGCAGGTGAGGAATTATGGCATGGGACTGGACCTATGTGCAAAATTTGGTGATTTTTTTGCACATTGGAAGTCTGATTTCTTCAGAAGAACACAATAAACAATAAAATACATTTGACCAACTTTTTATTTCTGACAAACTTTTAAAGAAAGGCCATTCAATTTGATTTAAATTTCTCTGACATTTTGACAGTTTTCAGCCCAAGTTTATCGTCACAGTTGAGTTTTTTGTACTTTAATGAGGATTTGGTGAAAATTCCATTGTGGCTGCTTAATACAGTAGCAGTAGGCGCTATTGTGTCATCAGGAAAGCAAAAACTAACATGAACGGTCACTGAATTCATTAACTTCATTCTCCCATCAATAACTAACTCCTTTGCAGATTTTTAATTAAATGCATACAAACACTAAAACACATACTTTCACTCTTCATTGTCTTCCCGTCTGCTTCGACTCGTGTGTTCAATTGAATCCCTCAACAGCGTCAGAACAGAAGCCTCCTTTAGCCCTTCCTAACAATGTCACTCGCTGTAAATGCCAAACATAAACACGCTTTATTTTCATCACATTCATACAAAGACCTGTCAAACTGTGTCTCACTCTTCCACTCGCTGTCTTTCCACAGTACGCTGCCTGGCTCGTGGTTTGGATGACCTGGAATGTTTTCATCATTTGTTTTTACCTGGAGGTTGGAGATCTGTCACGGGTAAGAAATCATCTTTTTTTGCAGCTCTGTGAACTTATTCCTCTGTTGGCAGGAACTTTTTTTTTTCCACCAGTATGCAAGATGAAAAAACAGAAAAAAAATGACTAAATTAATTCACATTCTTAGAAAAATGGTCTTCAGAACTCCAATTCTGTGCACATCAAAGTTTATAGTTACTGTAAGATAAGTATGAAGTATAAAAATGAAAAGTGATGCTTAATCTCCCACTCAGACAAAAACCTTTTTTTCTCGCTCCATTACTTCAACATATTCTACAATGCATTACTTCATTTCTTAACTTTTGCCTTTAAAACACCTGATAGGCTTTGATGTAGTTACCAAGATGGTTTTTGGCATTACTGTGTGGACCTTAATGCTTTAATAAGAAACCTCATACAAACCCTAGAATCTGTTTTTTTAATTTCTTTGTGTGACTTTCATTTATGTTTATGCTGAATCAGAATTAGAATCAGAAATACTTTATTTATCCCAGGGGGAAATTACTTGTGTCCCAGAGGATCAAGAAATATTACAAATGAAAAGAATAATCACTTAACAATATAAGAAATAAGTAAAGAAAAAGAAAACATACATAACTAGAGCACTCGGAGAGCGCAGACCCAAGTACAGCACGATTACCAGGCGGGTCATACACACAATGCACTTCCCTACCGCTACTACATTACCCATAAGCCACAGCACATTACCCATAAGCCACCGTGCGGAGGAGTAGGCTCAGGCAAAGCTCCCATTTTCCTATTTTATGGTATTTTCTCATTTTTTGTAATCCAGAACATCACCAAAATGTAATCAACTGTTCCTTGTCCGATTATCAACATTTCCTGAAAATTTCATTCAAATCTGTTCATAACCTTTCAAGTTATCTTGCTAACAGACAAAGAGACAGATAAACGCAGGGTAAAACATAACCTTACGCTCTGCGCTTTGTGCTTAGCGGAGGCAGTTAAGTAAAAGACTGTTAATTAGATAAGAATTTAATACAAATGCACACATTATAGAAATTATAAAGTCAAAACTAGAATATTTGCATTTCCTGAAGAAAATGCAGGTACTGGTGCTGTCATTGAACACTGCATTAGCCTAGCATTAACATTAACTTGCATTAGCATTAACCAGCATTTGCATTAGCCTAGCATTAGCTAGATTTAAACTAGCTTTAGCATGAACTAGCATTTAATT